>NC_051185.1:85288460-85588460 GCF_013339695.2 Rhipicephalus sanguineus | reverse complement strand
CACCTTCTGACACTGTGGACATTCACAAAGAAAATCTTCGGCGCACCACGCGAGCTTTCATACCTCCGCGTGGTCATGACCTCCCGAGTGGACTTACTCGTCAAGAGGAGGTATCGCTCCGAAGAGTTCGCGTGAGTGCGGCTGTGACACCTTCAATCCGCGCTAAGTGGGGCTACACCGACACAACTTCAAGCTGCCCATTTTGTCCTGCGCCGGTGCGGGACGCGGACCTGAACCACCTCTTATGGACATGCCCTGGGCTACAAGCGGCTCGTCTAAGCCACCTGCGGCGTGCAGGACTTCAGCACACCAGGCCACCGGATCTGCAGCTATGGATATACGGTCCGAACCATAGGTCCCTCCTGGACTTCATGGAGGAAACACAGCTGCACCATTTTGTGTAACATGTATTGATGCCGCAGGGCAAACTCACGCGAATAAAAAAAATCACAGCATATCCACGGAGTGAATGATGATGAGTGGGCGAAGCTGCGGAGGTTCATCGGTAAACCGTGAATCTTCCGTGAATTCTGCCCAGTACATCATCACCGACGTGAGATCGGGCGCGTTTATACTAAAGGTTCGATGAGTTATGACGACTTGCAGCTCACTTTATTTTACATGTACGCTGTGAATTTTCATTGTTTAGAAAACCATTGCTTTAGAAAACATCTGGCGTCTTTCGTTAAGCAGTTGGCGTCTTTTCGTTTTGCTTTAGAAACATCTGGCGTTCTTTCGTTTTCCTTTTAGAAAACATCTGGCGTCTTTCGTTGGTTTATTTCATCAATCAACGGCGTTTTGAACAAAATTTTTATTGTTTAATCACGCACAGGAGAAATCTCACCAGGCACTACCTTGGAGGTAAACAATGGCTGCTAATGGGAATGAGACACAGAAGAAGTCGGCTTTTAGCTAACACTTACACTTCTACTTCTACTAACGTTTCCTACTGGAACATGCCAATGGCTGCTAATGGGGAATGAGAGACAGAAGAATTCGGCTTTTAGTTAACGCGCACGCTGCGAATTTTTTATTGTTCAACAACGCACAGGAAAAATCTCCCACCGGCACCACCTTGGAGGTCAAAGCGTAAGACTGGTTACGCACTACGACTACTACGACTACGAAGGACGAACGGGTGCCGCCTTAAGGAGCTTCGCCCCTAAAAAAACACCTTCGGGGATGTATCACTTTTGTGGATTGAGATTAGCCTAGGCTCAATTGATCGTGCATTATATATGGTGATCAAACGAAACTGTTATTGTTTGGGCTTCTGTATATTTACATTAGTGTAACTTTTATTTACAGTGGTCTATACACATCCTAAGCAAAACATACAGCACAATGTTAATGACCACGGCAGTTCAGGAATGTGCTTCGCGCATCGGAGACCTTTAAATAGCATAACTCGCGTTTGGGCTATTTGTCACATCACTTCAGATAAACTAGACACTGAACTGCCACCGCAAAAAAAATACAGAAGAAACAGAAGTTGCATGAATGATACTTGCAATGTTGCGCAGCTCCTAATCTAGGTACTAAGGCAGCGCTTCTGGTCGCCGCGAGCCTTGGGAACGAAGGGCCGCCGCAGTCCAACACGGAGTCAACGCGCGAATCTAAAGATGCGGGCACCGTCCGCCGAAACGTGCATCCCCAAATCAAACGGCCCTCCACCTGTTTCTCCTGCAGTAAGCATGTGCATAGCTGAAACTTCAAGACCATCCGAGTAAAACGCAAGCCTGCCTGATTAAGCTGCGATTCCGCACGTAGGGCTTGGGCTGCCGCCACCTTACTTCACTAGAGCCGCCGCCACTCTGGCGGCGGCCTGCTGCTGGCCCAAGCGGTTAAGGCGCTCTGTCAGCGTCTGTTACAGCTCCCGTCGTACCGATTACGGTAACATTGACGATTACGGCAATGTCGACGCTAGGATGGTTATTATGGCTTCGTCGCTCATCTCCAAGAATGGCGCTGAATGTCAGACACTATCGTCCGCTTCACAACTTTAAATCTAAGCCCTTCACTTTCCTTTTTTATAATTT
This sequence comes from Rhipicephalus sanguineus, assembly GCF_013339695.2. Taxonomy (NCBI): domain Eukaryota; kingdom Metazoa; phylum Arthropoda; class Arachnida; order Ixodida; family Ixodidae; genus Rhipicephalus; species Rhipicephalus sanguineus. The sequence continues at coordinate 85,586,421 of NC_051185.1, read as the reverse complement.
TGTTGTTGCATTAACAATAAAAGAAACAAAATGACACTTAATTGCGCGTTTCTTCGTATTTCGTGTCCCCTTTATGTCACGTTGCGCAAGCAATTCATGTGATTGCGTCACCAACACGTCACGCCTACATCAAATTATACAGAAAATGGCGAAAGTCCAGGATAGCATCCCCGGGTTGACCCTCCTTCGGCCGCCATCTTGAATCGCGCAGTGCGCCACCCCTAGTTGGACTGCATTGCGGAGAGAACAGATGGACAACATGGAGCATTTAGGCTGCAACTTGAACTCAAGACCACGTGTGTATAGTATATACGCCAAATTAGCTTTTGCTTGCTATTATATATTATAAGGCACAGAATATCTTAATCTTAGCATACTTAAAATTGGATAATCGGCGAAAGGCGGGCTACATAAAATTGTGTACTTTTCGACATTTCACTGTCACATATACGGTTCAGAATCGTGGTCTAGAACATATAAAAGATACTTAGATACCATCATTCAGTTACAGAAAAGGGTCTTGCGTATTATGAGATACACAAGGCTACATGATGATAACTGCATGCTTTTGGGTCGACTCGGCATATTACCATTCTCTTTGGCATGGAAAATGAAAGTTGTCATTTTGATTAACAATCTTTACGCGGAAATCAGTAATTGTCACAAAGCTTGTTCATTGCATTCATTCGAAATAGAAGGAGAGAAATAATTATAAATTTCAACCTACCAGGTACTCGTAACACGTACGGTCAACGAGTGCTTGATTTCATGGTGCCAAGACTTGGAACACACTGCCTCCTGAATGGATAGCTGTTATAAAAAATTATACGTATAAAAATTCTGTGATCTTCCATCAGTAGGCTGTTCAACGTGTTTTATACTATGTCAAAATATTCTTTCAGGGATTTATTCAGTGTAAGCAACTGCACACAACCCTTTGCAAATATGTTACTTCTACGCACAATATGCTCTTTATTTGCGGTGCTATTTTCTGTGTCAACTAACGTTCCCTTTTCAAAGAAGGCATTTTCCGTATCTGATATATGGGTCATTTCTGAAAGGCAATTCACGTAGTAATTCCAGAAACAAGTCGATATCAATATCCAGAATATCTAAAATCTGGGCACGAATCCTGAAACATAGACTTTTTGTTCCACGGTTATCTTGCAGCGCGTGGCGAACACATGGGGTGCCTCACAAAAAATGCATCACACCAGATATGTCTATGTTGCTTACGCAGACAAAGCATTACTAATTGCAATAGGCAAGAAAATAGTTCGATTTCCGTTTAGCGAAGTGGCAACACTTCATCCTCTTAACAGTTTTATGTTTTATTACTAGTGCTCTATGTGCATGTATATGAAATCTTCCGAATGCCGCAAGCCTACAGTTTCCTACAACTAGATCGCGGGAACTCTGGCACTGCGATCGTTCCACCGCCATGGGAATGATGGGTAGTATACACAAATTTGCCTAATCTTCGTGCATACGGCTTTGAACGCACTTGTAGCTTTGTTCATTCTGTGTTTTAGCGTTCATTAAAATAGATCGTTGTGAGCTCCGTGACAATATTTGAATTGGCGAGCCTAAAAAGGTTAAAGTTGTGAAGTGGAACTACTGACTTTTGCTAAACTGCGCTTTGCGACAAAGCGGATGCAGGCGACGCGGAGCCAAATGGAGCCGAAAGAACGAAGTTCAGACGCATCCGTGTACTACCTATCATTCCCATGCTAGCTGCAGCGCCATGCGTTGCAGCTCCGTTAGACACTAGTGCCCGAGTTCCCTCTAGTAAATATTGTAGGAAACTGTGCCCGCAATGTGGAAGGGTTAAGAAAGAGAAAATGACAACCACCCGCTTGTAGCACGAAGCCCCAAGGAAATGCATACGGATTTATCAGAAGAAAAGCTTCTTAGTTGCCGAAAAATTAGACCTGGTCGAGGGATCGAACCAGAGACCAAAGTATTTTCGGAACGATCGCTCTAATTAGGAAGCTAGCAATGGGCAGCGCGAGGGCGAATTTGACGACAACTCGAAGTACATGGACACATCAAGGAAATCAGTTCTGCCGAATCCCACAGAACCGATTTGTACCGTATTACCTTTTCCCCGCACGAAGTCTTTGCTTCAGTGAGAATTACATGCCGAACAGGCGATTCTAGTGGCTCTCTTGAACACTCTCTTCGTAAGTAGCAACCAAGGCACGCTATGGCTCCCGGAACATATCTTTTTCGCTCCAGTCGACATAATTTAACTGTGGAATCCTAATCGAATGAAAGGCTCGCATGGCAAGTTCATCTCAACGTACAGAGAGAGGCCCGTTCGCCATACCCAACAAACTGAGTGACGAGAACATGATCGCATTTGACCTCCTGTTTGCTGTTCATGGTAGAGATGTGGTTCATGTGACTCCATTGAGCACTATCATTGCAGATACTGAAGCATCAGCACCTAGCGGTTTCTTAGCTCGCTCGCAAAGCCTCGCCTGCGCCGGAGGAAGATTTTGTGCATCTTGGCGGAGACGAAGCGAAGGTAGAAAAGCTGAGCTACGCGTGGAGAACATTCGCCTGACTGTCAGCGATCTGATCACTATGCTGTTTCATTAATCCTTTAATTAAACAGATCCTTCCCTCACCAGTATATTCAATTCCGAAATTGGAACGTATCTGCTAGAACCCTTTCGAAGATTTGTTCATCATTCATTGCTACAATCCATTATAACCACGGAATGTTTTCTATCATATTGGCGGATATTGTAGTGTACACGGTGGAAAGAAGATTGGTGCTGTTGTGCGCCTCAGACAATGCACAATTAGTTCATCCCTCTGAGCAAATGGCAAACGTATGCGTCTGTGTGCAATTGACCATCCATAATGGGGAACCAAAGAGCAGCAATTCACGGTAATAGCTGCACGCGGTAATTCATATTTGAGCAGGAGGACGCGTCTACCCTGGCGTCTGTTGATGTGATTAACTTCTTCCTTTCTGTCCTGGTTCAGTATAGACTACTGAACGCCTAAGCAAAGGTTGCTCTCTTGCTTGGAGGGTACAGAACACCACCCACCATGCCTTCAAGATGTCCCCCACTGTGATGAAAGACAATCCATTTCTATGGTGGATTATGGTAATGGATGAAGAAGCAATTTGGAACCTGCAAGTTTTTTTGCACTACGGTTAAGTAATGGTACTGTTTTTATAACAGCGCCTTAACTATAGCGCGGAAACTGTATCGCATATGTCTCTTCATGAATATCTCGCATGTATGAGGTTGGCTTTTGTGGCATCTAAATACTGTGAAACACTGAACATTGATAGACACAAAATTTTATTAGAACGCTTAAAAATGTTTCATTCAAGTAGGATCTTATAAAAACAAAGCAGTTCCGATTTCATACCTTGCTCATTGCTGTGTCCTAAACGAAAAGTTATGAAGTGAAGAGTGAAGGCAGAAGAGTGATGACATAAAAAAGGCCTAAAATGAGCTGAAAAATTTTGGTACAGCGATACAGAATGAGCGTAGTGAACATCGTAAAAGTGAAACAAGTTTTAGTATGGCATAGTAGCAGGACGGTAAGGAATTTTGAACAGGTTTTTGTGATGTAGTTACACTTAGAGTCCTGACACTTTTTGAGCATGTCGGCAGCAGCCATCCAATATCACAATTTTGTTTAGAAATGCAGTTTCACAGAAGTAAAAAGAAAACCGTAAATGTGTGCTATAGAAATGTATAACCGTGTCCGTCTGACAATTGTAGGTTACTCATTCACTAGAGAAACTGTACAGCTTGAGAACTGGGCTTAGTGAAAAAGCTTCAAAACCAAACATGTGATTTTCAATTGGAGGTTGCGCACTCAAGCTCCGAAAAGTCTGTAAAGAAGAAGGCACCCAATGTTCGGGATGCAGGGACGCTGACATTGGGTTAAGAGAGCCAGATCCCATGGAAGTGGCAGGGCCGAGAATCCCTGCTCTGGTCCTTTAGGTCTGGCCCACATCGGTCAGGTTGAGATAACTGCAAACGCGCGCAACAAGGTTCGTTCCGAGTGCTTCCAGAGTGGGTCGCTCTTCGAGGTTTGGCTCACAAGCTACGCTGCGCATGACGACGCCAGTGTAGGTGAAGTAGCCGGCAGCGAGCCGAGTGCGGGCATCGCGTATCATCGCGAGTGCATCTTCCTCGGGCATGGTGAAGTATTGGATGAGCACCTTCGTCAGGGAGTACGAGTTTTGCAGTTCTTCGAAGGCCACAATGGCGCTCCTTTCGTCGGCGCCGTTGACAAAGCGGGCGGCCTGGTGGACGTTCATCTGCGTATCGAAGAAGCTGCTCTAGTGGCCTGAACAAAGTACACTAGAGCTTCGAGCGTTGGAGAAACAAACATGAGAGGACCACCGCATGCGTTCAGATCGTTCAGCTCAACAGTGGTTGGAGTCGTGGATTTGAAAAACGCATTTTCATTTCGCCTTTCAGCGCTCAAAGAGTTGCACGCGAAGTAAAATTCGTTTCTGGTGATAAAAAAGCGCATTGCTCGAAAAACATGGCTGATCCCTTTGTCATATGAATCGGTATAACACGATAGTGAAAGGTGTCTTCACAGAGGTAGTTAGCGTTTGTTGTGTATTGTTTCGACACAATGGCGAAGGAATGAATGTTGTAGCCACAAATTGTAATGTCACGCGAAGAAGGGGGCAGCCAGCTCGAAACTCGCAACGCGCAGCTCGAGCAGAAAGGACGCACAGAAAAGAACATACACAGGATGAGCGTGAACTAACAACTGTCACAGCTCGACAGTTCGAGCGCCCTGCTCAAACACAATGGAGGACGTACGAAACGAACCCACAAGTGTACTCAGGATGAGCGTGAACTATCTGTCACAGTTGTAACTTATTTGTGTGTGAGCAGCGGGCTCCTCTCGCAAAAGTGGCCGCTTCAGTGAGCAAATTGGCCTTCGTGCTCTCTGTAACTTCAACGCAAACTTGCGTTGAGAGCACAAGACGTACACCACCCCCCATCACGAGATAAGCGCGCGCGCACGAGTGATCACGCCCTGTGGAGGCACGCGCGCATCGCAGCGCGCTGCACGACGACCTTAAAGCGCGCCCATGGAGCCCTTCACGCCATCTCACTAGTGATAACAAAAAAACGCTGAAATGCCACCAATCTCTGAGTACCACCAACGGTAAATGGTGTATATAAATAGCTCGCCGTTAGTACGCTAAAGAACGTGCCGTCTCTGGCCGTACCGGTTCGCACCGCGCGCTGCGGAGCGAAGAGTCGTAGTTTAGACTCCCGGCGACGGAACATTTTCGTGTAGATTTGTTCTTTGCCAGCTATTAATATATATGTTACAACGTCATATCCATGACGGAAATACGTTAGTGGAGCCGTGGTGGACCCCAGCATAAAATGTTTTCGTGCTAAAAGGAAATCTACGCAGAATTTCTTTTGAGAGCTGTTTAAGTGATGCATGCGCGTTGAAATTTATTGTAGGTAGCGGCCGTCCATAGAAAGGTGCTTTCGAGTGGCGTCGGCATGGCGGCCCATTTCCTGTGTAGCACTACTAGGATGAGCGGCGGAAAAATTTATGAACACCACCTACGAAAGGGGCAGAGGACCGATAGGAAAGACGGTCAACTTTCAACTATGTTGCTTAGGCACAAAGGATCCCCTGGGCGACAGCCGCGTATGCGGAAGGACTATTGCACCTCTGATGAAAACGTGCAAAGCAAAGAGTAAACCACAGAACAAAAAGGAATGTCACGAAAGCATTATTTCATCATGACATGACAGTATTTCCAGAAGTGATGTCATATATGCACCTGCATGACATTTTGGCACTATACGACAATGAAGTTGTCATACACTATAAGAAAAAAATAGAGTATTTGTGGAGTATTGCTGCCACACAACTATAATCGTCATCGACCTCACGTACTTTCCTCGCGTTATCACCACGGTCCCGGAACTTCCGGGCCACGAACGGCGCGCGCGTTATCAGCGTGACATAGCATTGTTGATAGAAAAGTGACGAGAGCCGGGTTTTCAAGAAAGGAAACGCGAGCAAGCCAGATTACTAACATTGGTGTGTGGCAGAAATATTTCCTAAATACTCGATTTCTTCTTTGAGTGTATAACGCCAGAGCACTCGTTTTGTCCGCGGACGCGATCCGCCTGACCATAATCAAAGACAGCGTCACTGTTCAACAATCATCGAGCTAAGACGAGATACTTGTGGGTAACTGGCTGAAACTCGGTACGCAGTACGCTCAAGGCATCGTTATGAAAATACTTGCAAGCACAGCCAACATCGATAGCGGAAGCTCACCATGTTGCGTCGTAGAGTTGCCTTGATGGCAAATTCATTGGCGTAGTTGTAGCCGCCCACTTTCACTTCGAGAGATACGAGCGCGCGGTTCCGTAGAATGGACACGCCTAGCATGCGGCAGATTGGCCGCACTTGCTTCGCACCCTCCTTGTTGTCCGCCAAGTAAATGGTGAAGAAGTTGATGCACCGGTTGTCCCTGATCAGTTGGCCCAGCGACAGGATGACGCTTTCGCTGAAGGCGAAGTTCGAAATCTTTAGGACACGGACGCTGCCGTTACGCGCGAGCGCCTTGAGCAGGCTGGCACCGTCACCTCCGGGTAGATCGGTGTTGAGGTTCAAGTCTCTGCACCGAAACAGAAAACACTAACCAGGGATTCAGTGAGAAAGGAGAACTCAGTCGGGCATTTAACATTCGCTGGCAACGCATAAGGTCAGAGACTCTGCGCTGCAGCTTAGCCCGCTGTTTAGAAATTCTTTTTGTTCAACCAATTCGGGGTACCGCAATAAAACAACAAAAACATGCCAAAATTACCGCAAAAGTTTTGTCGTTTAATTTGTAGACCTTTTGTTTCTGAATAAAACGGTACCACTCTTTAAAATTAATGGGGTTTCTTGATTTCACTAATCGCATAAAAAAGATAACTCGAAGGTGCCTTCGCCGCGTGGCAGTACAATGAAAGATGGCAAACAATGAAAGTAAAGACACAATTGGCGCAACATAGACAGGTGTGGCCATCTAGCGTCAAGAAACAAGTATGACGAGTGTAGTCTTCATCACTTCCATGTGGGACCAATGTTTGTTGACGAGTATAGTCTTCATCGGTCATTCTATTGCAGAATCTCATGACGACTTTACCCGTCAACGGTAGCGGAAGAGTTAATTTCATGTTTACCGAAGACAGCATTGCTACGATGTGATAACTCGCAACCAACTTGCATGAAACCCCTTCTGGGCATTGTTACTTGAGTAATTTACTGCACTAACACTGGACAAGTGATGATGGCGCCAAAAAAAAAGTGTACCCTCTTTACTGGACCTCTGAATACGCATTTCGACACCGTCATTGTGTGCATTGCTTAGTTGAAGAAAAGCGGACATTTGCGAATAAACTTGAAGAGCACTGAGCCTGTTGCAAGACGACAGTTAGAGCGTGTGCGTAAAATGACGATACCTCAAGAACCTCGTTTCAGCCAAGGTATCGACCAGCTTTTGAAGCACAGCATGGTTCATGAGGTAGCTGCACTCTATTTTCGCTTCGTGATTGGTGCGGCTGTCGGCCACAGCATTCAGCAGAACCGTGGCGTCGTCGGTCGCCCGCCTGTTCAGTTCACAAAAGGCCGAGCTGGTGTCGCACAACTTAACGCCATCAGCAAAGTCGGCGCCGCTAGGGTCTATCCAGGAGATGTCCAGACGGGAGGAAACATTGAGCTGGCGGATGATGTTAAAGAAGGGCTCCATCACGCCGGCGCTCTGCCTGCCTATAACGGAGAACGCAAGCGTTCCCAGACTGCTGTTCACCTGCAGGGACAAGTTAGAGACCGCGAAAGTGATACACAAATAAAGCCATAAAGCGAACGACAATAGCGAATTTTGCACTTGAAGAACTGATACCTCGCGGCGACCGTCTTTGAATCGGGCGGGTTGGTATGGAACAAATGCCGACAGATAAAAATCAGGGCAAAAAGACTGCAGGCTACCATGATAATGTGAACAATGATTAAGAACTTGAAAGCAATGATTCGTTAAACCTATTTGGGCAGTAACTGGAGTAGGTCAAGCGGTCTTGTAAAAAGGGTTGGGGCCAGAGACCGCATTTTCATAGCTTTTGACGGGTTGGCCGGACGTTCTCGTATTTGCCAGCAAAGCTGTTTAAGCCGACTGGAAAAACCTTGGTGTGTATAAATGAGTACAACAAAAACTCATCGTGATAGATATGTGCCACAGAAATTGCGCAAATCCACTGCTCACTGCTGATTCAATAAAAATAAAGAAGGCAACAGACGGGCAGCAAACACAAAATATGATTAGAAGGTAACCAGTAATTGATAAAAGCTTTAATAAACCGTCGGTATCATCCCATTGATAAACACCGTGTCCGCACGTTTGAGCTTCGCTGAAGCATTTGTACGGAGTGCTTCAGCGAGAAGGAATACTAGGAAAAGGGTACAATGACAGAACACTAGGGAAAGAGAAAGGCAACGGCGGCTGCGAGGAGACCCCGAATGGTGTTTCCTAGAACATCGCAGCTTCTCAGGTTCCGTCACTGAGGATCATAACCTCGCCATCTTATTAGGTGCCGTGAACAGGACGCGAAGACCACACTTTTGCGCGCTGTTCACGGCTCCAAATAAGCTGGCAAGGTTATGCTCCGCAGTGACGGAACCTGAGAAGCCGCGGTGTTCTATGAAACACCAATCGAAGTTTACAGCTTGTAGAACAGCAGTCGTGTGCTCCAGTCCGCTTGTCTGCGGCAAAGTGTATATAAGCCAGACCGGCAGATGCGTCAATGAACGGCTCAGGGAGCGTCCTACGGCTGTTAGGTCACTAGCAGGGGGAGGTTTATTGACGATGCACTGCAAAATGTGCGAATGTTGTATCCCGGCATATGACACTACTTCTGTGATGCATGTTGGAGGGCTAGAAAGTGAAAAGAAGGTAATTGAGGCTCTTGAAATACACAGGGCGGGTGAGGCATGTGTCAGCACTCCATCCATTGCATTGTCGAAAAAAGGAATTGGACTATCTGTGCAAGCAAAAAACACATGAATGTGGGTGGTACAGATAGGCGGCGGTGAAATTCCTTTTGAAAAACTGTCTGTGACATGGCACCAGCATATGCGCAAAGGGATTTTATATATTCTGTGCTTTATGTCGAATAAAAATTAGTTGATGTCTAGCGCTTGTCCTTTCTCTTGTTCTGTAGTGCTTGTGCTCTAGTAGTATGGAAGCATTCACCTAATACCAATCTGCCCAGCTAAGTTCATTAAAAGAATTAGCGTTTGTGGGTTGTAGTGTGCAAGTATATTGTTGACTCTCGCGACATGCGTATTGTGTTTATACACATGCGTTGCATGTTTATAAAAGATCACGCCATCGTGCATCCTATTGGCAAGCCAACAGGCCCGAATTACAAACTTAGGCGCCAAGCTGCGCATTGTGCTGCACGCAGTGGGGCACCATCTCTCGAAGGAGACGCCAATCCACTCCGCGAAGCCGTTGCCTACATGATTTGCTCCGGCCGCCACGCCGTTCAAAGGAGCGCTGTGTGTCTCTTCTTTGCTCGTCCTCGTTGTATGCGCTGTGAAACTATTGGTTCAAAAGAGCACAAGCGTGGCGCTGGCGTTCAAACGAGCAAGTGTACGGTGCCCTGTATTTGCCTATGGAAAGGCGTTATTCGAATACTTCAAATAAAATGACAACGTACTAGAAGATACAGTTTCAGTGATATTGAGAACAGGCATTAGGAAGAATTTGGAATGAAGGAATGAATGAATGAATAAATTTTCTTTCCGAAGCAACACTTGATAATTTGTTTGAGAAATAACTAGCGCATCTAATGCACTCCTGAACAAAAGGCTGCGGGCCAGAAACTACATTTTTTCAACTTCTTGCTCTCGCAACGGTGCCCAATTAAGGCCCCGTCGTTTGGCTTAAGGTAAGTGGAAGTTTGCGAATAAAGGGAACTAAAATCATTTCATGTTTCAAAAATCCGGGATGATAGGTCTAGGTTTTACGTATTTAGCAGATGCTATAATAATTATATTTCACCGCAAATCATGACATTGCCTCAGAATGCTTCGTGTCTGAAGTAACGACAACACCTGGAATCCGGGCTGGAAATGGGCCAAGATACATATAACATTAATTTCACACGTGTGAACGAAAAAGGAAGCATTTCATAGCGAACCGAAGACACTTTGAGCACTTCTATCTATCTATCTATCTATCTATCTATCTATCTATCTATCTATCTATCTATCTATCTATCTATCTATCTATCTATCTATCTATCTATCTATCTATCTATCTATCTATCTATCTATCTATCTATCTATCTATCTATCTATCTATCTATCTATCTATCTATCTATCTATCTATCTATCTATCTATCTATCTATCTATCTATCTATCTATCTATCTATCTAAGCTAGCCCCATACGTCTGGGTGCTCCCGCGATTGCCTCCTTAACTTAGTGTAGACCAAAATTGGCATGGGAGGGTAAGAGGGTTTGACAAATATGGCTGTCTGGCCATGACATAAATAACTTTAATGTCCTGTCGCATACGTCGTCAAAACCGTTCCTTCAGACACGTGCGGCACGTACCCGTATACCACGGGCCGTGGTTAAAGGGTATGCGCCACCAGTGATTGACAGTTTATATCTACCCAAGAACAGCGAGAACAGATACTCGTAATTGAAGTGCGAAAGCGTTAAGACAAACCGACACCGGCAGCGTTGATTCGAGGAATGCAAAGAATAAAAATTAGCATCTCGGCTGGAATCGAATCCAAGCATTCTGCGTGGCAGTAGCGTATTCTACCACAGAGTCACGCCAGGTCTAGAAACTGCTTTGCAAAAAGACCCTGTGCCGGCGTAATGTCGGTGCAACGTCAATCGTGGTTGTAGTGCTGGCTATCTAATTTTATAAGAAAGCAATAGACACTGCGTATGCTACAGGCCTCATGTCGGGTTAACGTCAATTGTGGATGCAGTGTTGGCTCCGCTTTTATAGCAGCCTAATAAACATTACATTTATATTGCTATGAACCAGGTAGCTATATTGTGACGTTGCTACACCCTGGAGGAGTACGCTAACGAACGTTACGTATGATATTCACGTCACCGCACAGTAGCGTGCACTTCGCTTTCATAAGACAGACGTCTGCTCTAACGCGAGTGCTATACTACGTCAGACCTTAAGTTACCAATTAAACATCAGTGTAGTCGGCGTGCCTGGTTAGCCCCATGATGTGCATAGAACTCCTCCATTTACCAAAACACGTCGATCCACGTCGTAACACTTAGCTCAAAGCCAAAAAATGCAGCATAGAACTACTAGCTCCCTGATTCGCATGAAATCGACTCCTACAACGCGTAGGATTTGCCGAATTTTTTCTGTGTTAGAGACAACCTTATTGAAAACCAAAGAGAAGGAGTGTACGGGAGGATGACCCCCGCCATAGATCAATTAATACAATATCGCGCGCCTTATCCAAACGTTGCAGGTTTTGTTCCTACTGGTGGCAAGTTCTTTCCCCCCTTGGTCCACTTTAATCCTTCCACATTTTGATCACATTTATTACAATACAATTAAAAGAGTACAAACACCATTCCCTACACTTTCTTGGCTTCATTGTCTGTTCGTTTTCATCAATTTTACACGAGTTCACATATGCGCTGGTTAAGAATAATTGAGACTCGCCTTCATGGCATCGATCATTTCGCAGAACCCGCCGACACCGATAGAGTTCTGCTTGACGTCTAGTTTCTTCAAACGGGTGTCATTGCGCAGGTTGAGTGCCGCAGCAGTCGCAAACGTCTCTCGCAGGAAGCAGCCGGACACCGTGAGTCTGAGCAGGCCACCTGCGCCCACAGATAGTCGTATAGTACGACTTTCTTGCATACAAGTTCTCCAACCAGTTTTAATATTTGGTTAGATATTGAACTATCGGTAGCACTTCAAGGCGAAAGTGTGCTGCGCACTTCGTAATGCATTGTGTTACACAATCGAGGACCCCAGACTTCTAGCGCGATGTAACCAGACGCAGTGTGGGTGACAAGCAAATAGATCTCATAGGGTCCCATATTCATTGGCCGAAGACGACTCGAATGCGAAAGGCATCTTTCTTTTTTCAGTCGATCTATTGATCCGGCCCCGCCCCATTCGAGAGCTTTCTCCGAACAACGTGGTTATGCAATGCCGCCATAACCGGGAAAATTGTAAGCTTTCTGCACCACACCGAGCGCTAGCAAAGACAAGCGAACCCGCAGCTTTGACTTACACAAATACAAGCAAAGCATCAAAAAATGCAGGCGAATCCTTAGCTCTCCTCCGCAGTTTCTAGTCTTCACAGTGTAGAACTGGCGCGCTGTTTTAAGAGCCAAGCTGTTAGTCAATAAAGTGGCTGACTGGGCTAGTTGGTTGTGCATACTTAGGGTCTTTTTCCTGTCCGCCGTGTGTTATTTTTGCGCTGTTAACCCTAAACTGTTAGTCAAATTATAAAAACCGCAGTGGTGATGCAAAATACTCGCCGCGCCGTTGCCTAGTCACGGGCGAGCACAACACACGCTCTACGATGGAGACCGTCGCGCATAGCGACCGAGGGAGACGAGGCGAATAGCGACCGATGGCAGTTTAAAGCAATGGGCGCAAAGAGTGAGAACGTAAGATAGAAGGAAATGGCAAGCAAGCATCCCGACCAGATACCGCACTACCTGGTCAGGCCGCGCCTTCGCGGTAGCTAAGCCATGCCCACCGACGGAGTCATCGCGCGCAACCTCCGCTCTACAGTGCATAGCCTGGCTGCGCCCGATGGTGCCGAGACAGCCATGGGGCATCCTAAGAAAGTGCGTACTCCGGAGGAGGAAGCCGCAGATCTCTATAGACGTGTCGTTCGGCGGGCAGTACGAGTGCCGATGCGCCTGTACTTTGTTCTGCCAAGCTTCGCGCCTTAGTCCGAAATTACCGAATTTTTTTTCTCTCTCTCCCTGTGCGGAATGGCTTCTACGGACACCGACTACGGCAGCGGCAGTTGATAACATCTCCACCAGATCAGCAATACCGCCACCAAAACGAGCGGCTGTTCTTAACGAAAAAAACTTAAGCTTCTACAGCAAAGGTTTCTTAGTTTACCGTGTGCCGTCGTCGTCGTTATAATGAGAGATGGCTGTCACGCAGGTCACATTACCAAACATTGGGGGACGCTTAAGCTTCGACTTTAAGAGTTCAGCGCGATAGCCATATCCTGCCCCTAGTGCGCACTTCGAACAGAGTGCGCGCACTAAGGTGCCCCTAGTGTTTAACAGAGTGCGCGCACTAAGGTGTGTGCCTTACGTAATGGGTAACATGCTTTAAACCAGGAGCAATTATGCGCGAGAAACTTTTTTGAAGTTGCAATGCACCCACTACGTGGTATTAAGGGAATACGCGCAGTAATGTGTGTGCCTTTTGTAATGGGTGACTGTCTTTAAACCACCAAGTCGTTATGACGGTGACATGGTGTGACGCCCGATGGCAATGTACGCTTGTACCACGCAATATTACTGCAATATTACATCTGGTAATGTGACACCTGTATACAGGACGCGTATTTTTGGGATGCATGAAAGCTACTTTCAGTGCAGCTCCAAGCACAGGCGAAGACCTGTGCCATCTGAAACCATTTTAAGCGTGTGTGGCATGTGGCATACTATGCTTAAGCTATAACACTAAGCTTGAAGCTTAGTGGGGATGTGATCCGGCCCCGCCCCATTCGAAAGCTTTCTCCGAACAACGTGGTTATGCAATGCCGCCATAACCGGGAAAAATTGTAAGCTTTCTGCACCACACCGAGCGCTAGCTCGGTGTGGTGCAGAAAGCTTACAAAAAGAGGCGTGGCTGTGTGGTAGCACACCTGCTTGCCACGCGAACGGCCTGGGTTCGATTCTCACTCGGACCCAACATTTTTATTATTTATTTTATTTGCAGCTTTTTCCATTTTTCGGTCACGGACAAGATGATGATTTTTCGCTCACAACCAATGGCGCCGACACCGACGCCGACGGCGGAATTTCTGCGATACGAGCTCCTCAACGCTGTCGCGTTAAAAGGGGGGGCAAATAAATAAATAAAACGAAATGGTGGTGAATACGTTAAATAACGCTGATCGGAATGTTCATGCTCGGAATCATGACAATGATTATTATGCTTGGAATGAGACTAAACTGTCTTATTTTTACCATGTACTGTCTTCGCAATAGTAGGCGTCACGCAGGCCACATAACTGCAGCCACGGAATGAACAAAGAAGAAACAAACTAATGGCGTATTTCAAATCTACAGGCGCATTAAGGTCACCACGTGATCTCGCTAGCCAATCACACACGCGAACTTATAGCTTCAATGTCCGCGTGTTGTCACGGTAAGTCACTGATTGTTCTCCTACACAAGTTTTAGGCTAATATGAGCCCCGCTAGTTATGTTAGAAAGAACGCTTGCCTCCTATGAGGGATGCATAGGCTTCTTCCACTATTGGGTCGCAACCGAAGCATCGGTAGAATCCAAGCTCCTCAAGGCGTCTCGACGGTGAACCTGGCCTTGACATCAAGTTTTCACAAGATGCTGGAGCCGCCGGCGGCCGAGTCAGGTCGTCGGCCATCTGCTCGATATCAATGGCTTTGATGGTACATGAGTTGATGTGTAGACGCCTCAGACTCGGGCTCTGCACTGCCGCTTTCAGGAGGGCTGACGGGGAAAAGTGTTCCACCCCAGTCACCTGCCGAGAGTGGACGCAAGTCAACGCATCAAGTTGCAGATGATGTGACTGCATCACAAAGGCAATGTTGACTGGCTGAGGTTGAGATAAAATCTTAGCTGTTTGAGCCCACAAATTGATACTCATGTAAGAGCAGGAGACAATGATAAAGTGAATACGTGTGCAGAAAAAGTTGTACACTTCTTGGAACACTTGAAGGCGAAACACTGCTGTACACTTGCTAGTGCATTAAGTTATACATTAGCGAACCAGACCTCGTACAAGACAACGTGCCGACGTGTGAGAGACATGTTACCTTGACGACCTCATTCGCCTGCGTTGGTCATCTACTGAGAGTAAACGACGTCGAATTACGACGCCCAGCCCAGGAGTGGGCGCCTAAAAGAGGTCCTATAAAATGTGGGTCAAATTTGTCTTCATGGGAAAGACCCACGCTAACGAGGGACATCCCTTACAAGAACTGCACATCAATGTCCTACTGTGGGTGGTGCCTCCGGCAGCTGCTCCTGTTCCTATAAGGAACTTCGAGGTGAATTTCATGAACAGAAGAAAAGGGTACAAAAACTCTCGAATTCTATAGGCCCAAAAAAGCTATATACAAGAGTAAATGGCCATTTTTACGCACCAAAACTGCGATATCGTTAGGCGACATACCGCACCGGGCAATTATGAATTACTCCTCACCGTCTGGAGCCGATTGACGTGCGCCTAAACTCAATTAAGCCAATGATCTCGCATTTCACTTCCACAGAAATTTGACCAGTGCGACAGGGGTTCGAATCCGACAACTTGAGGTTTAAAAAAAAAACCAACACAGTAGCCGTTAAAATAGCGTGTCGCGTAATAACAACCTCTAAAAACACACATATCGAAATGGAACCCGTAAGATAGCACTGTAATGTTTGTCTACGCGCGTTCACTCATCAAACAAGTCAGTAATGAGTTTGTTAAAAGCTCGGACGGCTGTGAAAGCACTCATTGCATATAAGCGCACGTGGGGCCGCAAAACATACTGCTTGAAAGAGGACTTCATAGGCATGCTTAGACTGGGTAGCCAGAAGACACTGGCGACCGCCGCATTCTTGAAAATTTCTTCACTCTGCATTCCACATTGGTTCGAGAGAGGCGATGACTGCACCACCCAGGCGCCTCGCGCTCCATCGCCTGGCGATCGAGAACCTGAT
The DNA here is from genome assembly GCF_013339695.2 of Rhipicephalus sanguineus. NCBI lineage: Eukaryota > Metazoa > Arthropoda > Arachnida > Ixodida > Ixodidae > Rhipicephalus > Rhipicephalus sanguineus. Next base: position 85,570,445 of record NC_051185.1, on the reverse strand, counting down.
CTGGTCACCTCATATCGCGACATCGCAGTGATGTACAGTTCGAACAGGCTCCGATTTACGCCCCCAGCACCGGGCCTGACAAAGGCTGACGAGCGCTGGCTCTTACGTCTATACACCAACACTGTATTATGACCAGCGATACTTAAGCATTTCAGTCCTGTCTTCTGTGGGGAAGGCCCGCATCATCCGCTTGCGGATACATTCCACATGGTGTGGGCATTACGCATTTAACCCGGCGGTCCCGGGTCAGATGGGTATGCCCTAGTGATGCAGAACTATCGATGGTACTATCGATACTATCGATAGCTGAGTCACTATCGAACTATCGATGGTGAAAAATACTATCGATAGCGCTATCGATAGTAAAAAATTCGATGGTACTATCGATAGTATAAAATCGACAGCGCGGACTCACTGCAGAATAAACTTGGTTCCCCGCGCGCGTGGTACATAGTGAAGCCGTAAGAGCAGGCTGGAGGGCAAGAAAGTTGACATGCTTGTGTTCTTCACCAGCGTGCTTTGCTGACACATGATCATAAAGTCAAACTGTTCAGCTGTAGCGGAAAAGAAACCTTCACATGTGGAGGGACTGCGCGGCTTCAAGTTGATATTACATTTTATGATTTCAAAATAAAAAAAAGTATCAAGAAGTTAATTGTAAGGTGTAACTGGTTGCTTTTGGATACGAATTTATTGATGGATATATTCCGCCATTTTCACGACGGAAATAATTCGCTTCTCTGCCGAAAATTGCTCACAAATAAAGCGAAGCTGGTAGTAGGCTATCGCAAATATTTTGGCAAAATGGCTGGCCAGCAACCGCATCATTATTCACACCACTATTGATAGTATTGTCAAGTGGTTGTGACGGTGAAGAATGCTGCAGCAACACTGGGAAATACGGAGCTCTTTATTTGAGCGAACTTGTGCCCAGAAAATCAAAACTCAAAATGCAAGCGATACATGCTGCGAACTGATAGCAGCGGAAGCAGTCGTCAGCCGTTGAGTAATCTGATCATCGGTGGAACGCGTCGTCCTTTATACATCAGTCATCAAACCTTCCAGCGTTATCGCTGGTGCTCGCGTAACCTCTCGAATGAACTTGACTATTCGCGTTCCGTGCTTAGTCCTAACGGAATGATCTCAAACAAATGTGAAACTTCTAAAACATTACGGCACAGTCTGCGTCAAACGTTGCTAACAGTTTTTGTGGGTTATACTGAACCCGAGTACGTGAAAACAAAGCAATAAACACGCGTGGCAGTAATATCGCTAGTAATATTAACGATGGAACTACCGATTGCACTATCGATAGTTTCAAAAAAAAATATCGGTACTATCGATAGTCAATTTACCGATAGTTCTGCATCACTAGTATGCGCACCCGGCGGAATTCAAGCACCGACTCGGAAGTAGTGTCACTTTAAGATGCGCAACGGGACAGGTTACTTCAATAATCGTGAGGAAGCACTCATGGTTATGACACCATACGTTAATTTGGAGTGCTCCTATAGATATGAACTTGTTAAAAGTGTATGTGGCGAAAGACAGCTCTCTATTAATGCTTGTACTTTGTAAAACAGTCTTACTGTTCAAATAAAACGAAGTAAATATATTTATGTCAACTTGAAACACAATTACAAAGACCTATAATAATGTTTAAATATAAGTACAATACTCTGGCACCTACCTGCATAGGCACACAAAAGCTACAAATGGGTATTTTGTATATACGTATGTCGAATTTTTTACTTTTTATTTATGAATCCAAACTAGTTTTATGCTAAGGGTCTGGATGCTTTTGATGTATTTATCGTATTCTGCATTGCTTCTGCGGATAACATTAAAATTCCAAAGATTCAAAGCAACTTTCGGAAACCGAACGCGACACCTTGGCTTTTGCTGTGACTCAGCCTTGCAAAGGTTGAGACTTGGGCAAGTTGGTGTGGATTCATTTCAAAATGTTAACAGCGCAAAGAACGATTAGGAAGGGTCTAGACACCAAAGGTAAAGAGCGCTCTTTACCTTTGTTGTCTCGTATCTTCCTAATCGTTCTTTGCACTGGTAACATTTTGAAATCAGTCTTGCAATTGCGAAACGGAGCTACCTTGCAACGTCTACCACTCTAGCGCACCAACTAGGCTCGATCTGCGGGGGCTGCAGCATCCATCACTACGAGCACAAATAATAAACTTTTATGGCTGACTGGCACAAACATTTGTATTCTTGAGGTTAACTGCGATACACTGTTAGAACAACGCTATTCTCCCACTGGCCAGACTACAACATGGCGAGTGTGCTTATGCTATACTGCAAGAGCTTTACGAGGTACTTAATGGGCCACTAAAGAGGAAACGATTTTTCACATCGTCATAAATTACTCGTTCGGTATTCAGAATTTACCATGGTTGCCGCGTGAAGGCGATTAGCTAGAGTGAAAATGCGCAATAAGCAAGTGCACGTGGCGACGCCACCTTGAAATTCCCGCACCAAACATCGTGACGTCGTAGATTTCGAATGCGTCTACTGGGTACAACTTAGTTCCTAATCAGTAAAAAACAAGTACATTGTCCTCCTACGGGGTCATAGACTCATATCATTGAGTCAATGTCGCCTAGGTAGGAAAAAATTAGCTCTGCTTGCACTAAGTCGTGCAATGCTGGCTTACAGCAGAGCTCATGGGCACCTAAGCTCGTCCTGGCTTGACTAGGCTTTTACCCTTTTACCTGTCTTCTTCCCGCCCCTTGCTATATTACACTATACATCAGTTTGCTTGAGCTCTTATCTTTTTTAGTATGTGTCTTTCTATCTCTGTATTTCTATATTTCTCTTTCTATCTCTTTCTTTCTCTCTGAATTCAATTCCCCTCATAATTTTTATCCTCACCCTCACATTAATTTCCCACTCCTTTGCTTTACTATACTATAGGCTATGCTATGCTCTGCTAGCGTGCCCGGAGAGCCGAGTGGTTGCGACGCGTGCCTTCCGATCGCGGGGGCTGGAATCTTCCCACCCAAATAACGTTTTCTCGCCAAGACTTTCTCTCTATCTTTCTCTTTCGCTGTACTACCTGTCTCGCCCATCACAGTTATTACATCCCACGCCGGACGCGCAAGTTTTTTGGAAGCGAAGCTCAAGAGGAACTCTGTGGTCGATTGTCCAAAGAGACTTGGTTCGCGAATGGAGCTCAAAACTATCAAATATATACAATCGATTCTGGAATGGAATTTCAAATTCCGATTAAAATTAGCCGTTCTGTAGAAACAGTAATTCACAGACTTCGTCTAGGCACTGCCTACACTAAGAGCTTCCTATAAAGGATAAGAAAAACTAACTGCGCTACATGTACATGTGAAGAGGCGGAAGAAGACATAGAACACCTCCTCCTACACTGCAAAAAAATTATGCTGTTCACCGTAAAAAATTCTTACAAAAACTACACAGATTGGACAGACGGCCGCTATCATTAGCAAAAGTATTGGGTCCATGGCCAACAGAAACTCTTCAAACATTGCTGCACGAGCCCTAGTACAGTTTTTAGAAGAGTCGGGAATATCAAAAAGATATTGATTCATATTTCTAATTATTCTTTACATTGAGATACTTCTGGTCACGTGCTTCGCGTTGCCTCTTGTGATTCAAGACAGCTGTGTTTAAAGTGTGGGCAATGCCCAGGGATTTTGTGTGATGTCATCGCATTCTACAAAGGACTGCTCTTGTGTGTCTTGTGTGTGAACATTGTGTCCATCACGTGGACATTATGCATGACGTGTGAACATTTCTTTTAAAAGGACATTGCCGTGAGTGAGTCTACTTTTATTTATAAGCTCATGAAGCTAATTAATAAGTAAGGGAAGAGGAGTAGCCGGGGCCATGTATAGGCTCCAACCTCTCCTTAAACACATTTAATAAAAAAAAGCAGAGAAGGGCGATGTAGAAGAGGACAAAAAGAGTGCGCGCCGGTTCATGATGATTATTTTCCATCTACGACGCATGGCAAACCGGAAACAGACAGAAATCCGTGACGTTACCATCCGACATTATGTCGGGAAATTGAAAAGTGAAACTTGACATTGACTCTCTCATCTATAAGTAAACATATGGTGGCGAAATTAACGACAGAGTTTTCGTAGCATAAATTATCAGTCAAAACTAATTTATTGTCTGACTTTAGTGCCCCTTCAGAATGGGCATACTTTTTATCGTGAAACATATACTGGGCGCCGGATGACGTGTTGACTGGCAGAATATGAGATCCCCAAGTCAGATCCCGCAAGTAGAAAACGTGCCCTCAGACGTCCCATTAAACATGTTGGCTTATTTCAGCGAACACGATGGCAGCCTTGCTAGCTTGGTCGTCCCTTACCTCAATGCTTTCGATGACGGAGTGGTTGCGGACGAACTTCGCGAGGGCCTCGCCGTTTCGAGCCATCAAAAGCGTGTCGCACAGGCGTAAGTTCTTTAGCGTCCTGTTCAGGACGAGAGCTTCCAGGAATCTCCCGGGAATGTCGCCAACAGGCTGAAAGTGAGCAATGACCAACAATGAGCAACCACCAACTAGCCCCACCAGCGATTAAAAAATCTGCCCATTGAGAAAGCTTGTCATAGACCATGAACCCGAATGGGCTACATGACACCTTAACGATCAAATATCCTCCCATTTGATTGTCTAAATCCTTCAGACGCTGCCAGAAAGTCACATTATGAATCATTATGGAAACCTGGCTGCCCAAACAAACGGGCCACACAAATAGCGGGACACAAACAACCTCAGAATAATATTTGGATTTATTGACAGAAGAAATCCCTTCCCTCTTGTATTGCCCTCTCCCCTCGTGTTCTTGCGCTATATATTTCTCCTGAGAATAAACACGCTTCAGTCTGCGCTTGTCTGTGTCCCGCTCCTTCTGCGTCCTGTTTGTTTGCGCTGCCAAGTTTTAATAATAAATATATACCAGTTAGCCCGCCTATCAACACTTCTGCACATTACGAATGTTTACAATTCTAACCGAGAGGACAAATTCAATTCGCAGTATTCATCAGAATATCTATGTGATTAAAGGTAAGAGAGAGAAGACACCAACCTCCCCCGGTCTATCACCCTACATTCCAGCTTTTATAGAGGCATCAAGGTCCTGTGGGTTCAAACTAAACATACTGGCAGGCTTACAGGTGCAGCACACCATAGTGTTTGCGTGACACAAAGTAAGGAGCAGAGTACAAAGCATTATAATACCAAAATGTTATGCTTATCTATAGCCATAGAATAGGCTGAAAAAAGTTGGCTAGACAAGCCAGAAAAGCGGAAAATCACCTCCACATCATCCATAGAGAGAGCGGTGAGCGTAGTGGTTTCCTGCAGGAAGTTGGCCAAGAGCTCAGCGCTTTCGCCTTCGAAGTAAACACGCGAAATGCTCAAGGACTCAAGGGATCTGAGGTTGGAAATGGAGTCAGCCCAGCGAATGCAGTCAGCCCTCGGAACCTGCAAAGCCAAAGCATACAAGAACAAGATTCAGAAAAGAAAAGTCAACACTGCTCCTCTTGACAAACAAAAAAAATCCGGCAGATCCGACGCACTGTGGCAATCGACGAAATGCGCAGCAGCCAGAAAGGAGGCGCATACATCGCCTTGTTTGTCTTTCAAGGCGTGAAATGACATCATTGAATGAAATCATTTGTGTCGTGACATGTATTTCACAATCGCAGGTTTGTCATGCAAGCATGCATGTAAAGTCTGGTATATACCATGCTGCTGAAGCGTATAATCCGGTATGTAAAATGCATGACCTGCCATTCATGTTCGATATCCGGTCACTTCGCGCAAAACCAAATGTAGTGTATATCAGGTTAGCGAAACGCCCCGGAGTGCACCATGAGCGGGGCGTGCAAATGATGCCGTACATGACGTGCATGTCTTGACTAGCATGCGTCCACATGTAATTTATGGGCGTCATACCGTGACGTCACGCCATACCAGTTTTGAGGTATATCGAGCTAGCGAACCAGCCGCGACTGCACCATGAGCATGTCATGTAAATCGTGCCACACATGACATAAGTCATTTTTTTCATGTCACCACCTGTCATTTAAAGTCGTCACACAGCCGCGTAGCGCAATACCAATTTTGGTGTATATGAAACTAGCGAAACAGTGGCAAACGCACCATGAGCGGGCCATGTAAACCATGTCGTACATGACATACATGCCACTATTTTCATGTTACCACATGGCATTTATGTTTGTGATAGGGTGACGTCACGCAATACCAATTTAGGTATATATCCAGCTAGCGAACCGGCCACGAGCATGGCATGTAAATCATATCCTAGATGACATGGATGTCATTATTTTCATATTACCACCTGTCATTTATGTTCGTCATACAGTCACGTCGCTCAGTACCAGTTTTGGGGTACATTTCGCTAAAGAGCCGGTCGCGCATGTGAAGTGAGCGTGGCATGTAAACCATCAAGTGCCTGACATGCATATCACTTTTTTCATGTTACCACCTGCCATTTACGTTCGTCGTACAGTCACGTCACGCAATATAAATATTGATGTATATCTAGTTCGCTAACGGCCGCAAGCGCCCCATGCGCGTAGTATATAAAACATGCCGTACAGGGCGATGTATTGTCATTATTTTCATGTTACGCCCTGTGATTTATGTTCGTCATAGGCGTGACGTCGCGCAGTGTAAATTTTGATGTATATCAAGCTAGCGAACCGGCCGCCAACGCAATATGAGCATGCCATGTCAGCCATGCCGTATGTGACAAGCATCACATGATTTTCATAATACAACCTGTCATTTAGGTTAGCCATACTCTCACGTGACGCAATATCAAATTTTGTATATGTCAAGCTACCGAAACGGCTACGAGCGCACCATGAGCGTGGCATCCAAGTCATGCCGTGCATGGCATGCAGGTTAAAATTTTGATGGTACCACCTGTTATTCATGTTTGATATACAAAAATGTCTCGGCACACCATTTTTTTATATATACATTTAATTAAACGGTCGCGAGCGCCCCGACACCATGTAATGCAAATTGGTGACGCCAGGTTCGTCACGTTATGTATACGCAAAAAACCGAGCATGTTATACTCCCACTCGCGCCGCGCCGCGGCGCCTTGACGCATGCGCATTTGCTCAAGGTATCGCGAAATGAAAACACCTAAACATCCATCCATCCATCCATCCATCCATCCATCCCTATCTATCTATCTATCTATCTATCTATCTATCTATCTATCTATCTATCTATCTATCTATCTATCTATCTATCTATCTATCTATCTATCTATCTATCTATCTATCTATCTATCTATCTATCTATCTATCTATCTATCTATCTATCTATCTATCTATCTATCTATCTATCTATCTATCTATCTATCTATCTATCTATCTATCTATCTATCTATCTATCTATCTATCTATCTAGCCGCCTACGTCTTGTGCTGTCAAGATCGCCTCCTTGGTGTAGACCAAAAGTGGCATGGGAACGTAAGAGGATATGACGAAGATTACTGTCGGGTGATGACATCAATGACGTGAAAATTCTGCCGCGTACGTCGTCAAACCCTTTCCTCCAGACACGTGTGGCGCGCACCCGTTTACCACGGCCCGCGGTGTAGGCGCACGGCCGCTACGTAAAAAATCCGTGGTGCGGGTATTCGCCACAGGTGATTGACAGTTGATATCTACCCAGGAATAGCGGAACAGACATTATAAATTCAAATGCGACAGCGTTAAGAAAAGCCGACATCGGCAGCGTTGACCTGACGAATGGAAAGAAGAAAAGTTAGGATCCCAGAAGGAATCAAATCCAAGCATTCTGCGTGGCAATCAGGTACTCTACCACAGAGCCACGGCTGGTCTATAAACTTCTTTGGAAAAACAGCCTATGCAGGCGTAATGACGGTGCAATATCAATTTTCGTTGTAGCGCTGCCTATGTAATTTTACAAGAAAGCAATAAACACTACATATGTACTCCTACGACACAGGTGACATATCGGGTTAACGTCAATCGTGGTTCCAGTGTTGGCTCCGCCTTTAGAGCAGTCTAATAAACATTACATTTGTATCCGTATGATTCAGCAAGCGATATTAAAGCATTGCTCGACCCCGAAGGAATGTATTAACGAAAGTTACGTATGATGTTCACATGATTGCACCCTAAAGTGCCCTCAGTTTCGATGATACTGACGTATGTAATCTAACGTGAAGGCTGACGTTACGTCGCAACATAAATTACCCTTTAAACGCCAGTGTTGTCGACGTGCCTGGTAAGCCCAGAATGTGCACACAGCTACTGCACTTACAAAAAGCCGGCAGATCCCCCGCAATGTGGGAATCGAAGTAATGCGAAGCAGCCAGCAAAGAGCTGCATATATCGTCTTGTTTGCCATGGAGGCAAACGAAGTCATTCATGTCGTGACATCTAGTTCACTATATATCGCAAGTTTGCCATGAATGCATGGATGTATAATCTGGTATATGCCATGCTAATGAAACGTGCATTCTGGTACATATATAGGATTCGTGATCTGCTATTTATATTCGACACGCACTCAGGTCATGCCACACTGATTTTCGTATATATCCAGCTAACAAAACGGCCGCGAGCGCACCATGAGCGTGGTGTCTAAATCGTGCCCTACATGACATGCGCCTCATGATTGTCATATTAAATCCTGTTATTTATGGTCGTCCGACACTCATGTCGCGCAATACCAATTTTGGTGTATATCAACCTAGCGAGACCTCCGCCAGCGCACCATGAGCGTGGCATGTAAGTCATGCTGCACATGACTCGTCTGTCATGATTTTTATGTCAACGCCTATTATTTATGTTCATCACACAGTCACATCATGCAATACCAATTTTGGTGTATATCGATCTAGCCAAACGGCCGCCAGCGCACCATGAGCGTGGCACGTAAGTCATGCTGTACATGATGTGCGTGCCGTGATTTTCACATTAACTCCTGCTATTTATGTTTGTCACACAGTGAGGTCGCGCAATACCAATTTTGGTGTATATCAAGCGAACGAAACGTCCGCCAGCGCACCATGAGCGTGGCACGTAAGTCATGCTGTGCATGACATGCGTGTCATGATTTTCATATAAACTCCTGTTATTTATGTTCGCCATACTCTCTTGCCAAGCCATAGCAATATTGGTATATATCAAATTAGCGAAACGGCTGCAAGAGCCCCAAGACTGTAGTATGTAAATCATGCTGTACATGACATGCATATCATGATTTTTATGTTATGACCAGTCATTTATGTTCGTCATACAGTCATCCTATGCCATACCAATTTTGGTATACACCCCATGAACGAAACGGCCAGGAGAGCACAGTCGTAGGCGGATAGATAGATAGATAGATAGATAGATAGATAGATAGATAGATAGATAGATAGATAGATAGATAGATAGATAGATAGATAGATAGATAGATAGATAGATAGATAGATAGATAGATAGATAGATAGATAGATAGATAGATAGATAGATAGATAGATAGATAGATAGATAGATAGATAGATAGATAGATAGATAGATAGATAGATAGATAGATAGATAGATAGATAGATAGATAGATAGATAGATAGATAGATAGATAGATAGATAGATAGATAGATACGCTCAATGTCGTAGAAGTTCGCTAAGAAATGCTTCGCATTATAAACATGTCGATCCACCTCGTAAAGCTTGGCTCAAAGCCATAAAATACGGCTTTGAAGTACTCGCTGACTTCGCATGAAACCGATTTCCACAACGCGTGGGATCTGCCTTTTTTTAGGGGCGAAGCTCCTTAAGGCGGCACCCGTTCGTCCCTCGTAGTCGTAGTCCGTAACCAGTCTTACGCTTTGACCTCCAAGGTGGTGCCGGTGGGAGATTTTTTCCATTTCACGCGATAGCGGTTACGGACAACGGCAGCGGCGGCGGCCGGAAACTACACCACCAAAATCCGCTGTTCTTGTGATCTCATAACAGCTTCCGCTGTAAAATTAGGTGATCACGTACTTTTCATAGTGGCCTGTGCCTTTAATGCTCGACTTTCCGGAGAAATGTGGGCAGTAAACAGTTCTAGAATGCAACGTCAAGTGTCCTCGGCAGCCGTTGTCAAAAACCTGTGTGTCCATTACCATGTACCTCAAACAATGACGGAGCGGCTGCGACTGACTAAAGATGAGGGAAAGCATGGCGCACCCATAATAACATAAGCCCCTCCCCCCCCCCCCACTCCTCGCCCTCTAGTGCTCACTATTTTTGACATACTAAAGAAAGCAAATTGTGTAACGATTGGTGTAGTTCTAAATCCTGCGCTAAATGTAGGTCCACTGCTGTGAAACCTGAGGAAGTGCGTAGCACGGGCACCCAGCGATTCCCGTTCGTAGAGTTCATACTGCTCCGTTTACGACATTTTCGCTAACGTCAACGTTTGAGCTATGCACGTAGGGTTTTCCCCGCATTAGTAGAACCTTGGTAGGGATATTCGCGAATGAGGTGTGCGACATGCGCGCTTTTTTATGCGCTTCATCGCGTTCCTGCTTGTTAAGGCAATTGAGATACGTGTCGTGCGCAGCGAGTTCAGTCAGGTTGTTTCTCTCTTAAGCTGTAGCGACCAAAACGACTGACAAGCGCCTGTGGGAGGAGAGATCGCGTGTTTGTCGAGGTGGTGGCGCCGTCTCGTGCGCAGCGGAGGTGCCAGCCGCATGCTTCCGAAGCGGTTTGAGCCATCTTAAGTTATTGATAGCGATGACTTCTTGATTATTGCTTTTATGTATATTATTCTAGACCTCGTTCGTTTATTTTAACCCGGTTTTAAGCCTTGTTTTTGGCCCGCATTGACTGACCACTTCATTTTGAGCAATCACGCCACATGAAGTTTGCGGATGGACGACAAGCCGAACACCTAAATTGCGGCACACTTAAAAGTGACGAAGTTTTAGTAATATACGCATCACAGCAAAAAAGAAAACTGGGTTAGGTTTGCAATGGCCACACGACGTCTGCCTTGAGCCGGCTGCAGAGATTTCTCGCATATGAAAGCTCACTCACTTGGCCCACTTGGCAAGCTTTCGTGAGCTGGAATTCCAAGTAGGTGAGGGCAGCCGTTCCGTTCCTTATGGCGTCCCAGAACATGACATCTTGCAGCGAGCTTACGTCGAAGTTGATAATGACGCGCTTCACGCATCTGCAAAAGGTATAAATCCCACGCCTCACTCGACAGTCAGTAGCAACTCTTACAGTTATTACTCATGTCATACGAGGGCAGCAGGAAAAATGTAAAGTCACATCAGCGTGGACGCTACGCTTTCTTTCGCATGAGTTAGTCCAGCTCGATCCACCGCCTGTGCCGCTTGAAGCCTGATGCATGCCCGCCCTTTCCCGTACAAGTGGACACCTTACGCCTCTGTCGCACGCGCATGCTTTCAACCTTCCAAAAGAAAACCCCAGTGGCATCCGAAGTTTCATTCTTTCCTTTTGTATTATCTAATATACAATGCTTTCGATAAGCATCAACGGCAGCGATTCTGCGAGGAAAAAAGTAATCTAGCTGCTAACCTGTGCTGGCGCAGCAGAAAGTGTATCAGTAGTGAAACACGAAGCAAATCCGAGACACCGGGCTCATCAAACTCGGGCCATGGGAACCCAGATATGGTCAACTCGGTCCACACGTGTTCCCACAGCTCGAAGCAGCCCCTGGCAAGCACTCGATTCCATCGTGCTAGTTCAGTCGAAAGCCAGCACGGTTTCCCGGGCTCCCATGTGCACGAACGATCGTAGCGCTGATCGGGGTCGCTTTCGTGTCGCCGTCTGGTGCCGCCACTGGTGTCGCCGTCCCCGCGACGGCCCGTGACCAACTCTGGGGGGTAACGACCTGCGGCAAGGATGGTCAGACAAAAAAATCAGGGTGAAAATTTCCGATGGCAAAGTGTCATACTTCGCGAATTCCGGAGGGCTTCTTATTCGGCAGGTTTATCTAGTCGTAACGTTCCAAAGCGACTCAGGCTATAAAAGATGCCGTAATGGGGTGTTCCGGGTAATTTCGGCCACCCGAGTCCTGTACCTACACTGACATCGCACAGTAGACGGGCCCTTCGCTTTTCGCCTCCATCGAAATGCGACCTCCGTGACCAAAATCAAACCAGAGACTATAGGGTCAGAATCCGAGCACTGCAACCACTGAGCCAACGCGGCAGCGGAGGCCTAATTATCGAGCACGCGCTCCATTTGTTGGATGCAGTCGTGTAAAACCCCATACGAGATCACAGTTGCAGTGAAAGGTGAGAGAGATTTATAGTTTTTTTCTTAGATTTCTTGCAGTTTACGGATACAGCGTCAGCGGAGACATCTAGCGATGAACAACGCTGGTAGCGACGTCTGATAATGCAGAGCCTAACCAGAAGCTTACGGGGACAATACTGTAATCATTTGTGTGTTCCACTTCACTGCTGGTGTAAATTATTTGCAGCTAAGTAATCATTAGGTGGAAGTACATTCATCATTTTCTTTCGACTAGAACATAGTAGGAGGAAAATAAAATTCTCAAATCTGTCATATTTGAATTAAACGCCTACAGACGTTATTGTCAGCTTTGCTACTGCCGTCAACGGCTCTGGTAATTTGGTATCCACCAAGAGTAAGCAGTTTACAGACAAACGAATATTATCCGTTGGTTTGGGTTGGTCCAGACAAGAATTATGCGTCACAGAGTAGAGTGACGCTTAAGGAGTAGAAACAGGTGCACCGAGTGCCAGGAAAAGCCGCTTGAATGATTGTTTGGTGGGGTTAAAAACCCCAAAGCGACTGAGGCTATGAGAGATGTCAGAGTGGAGGCCAGCAGATAACTTCGAACACCTGGGGGTCTTTAACGTGCATGAGACAGAGCATCACGTGGGCCTGTGCTATTTCGTCTCCATTCAATTGGGACCGCTGCGGCCGGTATGCAACGCGCGTCTTCCGGGTCAGCTCCCGAGCACCTAACCACTGGGCCACCTTGGTAGCTCGAAAGCGATAGGGCGCTTCCTCACAAAATAGGAAAAGCGAGTAAAGTTGAGCTGCGAACATGACATTTCGGATCGCCTCCGTGGTGATCGGACCACCGATGGTGCATCTCTCGCCAGCAAGCGCAGGTAAAAACGGACGGGTGGACGGTACGGTGTGAAAAAAAAACTCGTCCGCTCGCGTTTAGCACGAAGCCTCAAAGAAAATCCAAACGCGTTTCTTATAAAGAAACCTTCCCAGTTGATGAAAAATTCACCTTTGTTCAGGAACCTTCCTTCACATTGTGAAGCAATGATAAATAATTGCAATTACAAATATCTCAACGAACGCAACATCCAATGGAGGTAAACAGCGCAAATATCAAGACTACGCACACAGGAAGAAAAGACAAGAACAGGCGCTGACTTTCAACTAAGCTTCTTTAATCAGGAGTAAACGTATAAACATCGCACCGCGGAAACGGTGCATGCGCAAAGAACATTTGCCTCTTCCCTCGCTCAAAAACCAAAGCAAACACATGCCACATGTCTCATCTTATTCCAAGACATGCAAATTCCTTATCATGTAGTGTTACCGACGTCTGGCTGACACATGCTTGCGACAGTTTAGAGATGTGTGCGGCCTCAACAAGTTCACGTGCTTTCTGGCTTCTGTGTTTGTACAAAATTGTAGCGGAACCAAAAACGGGCGTACACTCACAGTGGCGGCAATGAAGTGATGAGCTTGCCGGGCCTTTCAAGGAATTGTGATGCTCCCTTAATCGCACATTAAGGCACCGCCCCGTCTGGCCCACGTAAACGCGGTTACATGACAGAGGTGTTGAATAAACAACGCAGGAGCAGCAAGATACGTAGCTATGGGCATGCTTTACAGTGCAACATACCCTTGCATCAACCTCTTTAATCTTTACGCCAAGGTCAGCCTTTACACACAGTCTGCTCAACTTATTTCGCGCCGAGATCAAAGCCCGTACATCATGGTAGTAGGCAACCTGCTTGAGTCGGTGAGTAAGACCAATGGATGTATGGTATTACAGCGACTTTCTTGCCTGTTGCTTGGGCTGGCTTGGGTTCGTTGGCGCTGCCTTTTTTTATTTCCATAAGTATCTTCTCTCAAGTAACAGAGAGCAACTCTTGCGGAAAAGCAGTTTCCGTCAATTTTTTCACCTGACGAGCGAAACTGGATGCCACCAAATGATGACAAGATTGGGTCAACGCAGAGTGAAAGCAGGAACGAGCAATAGCATTTTTTACTAACTTTGTGTGACCTGAACTCTACTTCAACAAAGGTTTTACCGATCTGGGTGCATACTGCCAGCAAACATTCATTGTGAACCCTACCTTTAAATCAAGGAACTGAATTGAGTCATCCTTCAAAATTTCAGAGGTAAATTTAATGCCAAGGCCTTTTTGCTCAAAATGGCTCAAACTTTCCGCGGCCTTGACGTCATGAGCGTCATTAATAAATAAAACTATGAAATCATCGACATAGCGAAAAACTTTAGTAGTGAGCTTATCAAGTACGGTCTCTAGCTCCCTGTCAACTTTACTCAGAAAGATGTCGCTGAGGATAAAAGCAACCCCAGACCCTATGCATATGCCAGCCTTTTGAACAGAGAACACATCGCTGTAGGATATAAACATAGACCCTAAATAAAAGGACAGGAGCTCCAAAAACGACTCAGTTGCGATGCCACTGTCAGTTATGAAGGCAAGTTCATCATTATCAATAGTAATACATTCCTTAACCGCCACCAACAGATGATCATGAGGGAGGGAATAAAAATGATCCCCCACGTCTACACTTACGGCACGACAATATGCAGGGTTGGCATTGCGTAGGAATTTAACAAGAAATTCTGAGTTAAGGATGAGGTACGGGTCCACAATGCGGAGGGATGATAAGCATTTGAGTTTAACCCCAGACATTATTATTAAGTAGTAATGCCGGATTAAAGGATGCCCTTGCTCATCGCATACCAGCGTCACTTCGAATTGGCGAGCTCTAAATTACGGACCACGTTGACTTTGGCGCGTGTCCTACCGCTGCATCCTTCAGTGTGCTGTGGACTCCGCTAAGGTATACTGCACAGTGAAGTTTCGCTTACACATGACAAAGAGCATGGTAGTTATCTCCCCATCACCGAATGCTGCATATGTTTTATTCAATTCCAAATGTGCTGTTAGACGACGCAATTAGGGGCCACATATCGAACTCATCTGCGTGTTTATCGTGAATGGCAAATGCACAAACAGCTTCAGTGTAAAAATGGGCAAGAAAATCGCAGGGAAACTAGACTTACGGAATCTGACGCCACCCCTGGTTGCCGACGGATGTCCCCTGGACGTCGATGGAACTTGGAGACTGACACCTACAGGCCCAGCAGACGTCCTCGGCAGCCCTCCCCTCAGGGCGCGGCGAAACTCGATGGTGAAAATCGCGGTGATTTCGTTTACCGTTGGGCAGTTCACCCTGCACAGACTCGCGAGCGAAGCCATGTACTCCGGGGTTAGAATGCCGGGGTCGCGAACCGCCCTCGACGAGCTCGCCATTCTTTTCTGTAACAAAGAAAGAAAGCATGTCTTCATCACAGTTTTCTGTCTGCAACAAATATTGCTTTACAACACGGAGTCCTGAGGCACGATTTAGTTTTGCCATTTCTGTGTGGTATTGGCAAGGAGGTGACCGCAAACACAAAACTAATCGTAAATTAGTCATACTTATTTCCTAGAGTTCCTTGGTCACTTCTGGTTGAAATACCTTGCTGCGCGTGATCGCTTTGCTGAAGGCTGTACCCTTTTGAACAAGACGTTGCCCATGAGGCGTTTCGGTGGGCATTAAAACAACACGGTTGACACCTCCGTCATAGATATCAGTATAACACGAAAGTGAACCACGTCTTCACGACAGTATAGTTTACGTTTATTTTGCATTGATGCATGAGCGCTTGCACAATGTCTGTTGGTGTTTGGCAGCTTTAGCACCGTTTGACATGGATACACTGACGTTGATGCCTGGCGGCATCGCTCCATCGCGACGACCTGCGCCAAAATCACGAGTAAACCTTTGTGGTACCTGACATGGTTAACATAGACCTGAACACAACCTATACTAAATCCCACGCAGAGATGGCATCAACTTGCACATAACATACACAGGTACTCTCTATGCACTCATTCAAAGTGTGCTCATTTGAGGAGAGAGACGCGAAGGTGTGCGCACTCCAGTAATAATATAACCTACGCCCGTGCTCATGCAAATACCACACAGTGCTTCAGGAAGGCGAGAGGCAGAGTTCGTGGCTTGAGCCCGGAATTCTGGAACGCATTCCGCTCGCTGGCGCCTATCTCGCTGCACCGAAAGCTGAAACTACCAAGGCGCTCGCTGCTTGCTATCGGAGCTCGTTAATGTCAGGATGCAGTACTTCACTGCACCAATCCCTGACGGAGACGCCGCCCCCCGCGCTAACGAAGCTCACTGTAAAAGGGAAAAGCTGCGACAGATATAAAGCGCCTTTGTACATCATCGCACATGAGCGTCGGTGGCGTAGTGGGTAGAGGCCCTGGCGCCTATCGTCGCGGAGCGGGAGAGCGCGGGTTCGACTCCCCTGTCGTACACATGATCAAAACTTTTTTGGGTGGTTTTTCTTTGCGGTCTGTTTTCATTGACGTATTTCCTTGACGGAAATGCGTCAGTGCAGTCTCCGTGGACCCTGGCATAAGACACTTTTGTGTTAGAATGGAATTTTTCTTTAGCTTTTTAGGGATGACCGCTGACCGCGAATAACTATGGCATGTAATTTGAGTACTTTTTCGAATTCAGTTTATGAAGAAATATAACATGACTGACTAAAATAATCAGACAGTTACGTTGTAGCTACAACTGATCTAAAGTACGCCATAATTTATTACAACATTGACCTGGTCTTTCATCAAGGAGACTCGGCATTTCACTTTGCGACAGTTCATTGTCGCCTGATATGCACGCCCGACCGTCGTCTTCGCATGTAGCAACTGAACCGTTGCGCTGCTAGCACGTGCAGGCGGTCTAATTCCCGGCATGGAGGATGTTAACGGTTACGAGGGACCATTGTGCAATTTCATAAAAAAAAGAAAAAAATCACAGCATATCCACGGAGTGAATGATGATGAGTGGGCGAAGCTGCGGAGGTTCGTCGGTAAACCGTGAATCTTCCGTGAATTCTGCCCAGTACACCATCACCGACGTGAGATCGGGCGCGTTTATACTAAAGGTTCGATGAGTTATGACGACTTGCAGCTCACTTTAATTTTACATGTACGCTGTGAATTCTCATTGTTTAGAAAACCATTGCTTTAGAAAACATCTGGCGTCTTTCGTTAAGCAGCTGGCGTCTTTTCGCTTTGCTTTAGAAACATCTGGCGTTCTTTCGTTTTGCTTTTACAAAACATCTGGCGTCTTTCGTTGGTTTATTTCATCAATCAACGGCGTTTTGAACAAAATTTTTATTGTTTAATCACGCACAGGAGAAATCTCACCAGGCACTACCTTGGAGGTAAACAATGGCTGCTAATGGGAATGAGAGACAGAAGAAGTCGGCTTTTAGCTAACACTTACACTTGTACTTCTACTAACGTTTCCTACTGGAACATGCCAATGGCTGCTAATGGGGAATGAGAGACAGAAGAATTCGGCTTTTAGTTAACGCGCACGCTGCGAATTTTTTATTGTTCAACAACGCACAGGAAAAATCTCCCACCGGCACCACCTTGGAGGTCAAAGCGTAAGACTTGTTACGCACTACTACTACGACTACGACTACGAGGGACGAACGGGTGCCGCCTTAAGGAGCTTCGCCCCTAAGAAAGGAAGAAAAAAAAGCAGCACGGCAGGTACGCACACCAAGCTTCGCTTGTTCCCATTTTTTCCGGTATGACAAGAGATGATAATCTCTTTCTTTGTGCTCTGTACCCGTTTAACAATGATATAGCAACCCACCCAGCCGTCAGCACTAGTGGGCGCCTCAAGAATTGGCCTGAAAACTTCATCATTGTTGCGCAAAAACGAGGGAAAATATAAAGCTCGGTCAAACAGAAGGGACGCACAACGTAGTTGTTGCTACAAGTGAAGTTGGCACCTTGAATCAAGACGTCCGCTTTGCAGCACGAGATCCCCAAAGTTGAAGCATATGATTCAGTATGTTAAAGCGAGATTCCTAGAAGTCACAATGATAAGTACAGGTCTTACATTGCACAAAGCGCGCACGTTAATCACAGGAGAAAAATTAAAATGCAGCTACTATTCAATGTTACATCCTTGTAATGTGCAAAATCACAAAGCAAGCGTACTAAAATGTATATTGAACACCGAGATAAAACGTGAAAGTATTAGAACTCTAACGAAAAAACACTACCAGATTCCGAACAAGGTATGGGAAAGCGGTGACCTTCAAGGATAAATGAACATACGGACATAGCTTGATCGTCAACAAACGTAACTGAGTAGCCGCTGCCATAGCCGGTCAGAAATCCAGAAACGCCAAGGGAGTGGCAATCTTTCTCGGCATCACCCCATGTAAGAAACACAGCCTTCATCTGGAGCGGTTGACAAATTGCGCGCTGATACCTATACATAACAACACATATCTGCCTATGTGGTACAGGCTGGCTGTACCACATCATGTACGCAGTGAACGGAGTTCGCCTTTGCTGCATACCTCTTGTTTCAGCGCCTCTGTTGTGTGTATCACTGTTTGTGTGCCCGTTTTCTTTCATTTTGCCCTCCTGTTCTCAAGATCATGTAATCCTCCAGCATTTTTAACTATACCGCGCGAGCGTCGACCGCACGCAGTATCAGTCCCTTAGAACGGCGATAATCTGCGATACCGGCAGTAGTACGCCCAGGTAGTAGTAGTACTACTCCTGCTGGTCTCGCAGATTATTGCCGTTGTAAGGGGCTGATACTGCGGGCGGTCGACGCTCGCGCGGTATAGTTAAAAATGCTTGCGGATTACATGATCTTGAGAACAGGAGGGCAAAATGAAAGAAAACGGGCACACAAACAATGATACACGCAACAGAGGCGCTGAAACAAGACGTATGCAGCAAAGGCAAACTCCGTCCACTGCGTATACGATGTTCAACTGCCCAGCACCGTCCATGTATGCATAGATGCACAACCCCGTCTATATCTGTCTAGAGCGTGTCAGCAGCTGGCTTTGTCCAGAAGGACGTCTTGCTGGGCGAGTTGGTAATATACAATTATTAAACGTAGCGCAAAAAACACGGAAACAGTAAAGGAGCAACATGGCTAAGTAATGGCTTTGTTCTGCGGGGTGACATATTGAAGTGTTTGCGGGTTCTGACGAGATGTGCCCAGGAGCATGCGCGACCTAATAGATATGCAGATCTGCGCACATTCCTTTAAACCGGAAATGACGTTGGAAAGCGCCCTTGTTTCGCCAGCTGTGCGCCTCCGCTGAGGTTATCACTTTTTCATATAACCGCGTATCCCGGAACAGCGAAGAAGTGCGCATCCTTTGTTCTGAAAGAGTCCAGCGCGTGTTATCAGCCCAAACGCGCCATTCCTTGGTATCGAGATGTGGCAAGCGCCCTGAGGCCGAGTGCGATTTCGGTTAAACAAGGGCAGTCTTCAACATCGCATCTCATGCATAGCAGGCCTGGATGTCTGTTAGGATGCGCATGCTCCTAGGCAAGCCACCTCATACACCGCAACCACCGCAAGATGACGCCCACGAGAGCAACGCCGGCGGCTCGCGCGCTCTATACAGACGTGGCTGTACGTAGCGTCTTAAGTTCTGGTTCAGCGCCTGTGCTGTATCAGTTGGCTGATCGTGTTTTCTTAAATCCTACACTGCTGTTCTCAAGAACATTCCCGCCGCAGCACTGATTGATTGATTGAAATAACTTTAATGAGGTCCTGCGGGACGCGCCCTAGCGCGCAGTGGGCGACTCCCACGTCGGGACCGTCAGGCCAAGCCTGTCGGCCGCTTCGCGGGCCTGCTGGACAGCCCAAAGCTGGTCGGCCAGGAGCGGGCTGCGGATGGCCGCCTCCTGAAGGTTCTGCAATAATCAAAAAGATTGCAGCTCCCATAGACCTACGCCGCGAGGACGCAATAGCAGCAAGCGCCTGGTGGGCAATGAGCAGCACATGCTCTTTGCCTGATTTCATACAATCCAAGACTTCCTACCGCAAGTACACGGAAGTGCGACGAGTGCTACGGTAATGGAATACGACGCAACCTTGCACACTACTTAAGGGGAAGGCAATATTCTAGACAACATCGACAACTGAGAAAGGCAGAAGCCACCGTTTTTTTTTTTGCAGAAAACAAAACCAGCACGCGTGTCGTTGGAATACACAAACGTTGTATAGACTACGCACTACTGTCGCAGCCAAAATGTTTCCAGTATATACCAAACACCCTTCAACGCATACATAGCGATGTATCACTAACGCAAGCGAAACAATCAGAATGATGTTGCAGAATTGGACATGTAAACAAGCTCACACCGTTTAAGCTATCGAAGAAACTTGTGATCGAATGATGACGGCGCCGGGCCCAGCTGGTCAGCGAAGTCTAGTAGACCGGGCACTGGCATTAGCTAACGATCTTCTTAACTGAGAGAACAGACTGTATATGGCGAAAAACAACTTAAGAAGACCACAAACAAACTTACTCCTCGTCTACCGTGCGCCGAGTAACGGTTTCAAAAAGTGACGCAAACAACGACCAGCCGCTATCTTGTAACAGGTAAACTAGTATAGGTGGAATGGAATGGAATAAATTTATTAATGTACTCCAAGAAGCGCGCGAGTGCCCTTAGGGCTCCCATGTTGGGACTGAAAAACCTATCCTGACAGCCGCATCGCGGGCTTGCTGGACGGCCCATTTCTGGTCGGCTAGGCTTGAGCTACGCAACGCAGAATCCCACCTAGCCGAGGTAGCACCGAGGTTAGCGTCGTTATACACAGTGGTGCACTCCCAGAGCATGTGTCTAAGCCTAGCCGTGGTGAGTTTGCAGCGGTTGCATACATCAAGAAGCTAGATTTCTGGGTATATTCGTGTCGCATATGCAGATTTGGGTGAGACTCCGTTTTTAATAGCCTTAGAGTAAGCGATTGAGGCCTACTTAGCTTAGGGCCAGGCCGCGGGAAGATCCTACGCGAGAGTTAGAAGTGCTTATTGATTCCATTATAGGCGGATGAAACATCCCTGTTTTTCACGGCCTCGAATCGGCCAGTACCTGCGTGGTCAGTCGATGTGCGGGATGTACTGCGGGCGGATTCATTGAGTTTGACGGGGCAACCAGGGATCTGCCTAATGTCAGCGGGAAACAAAATGAGCGTGTGATGACGAAGTTCCTTGGGACATGTATAGGTGATAAGGAACACTGGAAATTACGAACGTGCGCCTAGACCAGGTACAGCTGTCGTTTTGATTGTGTTAATCGTCGCGCGGCACAGGTTCGTTTGACTACCGTTCTTTAACTACAGCAGCTGTTTCCAGTTCCTTTGCTAGGTCCCTACATATGTCAGCGAAAAGCAATTAGTAGTTCGGTCGCTTCGCTGACCTATTACGTCACTATGAAAATGTCACGAAAAGCGCCACCATAGAACAAGGAAATATACGCTGGTACCATTCTTTTTTTTTCTGAACAAGATGGGAGCGGCGGCTGCCAGCGCGCTGAGCGTAGAAGAGAAGGATGAACGATGGCGCGCTCTCAGCTCGCGCTCAGCGGCCGCTGACGGGCAGTCGCGGCCGAGGCTTGGCACGAGTAATGGCGTGTACCTTTACACTGGGTTTCGTCTCTAAGGTGTTCTGGGCCAGCCGCCACCCAGAACACCACAAAAAGAATGCTAAATAAGGCGCTGAAAAAGGGAAACGTGTAGTACTTCGCTTTCCTTTCTTTTGTCATTCGCGTTGAATCCGCCCCACAACAACTTGAAATAAATGTTCACCTCTTTCCTCTTCTAAACATGTGCGAAACTTGCCGCGGGTTCATCTCGCGTATGTCAATAAAGGCAGTGCTTACCTTCGAAGGCTTGCGATGTGGCTGCGTAAATGTCGCAAATGCTGGGACAAAGATCGTTCACTTAAAACATCTCCTTACGCGGGCTTACACCTAAAGCATGGCACACTTGCACCAATGGCGTAAGTGTGAACGTCACTGCTGACGTATATGCTACTACGCAGCTGGAGAGCAAGGGTTACTATCGGTAGTTCCTGTGATAATACCATATCTCGGATGTGCGTCTAACTGAGTATGCGCAGCAGTCATCGGGATGATGCGAAGCCTTGTTCGAGTTCATGGTGTTGAACAGCGCAAAGGACCAGGTGCGGTAGAAAAGAGAACAGGACAGGTGCTGGCCTCTTTTCTACCGTCCTTTGTTCTTTGCTCTGTTGAACATCATGATCCAGTACCAACTTTCCCATCTTTCCAACTTAACGCATGTGCGAGTTATTTCGCCGTTTCGGAGAACTCATGGATTCTGACTTTAGAAGTGATCTGGAGAGAGTTGTCAGAGGTACGGCTACACTTTCTTAACTGGCACTCTCGAGAAATAGTTCAGAAAGTTAGAGACGTATGTCGGCACTAGCACTGCATGTTTATATTCGAAATTATTATAATTCTACAAACCTTGCACGCTCCCTGCTCGTCGCATTTCGAGCCTTTTTCGTGTCGTTAATTGTCTTGCGACAAGCCATAGGGTCGTGTTCGTCGTGTTAGTTGCTGTTGTGGCTACACGGATATTTGGGGCTCTTCGTTTTTCTTTGATCGATCTCATTCTTTTTTTTTTCTTCTAGAACAGACACCCGATTCCCATATGCAACGTGGCAGTGGCCCGCAGTCTTGCCCCTAGAAAACAGGGGAAGATCTTTCCGGACCCGAATAATGTTAACTATCTATCTATCTATCTTGAATAGAGCGCATTGAGACTCTCTGCGCTTAGCAGGTTTTAGCCTTCGAAAACTGGCTATCCGAAAACATCGAACGTTAGCCTTCCGTGATGTTTACATCTAAATAAAAAAAAAACAGTTGCGTGGTACTGAGGAGATATAAGAAAGATACAGCGACGATGAATTTGATGATGTGTTCATAGAGGAAGTGAGTGGCCTGATGGTGTGACAATGCCTCAGCCGTTCAACTATTTACTTTGAACATGCTTGTGAAACGCTCACAATCTGCAGCGGTACTAGCGAGAAAAAGCAATGACTTTCATTGCATGTTGGCCCCACGACCTCACCGCACGAGCATAAATCTTGGCAGCATCGAAACAGTTTCAGTTTATTGAACGTACATGGGTGGGGGGTGTACATATAGGGAGAGATATACAGAAAGATGTCCCTTAGTGCGAACACTGTAATGAGATAAATATAAAAAGTCACAGTTTAGCCGCAACGGCGAAGCAATGAATGCGATGGCAACAAATTGGAGTGCCACTCAAGAGCAAAGGACGCACGAAAAGGACACACACAGGGCGAGCGCGAACTATCAAGTGTCACAGTTGCTACTTATTCCTGTTTGAACAGCAGGCTCGTTTCGCAAACGCGGCCGCTGCAGCGATCGAAGTGTCCTTTGTACGCTCTGTAACTTCAGCGCGGACAGCGCGGTGAAAGCACAAGACATACAACCCCCCTGCTCCCTCCACGAGGCGCACGCAGGCGACCACGCCCCGTAGGGCGAAGTGCGCCTCGCCCCTCACGCACTGCGCGCCATCTCGCCGGTGAATAAGAAAGCACGCTGAAGTAAATGGTGCATATAAATAGCTCGGCGTTAGCATGCTGAAAGACGGTACTCTTCGTGGCATAGCTAAGGTCGATAGAAATGGTAGCGAAGCTGCCGTAGAGGCCTATAGGTTCAGAAAATGCCGGCTCATCAGCTGCTCATGGGGCTTAGCGCCATCTGTATGAGGAGGGAACACTTCCGGCGGAAGATATGCACAAATAGAGAGAGATATGCACAAATTGCGTACAAAATAATACGAGTGGCAACATGGGATGCAATGACAATAAGACTATTTGACACTGAAATGCACATAGAGAATAAATTAGTAAATAAATAAGGGCTAACAGCTTGTCACAGAGACAGCCTTTACGAGTGTGATACTACTAAGTATTTCACATAGAAAAAATGCAATGAACCTGAATAAAGGATACACGAGATGCACTGCAGAAGCGACGGATAAGTAACGATAGTGATTACATGTAATTCAAAGATTCAAAGAATGATTCAAATAATGGCGAACTGAATGTTTGAAAGCATAGAGTGAGGGCGAGGTTTTGTCCTCCAAAGGTAGAGTGTCCCACGCCCTGATTGCAGAGAAGCTTACTGTTTTCTGCCCGTAATTTGTGCGCGCCCTAGGCTGTAAAATATTACTTTGGAGCGAGAAATGTGTATTATTAGAAAAATTGTAAATTTCTTACCTATATATACAGACGATTCGTATTACGTACCATGTGATAGGCAATTACGGCTAAGTTAAAGAGGATGATGTTTGAAATAGGAAGAATATTTAGTGAGGTGAATAGTGGAGCCGAATGAGCGTGATAAGTACTCTGCGTAAACAGCGAGCGTCACGGCATGTATGAGTTCAGGGGAAACCGAAACCAGTAAGAAGTTCACGAACTAGCGCATTAACTGCCGTAGTGTGCATGCGCATAACCGAAATAACTTCAGTTAACTGCCGCTTCGTAAATGACACCATTTCTTCATCAACTTCACTACGCTCACTGCAGAGCAAAGGCCTCCGCAATGTTTCGCTAATTAACCTGGTCTTGCGCATTCGGCGGCAATGTTATTGCCGCAAACTTTCATATCTCACCTGCGCACACAACTTCTCGCCTCCCTTTGGCTCACTTGCCTTCTGAATGCCTCTTAGGCCATTTAAATCCTCTTCAAAATGTGCTAAATGATACCATTTAGCATCCTTTGAAACGAGTCGTCTGGGCTGTACAAGCTCAAACGACACACGACTTTAGCGTCAACTTCACCATGATGCAAATCCGCATGCTGAGGAACAGCTGCATGCCCCGAGCAGTCGTCTGCATAATATTCGGTTCTTTCGCAGATATGTTTTGGCAGTCTCACTCATATGCTTCCGCAGCACCGCGCTAGCGTCGAGTGAACCGGCAGTAGGTAAACTCTTCCTAACGGCACCAAGAAATGAGATAAGCGAGTAGCGCGTGCGCACGCAGTTCTACCGTGGCGCAGGTTTCGTATGCTGGACTACCAACAAGACATGGCCACTGGCGCGAATGACACGGCGCCAGCTTCCCGACTTATTAGTAATGGGCACAGCCATCTGCGATAAGCAGGGAAGCTGGCACTAAAGTGACCGAGAAGGGGGCGGTGCGCCGCCTTTCGGAAGGACGAAGTAGATTAATTAGACAAACGCGTCGAAGAAACCTGGTGCGCATGCGCTCCTCTTAATGGCCTCGTCAATTCGCGCAATTAGAAGGCGTTCGCCGGCCGGCTAGTGGACGCAAGCGTGGTGCTATTAAAGCGTTGGTCAACTGCACTTTGCATCGACTCAGTGCACATCTCAGTCGTTAACCTTATCTATCGTTATCTACAAATGTGCACCGATGCGCTGTTCTGTTCGTTGTCGCAATTTATTCACCGAATTATAGAGGCACACGCACATGCGAAATAGATAGGCGCGGACCTGCTTCCTCATCGGAAAAGGGGTCGACTTACTCTTAAAATTACTGTAAGAACGTCCCAAGACTGCTATAACGTGTCCTCACAGTTGTTCAGAAACTCGACCTTGTTAAAGCACAATTATGCGGTTTACGCCACCAATTTATAATATAATAAGGCATGCAATGGCGGGGCATTACCGTCTTAAAAAACCTGGAATTTTTTACGTGCGTGATGTGCACAGTACATGGCACGTTTTCATTAGTTGATGGATTACTGTTTGCTGGCTGTCAAGTATTGCTCCAAATTATTTTCTCAGTTCGATTCTCATCTCGCCAGGAAAACTCATAAAAGTTACGGCGTCGGCGTCATTTGCACTATTTTGTCAGCCAAAGCGAGGACGCGATCATTATGCCTAGCGGCCTGTTTCTCGCACTCGAGACGCTGTGGTACCGCGGTGAGACGCAGGTTTGATGAAACACTGCCGCTCTTGTTTGACGCTTCAAATTCTGAAACGCACAAGCATGAACAAACGCCGCGGTGGCCGAAATTTCGATGTAGGCGAAATGCTAGAAGCATGTTAAAGAAGGCCAGACGGTCGAAATTTCCGGAAGCCTCCACTTCGGCTTGTGTTATAGTCATATCGTGTCTTTTGGTGCGTACAACCTCAGATATTGCGAGTGTGAGCGAGGCTCCTACTTCGTTTTTCTGGCAGCACATTTTCGCAGCCGTGCCTTATGCGATTGGCCGGAGGACTTGGCTAAAATTCTTGCTTGCTGTGGCGCCTAGCAGCCTCGTGATCTTCGCATATGGCCATGTATTCATGGTCCGTGCGCATGCACGGGGATGCATTCAAGCCTCGCTAGAAATAGCAGCTTCGTTTTCGCTATGGTGTGGCCATGTCATCCACGATGACTTAGAGTACTCGAATCGAACTTATGGTCGGCATCGGAAATCTGCGCTATGACATATTGCCGCTCGTGTTATTTTGATGTATTCGGATTTCACCCGGAAAGACTGCATCGCTCGGTGCAGACCCCGCCGCAATGTTTCAGAAGCTTCGCGATTGTTTAATATCACTCCGTTAAGCTTGCGCGCAGGACACGAATAGTCTTGTGCATTCGAGAGCTTACGCCGCCACCAAGCGGTAACGCTTCAATCTTCTATTGAACATATATAAAATCCGACGCTTGTTTACCGCTTGTCAGATTACTCGACGGCAGACGCCCGGTTTCGCCAATATCAGTCTAGAGTGCGAATCGCTTGCACGTTGTTATTTTCATTTTCCGGGCACAGGTTCGGCAAAATTAAAAGTTTAGTCTTGAACACGCTGACTGCTGCCTTCGTCAACGTCACGACCACGGGACAATATTACATCGAAAGGGGCATGGGGTCCGTTGAACTAAATCGTTGCTGAGGGCGATTGCGCTAACAGTGCGTCAATAGTGTTTCGAAAGTGTTTGACTCATGTACAGGCGCGTGCAAAAGTATACGGACCACGGGATCGCGTGGCAGAATGCATCGACGCGCCATCTACCGACGCTGCGCCTGCTGTCGAGAGCAACGTTACTAGAACAAACTCAGTTTCAAAGCTCCGTATCTCCGCCAGCGGAGGAGGGTGGTCCGAACGGCGGTCGCGAGAACTAGCGGCGCTGCAGTTCCGTCTTGCGCCACTATCGGCGCGTCGTCTGCTGCCACGGCTGCGGTCCGCCGCGCAGCTGCTCGCGGCAACTGCGCGGCAACTTTCTTATTGTACTAGTTAGGTGGATATTTAGGTGGATATGCATAAGGTCGTCTGCATGCATTGGCCCGCGTGCGTTGTTCTTTGATTGGCTAAGAATCGATGTTCGATTTATATTGCCACGCCCACTTCTTGTTTTATTTTGATGTATTCGGGTTTGACCAGCAAGGACGGTTATCAACGCTCGACGCTGTCCGCGAAACACTGTTCGAGAAGCTTCGCGATTGTAATAGATCGTTTTGGTGAGATTGCGCGCTGCACGCGAATGTTCCAGCTTTGCCGAGAGATAACGCCACCACCAGCGATATTGCTTGAAAGTTCGATAGCGCCTGTATAAAAGCCGACGCGCTTGACCGCTTGTCAGTTGATCGACGGTCGACGCTCTGTTCGCCGCTATCAGTGTATTGCTGTAGTTTGACTTTCAGTTTCCCGGCCACAAGTTCGGCCAAATAAAATCTGGGACCTGCTGACTGCTGCCTTCGTCGACGTCACGACCCTGTGACAATATTTGAGCTGTCTACATTGCGCTTAACTTCCAGGCATAGGAGTTTCTAAGCGAATGAGGGTTTTCAGAGTAATTTTTATAACTACCACCACAATTTTAGCCGCTGCCGTCTTATCTAGACCAAGAACAACCCAACACGTTTGTAAAAGCCGTTATAGTGCACAAAGAAGCATACTTACTCGAGATACAAAAAGGTTCTAGAAAAACAGTACTCATGTTTCTACAATTTATTGAAAAAAACTTTCTCGAAAAACATCACCAATGCTTTGGAATGTTTACGCGACACGTTTTCGCGACTGGTGAAGGAATACTGACCCAAAATCGGAGAATTTTGCGAGAACTCGGGAAATGAAATCGCTGTGTGCAATTACATTGAATAGATGTCGTCTCTGAGCAATTTTTTCAGTGGATAGTTGTATTTTCGGTGTCTCATCTTTCTACGTCGCATCCTTCTACGGTGCTTAAACAATTCGAACAGATCGGCCATGATGGGCATCGAGCAGTTATTCGCGCGTACTCTGTCGCTAGAAGAGTCGTCAGTATTCAACTTCGCCCTCAAGAGCTCGGAATATCAGCATCAACTTTGGGCTGTCCACGCCCCGCCACGGTGGTCTAGTGGTTATGGCGCTCAACTGCTGACCCGCAGGTCGCGCGATCGAATCCCGGCCGCGGCGGCTGCGTTTTCGATGGAGGCGAAAATGTTTGAGGCCCGTGTACTTAGATTTAGGTGCACGTTAAAGAACCCCAGGTGGTCGAAATTTCCGGAGCCCTCCACTACGGCGTCTCTCATAATCATATCGTGGTTTTGGGACGTTAAACCCCAGATAAAAAAAAAAAAAAAAACTTTGGGCTGTCCAGAGAGCTTGCGATGCGGCGGTTAGGCTAGGTCTAACTGTCCCCACGTGGGAGGGGCCCGCGGTGTCACCCTAAGGGGTGGCACTTCTCCGGATCTTTAAATAAAGTTCTCCGTACCGTACCGTACCGAGCACATGTTACATGCCCGCAGAACTTTACACTGTACGACAGCCGTTTGCGTTTCGTGCTGTAGCCGTTCACTTCGCAGTTAAACTGCTCGTCAACTACAATTATCTTTTACACAATAAGTCTCCGTTCCCGAAGCAAAGTGTGGGATTGGGCTAGTTGGTATTCCATTATTAAACTGCTCAGCGCAAAAAAATTTGACACGGTACACATAGAAATGACGAGGACCAGCGCTGGTCCTCGTCTTTTCTATGTGTGCCGTGTCAAATTTTTCCGCTGAGCCGGCGAGTGTAAAATATTCCGCACATTTTGTTCAATACCTCGTCGTAAAACCTCTCAAAAATCCACTGCTTTGAAGGCATAGCGACAGCTGACAACTAATCGAATGTCAGTGTGATGCAACTCTCAGTCTCGGTAGCGTATATAGGTAATCGCCTGCCTTTCGTTTTGCTGTTCTATTTCTGGCGGCTCCTCCAAATTGGGCACTGAGCTTTCGCGGGACGCCGTGCGTTTTGGGGGGGATTTGCGCCTAAATCCCGAACATTTTGGCTTTGAAATGTGGTGTGGAAGTACTGGGGACAAGCGCGGCACGGCACCTGGCGCGAGTTCCCATTTTCCACGTGGGATCAAAACTTCTTGTCCCGCAACGACACGACGATAGTGCTTTACAATGCCGTCACTCTCAAAATGAACGTCACAGACCTTGCATTTCGCAGTAAGCTTTTTATCTTTGCGATGCAAAGCTAGAATGGCGTAGGGTCTTTTGCAGGTCCGAAGAAGTGTCGTGAAGCGGAGTCGTCGTTGCGGTAGCCGCTCTTGCAGCCCGGCGCAAAGCAAGTCCGCATACCGCACTGTGAATCTGTTCGCCCTCGTTACGCTTCGTACATCATGCACGTGTCTTCGTACAAGACGCTAAGCCTCGTCAAGAACAGTCGCAAAAATGACGAGCTAACAAAGCGCAGACGACGCTGTAACCCACGTGCGCTCGTACATCGGCGGCGCCGATCACAACAAGCGCCAGCCGCGGGAGCTAGACGTGACTGCAGCGCCACTAGTTCTCACGACCGCCACGCGGACCACCTCTCCGGCGGAGCTTTTAAACTGAGTTTGTTCTAGTAACGTTGGTCGAGAGCGCCACTGAAGCAGCGGTGCGCATGCGCGTCCCTACATATCAGATGGCCTCTCATGTCGCTCTGTCTGACGTGGTTATGGCACTAGTAGACAAAACGTCATCTGGGAGTCGCTTTCGTTGCTCCATCTAATCTGCGCCGTTGTTTTACGAAGCGGCTGCGGCGGGGCCGGCTCAAGCGCCGTGCGCGCGTCGCTTTTTACACCGGTCAATCAGCCTAACTAAGCATCGTAGAACCTGGTGAAGCTAAGCATACATGATTAAGTTTCTCAACCCAGCTCGTCTTTGTCGCTTTAAGCCATGTTAAGCTTAGATGTGCCTTGTTAAGCCAAAGTAAGTGTAGCCGAAACTGATTAAATCTAGTTGAGCATGGTATCTCGTAATAAAGCCAAGCATGAGTAAGTTCATTTAAGCAAATCCTAATTAAGCTTAGCCCAGCTTGCCGTTTTCATGTTAGTCCAAGTTGACCTTATATTGAACGCAGTTGAGTCGAGGAAAGTATAGGCAAATCTAATTAAGCGTAGTTTATCATGGTTTCACCCGACATAGCCAAGCATATTAAGCATAAACAAGGCAAGCCTACTTGTGACCAGTTAAGCCAAGTCGAATCAGCCCAATGAAGCCAAGCTCAGGATGATTACCCTTGACCAAGCTGAGGCTAATTAGAATCATTAAAGCCTAATTAGCGTTAATTATGGCACTAATTAGGCTTATATCAAACCAAGCACACCCTAGATACTCGAGTTTCACGTGGCCTATTTCCTCAACGTTAATTAAACTAATTAACTTAATTAGTTTAACATGACACGAGTGTCGCGGGTGAGCTTGGTTCGATCGCCCAGAACACAGGGAAACGTAATTGAACCTTTTCCTAATTAACACTACTTAGGATTAACTGAGTTTTATTAGCTTCAGCTTGGTCAGCGGTAATGCTCCTGAGCTTGGCTGCAAGGGGCTCACAGGGAATCAGCTTCGATTGCTTGTAAATAACACGATTAATTTGATTTGCTTAATTAAAGCTAATTACGCTCTGATTTAATTTCGAAGTGCCATGCTCAACCATGCCTAATCAGATTCATCTCTGCGTGTCTTGACACCACTTAATTAGGTTAATTAGCTTAATTAACGTTGAGGAAATAGGTCACGTGAAATTCGAGTATCTAGGGTGTGCTTGGTTTGATATAAGCCTAATTAGTGGCATAATTAACGCTAATTAGGCTTTAATGATTCTAATTAGCCTCAGCTTGGTCAAGGGTAATCATCCTGAGCTTGGCTTCATTGGGCTGATTCGACTTGGCTTACCTGGTCACAAGTAGGCTTGCCTTGTTTATGCTTAATGTGCTTGGCTATATCGGGCGAAACCATGATAAACTACGCTTAATTAGATTTCCCTATACTTTCCTTGACTCAACTGCGTTCATGTAAGGTCAACTTGGACTAACATGAAAACGGCAAGCTGGGCTAAGCTTAATTAGGATTTGCTTAAATGAACTTACTCATGCTTGGCTTTATTACGAGATACCATGCTCAACTAGGTTTAATCAGTTTCGGCTACACTTACTTTGACTTAACAAGGCACATCTAAGCTTAACATGGCTTAAAGCGACAAAGACGAGCTGGGTTGAGAAACTTAATCATGTATGCTTAGCTTCACTAGGTTCTACGATGCTTTGTTAGGCTGATTGACCGGTGTAAAAAGCGACGCGCGCACGGCGCTTGAGCCGGCCCCGCCGCAGCCGCTTCGTAAAACAACGGCGCAGATTAGATGGGTCAACGAAAGCGACACCCAGTTGACGTTTTGTCTACGAGTGTCATAACCACGTCCGACAGAGCGACATGAGAGGCCATCTGATATGTAGGGACGCGCATGCGCACCGCTGCTTCAGTGGTGCTCTCGACAGCAGGCGCAGCGTCGGTAGATGGCGCGTCGATGCATTCTGCCACGCGATCCCGTGGTCCGTATACTTTTGCACGCACCTGTACCTTGTCGCGTGTGGGTGAAGGCTTTTTAATACGCTCTTAGAAAAGTCTGCTGCGTTTTTATTTTCACGCTTACTTGGAATAGTGTGCCGTCCCAATGGACGAGCTGCATCTTCTTCAGTACTTGGAACTCCGTGCAGTCATTTGACGTGGTACCCTCTGGGTACATTTTAACGCAGAGGGCCGCGTAGATGTCCTCTTGTGTTAGTCTGCTGGCTTTTTATGTGCAGTGCAATGGTAAAGTGGACCGAGACAGTCTGTCAGACGGCCAGAGGACGTTGTATAAACTAGTAGCCTTAGGTTGCACACGCAGATGGACTATTTCGTATTTATTTTCTCATTCTTTTCAAATAGTCTGTCTGAGCAGCTGTTACTTCAGCACCGGTCCTTATTGTAATTCTCCATATACAGTGTGTTCCGTACGTGCCGATTTCTTTGCTGTTTACCATGATGTTACCCGCAGGCGTGCGTAGTGTTCCCCACCAGAGGAGAGGGGGAGGGGCCAGTCTCACCGCAGTGGCCCCACCCACCCAGTCGACGAGTGCGGCAGAAAACAAGCTTCGCAGTGGTTGAGCAAATGAAAATTAAGCAATGAAGCGCTTCTCACAACAGCCTGCCATTCGCCCGTGGTTTCCCGGGGTAGAGGCGGGAACTAAACTGTTCTTTAAATGTAACATCGGCGATCTTCAGCCGTCATTATCGCCATAAACCTGCATGATCATGGGCCCGCACATTAAATAGTGATGGGGCAGGTAATCCTGAGTAAATGTATTGGACTGTATAGAAGACCAAGCAGATTTTTCAAACGTGAGCCCCAGACAAACATATCAGGCGTCATGATTGAAAATAACTATGTATACCTGATTATTTGTTCTTGTTCTTACATATTTATAAATGCAATTCGTGGGCTCGATACGCTGAACATTAAGACTTCGCGCATATATACGGTCGCTCACTTGCACACCACCAACTTTTCTTCCGGCAACATCCAAGTCTGTGCTCACACCATTTTTCAATAAACAAGATGATTGTTTGCATTTCTTTATTATGAGGAAACAGTGCTACTCGGAGTTGTCTAGTGAGTCGGCCTAACAAAAAAAATGCACTCAGCATGAAAGGTGCACGAATTCTGGAGCAGTGATTCGCCTGCCCATCGGTGACGCTGGCGTTCACGCGCAAGCGCGCGCTGACGTTCCAAGCCTCCAGCCAGCCAGGCGTCCTTGACAAGAAATAAAACCTGCATTTGTAACGCAGCGACACCCTCTCCCCTCCTTTATCTCCTCCTTACCCTGAATTCCTCTTCCCGCCCCTTGCTTACACTATACGCGGCTATGCTATGCTTTAACCTCTCCTCCTTCTTTCCTTCTTTCTCACCCTCACTTCCTTTTCTCACTCACTTGACATACTATGTTATACAGGACTATGCTTTACATGGTTTTTCCTGCGTGTCGCTCAACATGCCTGTGCTATGCTTTGTCTTCTCACCTCATTACTTTCACATCCCTTTCCCGCCCATTGCTATACTATACCACACCTGACTATACTGTATTATACATGGCTATGCGATGATTTACCCTCTCCTCTCCTTTCTATCCTCATCTCCATCACTCCTTGCCCTCGCTTCCCTTCCTCGCTCCCTTGCTATGCTATATATACTATGCTATGCTGTATTCTACATGGCAATGCTACACATGGCTTTGCCTGCCTAACGCCAAACATGAGAGGACAGACAACAGCATACAACAGCCCGTCACAGTTTCGCCGCCAGGACGAAGCAGTGGATGCGATTGCAACAAATTGGCGTGTTTTCAAACACCTTACTCCTTTAGCACGCGGCCTCGAACAATTGAGAAAAAAAATGATGATGTAACAAAACGCGGCCGCAGCAGCAAGCGAACTGACCTTTGTGCTGTTGAGCGCGAGCTTTGCGATGAGTGCACAATACGTACAAAGGTATGAATCACCTGCTGATCACCTCTAATGATGCGGCGCGCACGACTGCACGCGGCCACGTCCAGCAGGTCAATATACGAACTCGCTGCCGGAGCCATTCAATTTTCCGCCCCTCCCCACTTGGCACCCATCCGTGCGCCTTTCGCGCGACGGAGCCACCCGCACCTATAATCAGCGGTCCCATCCATCTTATACGCAAACGCAGGTTTCTTAAACTGCACATTGCTTATGTGCTTCCGTTCTAACAAGAAGAAATGACCCCTAGTCTCGCCAAAATTATGACATTACTGTTTTATTCAGCTGTCACGTAACTCTATTTCGTTACGCTGCAGGCAATAAGCACCGAGTGTGGTAATAAACACAAAAAGTGCACCGGACACTGCGCATACTATGTCTTCCCTTATGCCCCGATAAATTATATTACGTTACCTGTAACGTGCACGGGCACGCGAATCATAGCGTGATAGATAACTTAGTCATGTGCTCACCGACAGCAGGAATATTTGTAAGCACAGCGTGTTCATGCAGGAAACCAGTCTGCAGGAATAGTGATTCAGGTGAATCTAGCCAGCGCTTCAAAGCGTTGCCCCGGTTTCTTATCTAGAAGACAGATCGCTAGGCGTACAACCGCCCGAGGCAAGCGCTCGGCGTTCAATGTTATCCGCATTGTCCCGTTACCGTTGGACACCGGACTCAACGTGTTCACCTATGATGAAACGCCGCACATCGCCAACTCCAAGCACACCAAAAATTAAAATCACGCCACTATAATGCAGAGAATGCATGCGAGTGGGCAACACGAAAACACGTTAAGGGGCGTGTCGTCGAGACGTATATTACAAGCGCACCTTCCCATATACCACAGGGGCTGCAGCGGCACTGCATGGTAGCGGCGTGGGTCTCTCTCAGAGGGCGCAATAGAATAAGGCTTTTGGTAATATATGAAAACACTGCTATAAATTATTCGCACATTGCACCTACATATTATTGTTGGGGGAAATAAACGTCCTTCGTAAGTCATGATTATTGTCTCGCCCGTGAATAAAACTGTTTTCCGTTATGACATTCCATATGTGCACTTATACGTCATTAGGGGCCATATGTGAAACAACTACCTGTTAATCGCAAACGACAATTTCAGCAAAAACTTGCTCAGCTACTTCCGTAACAAACTTGTCAGGTTTATTTACCCGAGATGACAGATGTGCAATGGTATCCAACAGTCACCAATGGTTCATGTCGTTGACAACACACATGTAGTAGAGTTTCCCTATCATAAAAAAACTGGCTTGGTTATAGCGTGAGAAAGTTCGTTAGATGCATGTTGAAATGCATTGTGCGGTTCGGGTTGTTTAAATAAATACCTTTTTATTTCGCGTTCTTATTTTTCATAGAAAAGTCCATAAGTCTGTTTCGCTAACCAGACGTCATGAGGATTAGAGAAAATGTTCCAATCCAGCACACATTTCTACGAACCAGGCGCCTATGATGTGGCCTCCGCGGCTCATTTGTTACGACTCATCTTGGTTCACGGGAATGAAAAATGCGAAGAGTTTGGACATTTATCAAATGAAAGTGCACTCGAAATTAACACTGCCACAAAAAAGCCAGTGCAGTTAGTATCGTAAATGTCAGTACAAGACATAATATACCCGGTGAGGTGTGCTGAATGATGGCCGAGACCCGCGTATATTTTCGCGTAAAAGTTTCAGAAGAAGGCTTGCGCTTCGTGGTTGTGCATGTAGAAGCCAATGGAAATTCAACTACGTACCGACAGATTCTTGCAGTTGTCCCATAATGCCGTAGGAATAAAAATGTCCACAACCATGTAGAGATTCCAAAAGATTTATTCAATACAAAACTGCGGGAATGAAGTGAATTTGGTTACGAGGAAATCTTGGCCACTTCGGATAGTTTACGCGGTGAAACTCTCCATGGCCGCAAAAGACACCTAGTAAGCGCATCAGACGCAACAGTAGTATAATTTGAACATAAGGAGGCTAAGATTAACATGCTAACAGCAAAGTGCAATTGGAAACTGTCCATCCTTTGGAGATTCAAACCTGCAGCACATCGTTCAGGTTTATAAAGCGGCAAAGGTGTGTGAGTACTCTCACGTCGCACTCTTCGAGTGTGGCTAGCCCGTTGGGGTTCGGTTCACAGCGCACTCGTTCCTTGACGACACCGGTTAGCATGAAGAAGTTGGCAGCGAACCGTTTATGTGCATCTTCTATCTTTGCCAGCGCTTGATCGTCAGTCATACTGAAGGTCCGCTTCACCGCCTTCTTCAGCGAATACGATTTCTTCAGAGCTTCAAAGGCTGCGGCGTGACTCCTTTCGTTGGAACCCTTGACGAAATAGACCGCCTCGTTGACATACATCTGCGTTCAGAAAAGTAGTTGAACTCGCCTGAACAGAAGCACGCTTTTACTTTGCCTATGGAGATCCCAGTTGAACAACACAAGAGAAATTTATGAGGTCTTGCATTTTGAGACATGGCATGGTTTTACCTTCTCTATCGCGACGCTCTGTTCTAGCCCTGTTCTGTCAGACCTGCTGTAGCGCTACGAAAAATATCTTGTATTTCAGGGACATTTCTGGTGCGTGCGCCAATTCGTGGCATTTTCTTACAGCATTTTCCTGTGGTACAACAAACATCCCTTGTACTACAGCTCTGTTGTAACGACACACACGCGACGCAGTGCACTTTGTCACGACAAAAAGATGGATATAGCACAACAGCAATGCGTTCTTTCATCAGGATCCTGCAGTAACTACATATTACCTTATACCAACAAACTTTTATGTTGCTTCCATGGCAAGTTCTGCTATACTTAACTGAGGAACCAAGCGTAAGGGTGGGAATGTGTTCTCTGTGCTTGGATCGTTCTTCAACTTGACAACGATGCTCAAATGTTATCTCGGATAGTAGTAATAAGGGAAACATTAAGGGACAAGAGGACGACATAGTGGGTTACAGAACAATTGCGTGTTAGATTTCTTTGTCAAAATCATGGGCAGGGCACGTAGCATGAATGCAAGATATCAGCTGGTCATTAAGAGTGACCGACTGGATTTAAGAGAAGGCAAGCGCGCCAGGGAGAGATTCTAGGGGGGGGGGGGACTGGACAGATGAGATCAATTCGCAAGCAAGCACAGGGTCAATTGGAGAAACAAGGGCGAGGCCTGTGGCCTGCAGTGGGCGCGTTCAGGCTGTTGATTTCAAACAGTGCGTGTCATTTCCCACCATGACAAGTTCAAACAAGTGAACGTGAAGGAATATCATTTTCATGGACAAGCGTATTTATGAAGAAAAAACCTAGCATATCCAAGGGTATATTTAGGCAATGTTAACTAATTCCACTAAGCTGATATTTGAACAGCACCAAAATTAATTCTTGTTGAATAGTGAAACAGTGTATGGGGATCACAAGCCTGATTACTCAACAACTGCTGGATTATACTCGTCTACACACTAGTCCCGTTTTCTGCTCGCTCTCTCCAGGAACGGCTAAAGGTAGTGTTCATCCTAGAAGGCAACTGGTAGCCGACTTCGCTATCGGTGGTGTGTGTATATATTTACATGAACGATAGCCATAGCAACTGAGGCTACTTTGTGGAACTAGCGACCGTCAAAATTTCCCTTCGGTGACATGAACAAATGCGATCATGGGTATTTCTTTCATTCTACTGCACGATAATGACGTTGAGAACTTAAACGAATCCTAACGGGAATAATTAGGTTCGCCTAGATTGAAATATCGGACCTGTATAATAACGAATCAATTATTACTGGCCAGAAAAAAGTGCATAAGCAAGAAAACGAGAAACTCTAGACATTACTGTGGCACCCTCTGTCTCCTCCAGCGTTATTGCAATAAGTGGCGTCAGTTCCTCTACTTCGGTCACTCAATTATGGCTGCGGCCTACAGATGGAAAGTGGATTACCCTGAATTTTGAGAATAAAACGTACTAAAATAAACCCGACTTGTTACCACATATTACAGCCGTGGAGCTGAGGTGCCCACCGATTCACGGAAATCGTCAGCTGAGATTGCTACATCAAGTCCTCATATCGAAGTGGGCACTTCAAATTAGGCAGCGGCGCGAGAGACTTTCGGCGGCTGTTTTACACGAAAAAAAAAATGGTTTACTGAACTTCCAGAAAAAGGTAATCGCTTTCACCGCAGGTAAAAAAGCCAATATAATCAAACTGAATATTTTTCTGCAGTGTCCTTTAAACATAGCATGTGGGGAACCGGGTTTATTAGGACCCAGTTTCATACCACGGGTTGCAGACATTCTACATCGCAGAATACGAGGGAAAAAAAGTCTCATCACGCTTCTGCGGTTCGTAGAAGTTCCGACCCTTTTCGCGGACTACACGAAGGTGCGAAGCAAACAATTCAGATTTCGCCAAAGTAGTACCGGGAGCTATTGGGGCATTGAAAAACTAACAAAAAGCGCGGCAATCTGTTGACGAAATAGCTGGAAGAACTATAGCTCTAACTGTTCGGGAATAACTAGTGTTTAATAATTGCGTTACAACCGGTAAAGCTTAAGTTTAGACGTAAACGAGGGTATCGATCACGCAAGTTCCTACGTGTCATAATTTACAGAGGCATCAAGAAGTTCTCACGTATCGCTCCTGAAAACGCGGTCGATATGTCACTTCGCTTGGAAGACCTAGCAAAACGTTTACTGCGATGACTTAGGGGAATATTGTCCAGTGCTATGTTAGAGCTGTACAGAGAGCTTTATTTCAGTTTCTTGCGGTACAAGCCGCTTGCAATAACTAATGCACACGAAACAAGTCGACGCATCCTACAAAGTGTTCAAGCCCAGACGCTTTGGATTTGTCTAGGCCTGCAAACAGAGCGCATCAACAGCGGCGACTATAGCCATCGCTAAGAACCACTTCATGAACCACATTGAGGCTGAAGCTCTGAGGACACGAGACATCTTGCCCGGGCTATCCACCACCACCCATCCTCTTCACCAGGGCACCGATCATGCAACTCCTCTTTGGTAAACAGCAACCGCGCATTGCGAACCAATTACAACTGGCTTCAAGCCTGCGTCGAGACCTTCCATTCCTCCATCGTGCCTCAAACAGTCAATCGTCAACCTGACAACACTGGGCATCCAGGAGAAACAAGACGTCAGCAGCTGTTCCAACCAGCTCACTACTGCTGTGGTACGAGAAACGCTACGAATCTACACGTCTACACCGGCTACCCCATCCTGCCAAGCAGCCCAACCGCCGTGGTCGTGATAATGATAACCACAACTATCAAATTCATGATGGCTCGTCCAATAACATCGATGGCAGCAGCGCTAAGAGCTCTTCGCGCAGTGCTGGTTTTCATTAATGACCAAAGGACAAAAAGCTGGAAGACTTCAGAGCGGCACTGCAGTGTCTGCTGTCGACTTTATGCCAGTTGGCATTCGAGACTGCAGAGATGTTAGACCACATAACGGAGAAAGGCCGCGACATTTCAATGACTACCTAGTTACTTTGGGATTATCGGTAATGAACGGGCCGATCAAGCTGCCCGTCCAGCCCATACGGAAGACCACGACCTATCCCTACCGCTCTCTAGGACAGACGCTGCTGGAGTCCCGTATGCTCTCTAGTCAACACAACATAACACTGATTAGTCATATCACGCATGCACGATTACACTCCCTTGATCCAACGTTTGGCCTTAGACTTTCATCAAGACACCACTGCGATAACGCTGCCGTTCTTTGTAGATTATGGTTGGGAGTCGCGTCTACCTATGCATTCTACATACGGATGGCAGAAACCGCCCCCTGTGAGCTCTGGCGATGAAGAGACGAATTGGCATGTTCCGTGCGACTGCTCGGAGTATAGAATAGAGCAGTCCCGAGGGTGTTTCTTACTTTTTATTTTTTCTCCCTCTCCTATTTTAAATCTCTTTTCCCCACCCGAGTGCAATAATAATAATAATAATAATATCTGGGGTTTAACGTCCCAAAACCACAATATGATTATGAGAGACGCCGTAGTGGAGGGCTCCGGAAATTTCGACCACCTGGGGTTCTTTAACGTGCACCTAAATCTAAGTACACGGGCCTCAAACATTTTCGCCTCCATCGAAAATGCAGCCGCCGCGGCCGGGATTCGATCCCGCGACCTTCGGGTCAGCAGCCGAGCGCCATAACCACTAGACCACCGTGGCGGGGCACCACCCGAGTGCAGGATAGCATACCAGGATACTACGGTGTCGTTAGCCTCTCTACCTTCCTTTCGTCTCTCTCTCTCTCTCTCATAACTGCGGGGAAACACAATACCGATAATGTTGATTTCGAGAAAAAAAAGCCTCGAATACCACAGCTGCTATTCCTTAAAGCCATGCTCGTCGACTTTCGCGCTGCGTATTTATACTGAGAGTCGACCTTTGCAATGTACTTTCCTTAAAAATTTATCAGAATGTACGCTCGCAAACGTTCGTTTTTCGCTGAAAATGAGGCTCACCACGTTACGCCGGAGGGTGTCCTTGATGGCGAAGTCGCTGGCCAGGTTAACGGTGATCAACTCCACATTCAAGACGGTGAGCGTGCGGTTAGACAGAATGGCCTCCTTCAGTTCACGACATGCTGACTTCATTTGGTTCCACTCCGATGCCCCTTCCCGAATGGTAACGGTGAGTTCATTGATGTGGCGGTTGTTTGTCACCAGTTGGCCGAGTGCTCTGACGGCCCTTTTCCTGAAGAGGAACTCGGAGAGGGTAAGGACTTGCACAGTTTTGTTCCTCTCGAGCGACCTAATCAGGTCTATCCCATCGTTTTCCGACAGATTGACTCTCAGCGTGAGGTCACTGCATCGAGAAGAGAAAAAAAAAGACAGAAGGAGCATGTTACACTCTTGTAAATGTGCATGTGTAAAAATGCAAGTTATTCAATCGGGGAGCAGACTTTCTGCAAGACGCGACGAGCCGCAGCGTGAGAGAGTAGATAAAATACTTTGGCGTGCTCACTGGATTTCAATGTTCGTGTAGCCTCCACCGAAGCTTTGAGCACCTCAGCTAGGGCTTCGCTGCCTGTGTAATTGGCCCGTCTTTGACGGAATGACGATGTCAAATGTTGACGACCTTGTTATGTAAGGTCGTTACGTCATCGCGTTGCGTCACCGTAAAGTCGCGAGTATTGCCGCATTAGGGCATCCTGACACGATGTCATCGCTGGCTCGAATAAAGTCACGCGGGGTCTTGAACGGTGCCTTCCGAGATTTTGGTTGCCTCGCAGAGTCTCGAGGAAGAGGACGCTAACACCGCCAACTAAGGCATTTGCCATTTAAAAAGCAGTGCCTTTCTAAGAAGGAGCGGGAAGCATTTAACCTTCGAAGGTTCAATGCTGAATCAAGAATGCTGTACAGCTTGCGCCTGGTTCCAGATATGGTTTATGGTTCGCGTGATTAAATGTCCGTGAACAAAAGAGCACTGCTGCTTAAGAGAAAATGGTTAATTAAAAGCAAGAGTCAAGGTCCTACAGCATGAAGATTGTGCCAAGAATTGTTGGTACAGAAGTACTTTACGGCAGTGCACACATTTCGCCCTTTGAAACAATTACCGTATAGGGATATTAGCTTGATCATTAAAGATGTTGAAATAAATGTGCAGAAAGACAAGGCCAAATAATAAAGTGAGGCTGCTGAAGATGGCAAAATTCCACAACGGCCTACATTTATTT
Source organism: Rhipicephalus sanguineus (assembly GCF_013339695.2). Classification (NCBI taxonomy): domain Eukaryota; kingdom Metazoa; phylum Arthropoda; class Arachnida; order Ixodida; family Ixodidae; genus Rhipicephalus; species Rhipicephalus sanguineus. The sequence continues at coordinate 85,528,761 of NC_051185.1, read as the reverse complement.
GAATGTTCTACCAATATCTTTGGAGTTGGTAGAACATTCCTTTGGAATGTTACAAATCAGAGGAGTGTCACCGATGATCAAATAGATTATGGAAGACCGTGCTGGCCGCTACCATTGTAGCGCGTGTGTTACCAGTGAGCCACAAAATACCAAGCAGGCGCGTGGCGAAAGTTCCGTCTGCACTAGCTAGTGGCAAGCCGTCTGTTATCGATAGCATTGGTTTGCCGATTGAGAGGCCAGCGCTATGCTTTCGACAGCACACTGTTAGCCACCAGACGACAATTTCACCACACGATCACGTGGACCGTATTTCGTGGCCGACTACATTGAGCGTTCCTTTTGCCTTGCGTAAATTCGTCCAGTCAATAATACAAGCTTTACCGACTTCAGTGCTTGGTTCTTCACAATCACAACCGCGTGACAGTATCGAATGATCGAAACATGTAACATAGATAATACTGAAGACTATAAATGAACAGCTTGGACAGTGGTTACTTGCCGAGGTAATAGCATCATGCCTGCCAAAATGTGCCGCACGGAATCCACATGATTTGAGGAGAAGCTTCGAACGGCAGAAAGTTAGCTTGTATGCATGTAACAATGACAACTTAGTCCTGTGATCACGCCCTAACTCCTGTCTCCTAGACGAAGTTGTGGCAGGTGGAGTTCGTGCTCAAGTTCGCTAAACAGGCTATTTCTGGCGCAATGCTTGAAACGCATACCAAGTTCAGACAAGAACCAGGAGCAACAAATGCCTACTGTTCATTCCCGGTCAAAGCTGTAACCTGTAGAAGTGGCCACTAGGTATGGAATTACTGTTCTGCGTTCTGCTCCGAATAAACTGGCTCAGTTGTGCCAGCGAACCGCTCTTGCTAGGCAGCGAGGTTTCCAAAAGAGGCACCTGAAGCCTTTTCGGCGTTGTGCCGAAGGAGTCTACGAAACTCCCCCGATCTGTGGCAAGTCCTAAATTGGGACAAACGGGATGGTGTGTTAACGACCGCCTGAGGGAGCATGAAAATACGATTAGTAATGATGCTTAACAAAACTGCAAATTGTGCTAGTTTGTGGGGATTCATTGTGGGCGTAGAGCGACAAACTTAGAAAATAGAACCCCACCGGGCAGGCGCCACACTGAGCCACGTGTTAAGTTATTTTACATGTTGTACACAATATTAACGTATAACAAAGAAAAACGAGCCCTTAAAATTAACAAGTTCTTTTCCAGAAACACGAACACATTTTCTACCTGCCCAGCATATGCGCTTGACCGACACAAATTGGTTTCCGCGACTTGAACGATTTTAAATAGGCCATTAACTGATGAGGTTGTGTTGAGCCCTTGGCCTGACGCCAGCAGTGCACCTGTGGTCGTACGAGCGGTCACAGCTTTCCTACAGGCCACTGGACTGAAGGCGCGGCTATAGAACAGCCGCCGACTGGACAGGGCTGTATATATACTCACTCTCTAGCTCAGCATCGTCATTCATCACTCTTTTTCCTCCACTTTCCCCTCCCCTCGTGTAGAGTAGCAGGCTAGAGCATACCAGCGCTCAGGCCGACCTCTGCCTTTCTGTAAAAAGGCCTCTCTTTCTTTACCCTTCAGAGCCATTGTTTGAAAAAGTAACACGTGGATCAGTGTGGTTTAGCGCCTGTCCTGTGCTGTGTTTCCTCTTCCGTCTACGTTTGTCGGGCTACGCCCACAATGAATAGCATTTGTAAAATTCATTGTGTGCACCTTCCAGCACTTGTTAAATCACGCTCATGAGTACCCCGTTTCGCGCAACTTACGATTATTGGCAAGAGCAGGGGCCAAACGACGAGCGAAGTATTAGAATTGTTTCACATTAGAAAGAGAAGGTCCACCTGTGTAAATGGCGCACGCGTTGTGCTATATAGTTCTTAGTTCTGTTTTAAAGGACAGCTTCCGTGATGCGATGCCGTACGTCACGCTTTCGCGCCACTGCACATGCTTGGAAGTTTACTTATGTTCCAGCTTTGATCGTCAATGAACAATTGGTAGTTGGTGCTCGTTTCTTCTCTCATTCATGGTTCAAGCATTCGCCCCACGAATAAAATGTTTAGCCATCGTATCGTGTCTTTGCAATCACTAGTACTCCGTGTGATATACGCCTAACTTACCTCGGTAGTGAATTAAAATTGAGTACTTATAAAATTGGGGGGCAAATTTTACAAGTGACAAGCTATTATTCGAACGCTGTGAAATTGCGTGTATGCTAATGCGGACGAAGGGATGGAGTGTTGGCCGCCCGAGCCTCTCAAGCGCTAAGTAGGCAATACATTTTTTTTCCGGGACCACTCCACAGTCACTCATTTGCAGGCACCATAAAATGCCCTATGGCACCAAAACTGGAAAGAGGATCATGCTTTCTACACCCCACCCCTATCGCTCTGGGGCACTCTGGTTTTCCTTGGAAAGAATTAGCCTACTACGACGTGCATCCCTTAGTTGCAGCAGTACAGTGAGCGACTAGTAAGTGAACCGTTTTCTAGGTCCGAACAGCGCATCGGTCGGAGATCGCCAAAATCAACAATGGTGCTCCACGGCCCCCGAAATTTTTTGCGACGCTCTGGTAGAGACCCCCGGAGCCCTGAGAGCACACTTTTTAGGGGATAATTAGCAAACTTGCGACGCTTGGTGTCATTCGGTTCGCTCTTCTCGCATTGTGGCCACCAAAAAAAAAAAAAAAAAACACTGCGTGCACCTCATCCCCGCCGACCGCATGCGCGATACGACACACCGGGAAAAGGTTAATTTGAAGGACGCCTAAACTAAGCGAGAGTAGTCAGGGCGAATACTTGAAAAATACCTGAGAAACTTTGTCGCACCGCAGATTTGGACCAGTTTTTGAAACACAGGTCTCTGTGCCATAACGCTGCACTCGATGGTGGCCGCGAAGTTTTTGGTACTGGTTCTCACGGTGTCCAGGAGGACGCCGGCTTCCGGCATGCGTCTTGTGTCCAAACTGCACATGACGATGCAAGACCTGCACTTTTCGACGCCCTTGGCAAAGTCGGGACCACGGGGTTGAACCCAGCTGATCTTCAGGCGAGAGGCGGCGTTGCAGTCGTCGATGGCTTGAAAAAAGGGGGCCATTAGGTTGGCGGCAGGCATGCCTGTCACGTTAAAGGAGAGCGTCGCGAGACTCTTGTTCACCTGTGGGAGGAAATGAGACATTGTGAATGTGCTCTACGCATGCAGCCTCTAACAGGGAGAATGACCGAAGTGAATACGGCTTTGGTCTACTGATGACAAGTAATCAACTTCCTTTGATTCGGAGAGGCAGCGCTGCAAACTTCACAAAGAGGGCATACAAGAAATACGTGTGTTTTACCATACTTGCCATTCATGTTTGCTCAGGCGCGGATTTCCCACAATGCCCTGTGTTTTTATGCATTTGATCTACCCCTTTCCGTCTTTTCGTTTCACTACATCACTTGTTAAATGCGCTTCGTCTGTGTAGTTCTTGTCTGCCGCCTTTGTGAACGTTTCAGTGCTGGCTATTTCAACTATTATGTACCAACTAGCCCCTAAAAAACCTCTTCTGAAATTTTAATTAGACTTCTTGAGTGAAGAGCAAGTTTCCGCTGAAGAGCGAGCCACTAAAATTTTTTTGAACATCGATGACCCAGAAAAGACCGAAACATGGGCTTGTTCGTAATAAACGCAGAAAAAGAGCAGGCGCACCCGTAGAAACAATCGCGGAACCACGAATATTCGGGAAATAAACCGTTAATGCCATGTGGACTGTCTCAACGTGACATTTAGTAAAACCTGCAAATGCGCTTGCTTCAATTAAACGTAGGTTGCTTCCTGAAAGCAACCTACGTTTTCTAAAGCTCTAGAGCCTTGGGATGCTACAGTATTATTGTTCATGTTTCAGAGGCCAAAGAACATGTGATAAATGTCAATCCACTGCAAGTAGTTGAAGCCCGCGATTGCACAGTAACTAAGTGAGTAACGATCGACGCAACCATGCGATGCTCAGTAAAACTTGCTGGGATAGTTGATGGGTGCTCCTGAAGTACACAAAGATTAAAGCACCAAGAAAGAATTTGAGATAGCAGAAAAGGGCGTCAATCCCCTTTTCAGTTCCGTGTCGACTCCTCCTTCGGCGGTTATGGGTAATTCAGTAACATGCAGTGCTCAAGCGAATCCCGACTAATCCACTGACATACGGGTAAGAATAATGATGGGAGAAGGATCGACATAATCCAATATCAGCGAATCCCAATATTCCTCGTGACATGTTTAGAAAAAAAATGCCGAGCCGTGTTTGCCGGCCGATCTGCCCGGAAGCGATTGCAGTGAGGACGATCCTTTACTTTGGGACTCCAATTGTGTCGCTACCTTAAGCGATTCAAGGATGACTGGCCAGTCAGTTACGCCTCGTCGCATTGGTTTAGTAGTTGCAGTAATATTTTAAAAAAATGGAGATTGCTGCTATAGACTGTTAGAAGTAGAGAGATAGCTCATCGCCAGGATTTCGGGACATCTACCTGTCGCGCAATCTCTCGGCGGCGGCCGGGCCGTAACTGAATCAGAAGGACACAAAATCGTGTCTCACGAACATATGATTTTGAAAACGGCTCTTCTTCAGATACTAGAGCACCAATAGGAAATTATAGGCGTAACTCTAATAACGTGCCTCAGAGCACCTACCTTCGCAGGCAATTTGAAGGTTTTGCCACAAAGCCCATGAGAGCTGCCTTAATTTAGACTTCTTTTGGCCTCTCAACTTCCACGACAAAGCTCAGAGAGGAGGTTTCAAAAACTACTCGCAGTTTTTTATTGGTAGGGAAGAGCTCCTTAATTTGATATTCTGCTTTACTGTGTAGCTAAAGTCATGTAACTGCCTCGGTCGTTTTGTCGATCTTATCCTTGTTTCCAAAGCAAAACATCTGCTTCTACATTCCTATAGGGGGTGTGCCGGAACAGCTCGCGCTGCTGAGAGTTCTTTAATGCAGTGCTCGGGAACGTGCGCGGGAGAGCGAGACCAAGAGTGTGCGTCAATGCCTCAACGTGCGTGCCGCTGGTTAGGCCAGCGCGCGCGAGCAATTTTAGCTTCTGTAGTGGCATCTGGTGGCAGCTTCCTCAACTACGTCACTGTCGACAATTCCTGACCATGACAACGCAGGCACACAGCGAGGAATTTAGTTGAGAAACGCGCGAGCACGAAAACATTCAGATCGTGCAGGAACAGAAACAAACGAAACAATACTCTCAGGGAAAAAATGCCAGGCCTGCGCGGAAAGCGCAGCACAGTCACAGCGAATGCTGGAAGAGCAGCATTTCTAGAGCCCGTTCTAAACTCTCTTGGGGCTACTAATACAAGTACACTAGCAAGGTCCCCACTACGCCATAAATCACAATATTTGTGAAGATGGGAAGCACCTACAACGCGATTATTCGTCTTAGTGCGCAGAAGCGAGGTTCCAGCTACACATATGTAAGGCATTATGTGCACTTTGTTTACGTGACGACTGATGGCGATGAAGAATTGTGGCTTCGCATTGTGTGACGCCCGGTTGCTATTTAACTCTCCCACCATGCAATATAACATACATTGACGTGAGAAAGAGAGACAGAGAGAAGGGGGAAGAACTTTATTGAGACCCTGAGGAAATGGATGATGGGCTTATGGGCTTCCTTGGCAACCAATGCAAGTGCACATGCGAGGAACCCACTACGCTATAAATCATCATAAGTTCTGTGAAATTGAAATGCTTACGTGACGACTGATGACGATGAAGAATTGTGGCTCAGCTCTTTGTAATGGGCTGGAAGCTTTAAACGGCTCACCACTTACGTAATTCGCATTGTGTGACGCCCGGTCGCTATTTAACTCTCCCACCATGCAATATAACATACATTGACGTGAGAAAGAGAGACAGAGAGAGGGGGGAAGAACTTTGTTGAGACCCTGAGGAAATGGATGATGGGCTCATGGGCTTCCTTGGCAACCAATGCAAGTGCACTTGCGAGGAACCCACTACGCTATAAATCATAATTTCTGTGAAGTAGGCAGCAGCCACTATGCCATTTTTCGTCATTCAACGGAGAGCCGTGGTACCCGCTAAAACATGTAAGGCATCATGCGCACTTTGTTGGTGTTGTGGCTGATGACGATGAAGAATTATTGCAGAGCCCCTTGTAGTGGGTTGGAAGCATCCAACAGCCCACTCGTTGCGCAATTCGCATTGTGTGACGCCTGGTTACAGAATTCACGTTGTGTGGTGCGCGGTTGTTATTTCACTCTTCTACCACACTAAATTACATATGCTAATGTGGTTCCTTCTGGACATGAGGCCTGTATAGCGTCATTTTGCAAGGCAGTTCCAAACACCGGCATGGCTCTGAGGTACAACACTGGCCTCCCACGCAGAGGACCCAGGTTCGAACCCCGTTCCATCCTGGAAATTTTTTCTTATTTCGTTTTTTTTTCTTATTTCGAGCGATAGTGGTTACGGACACCGGCGGCGGCGGCGGCAGCGGCAGACAACTACGCCACCAAAAACGGCCGTTGAAATGATCTCATAACAGCTTTCGCTGTAAAATATTACACTTATGGAAGGAGTGGGTTCTGTGCCTTGGGATCAGCGTTCAGTCAAGGTGTAAGCACGACTATCGCAGACGTATCCCGTTACCCGAGCGCTGGCGTACAAATCACGAAATGTTGAATGCTAGCTGAGCCTAGACACACTACAAGAACAAGAAAGTATGCGTTACTGTTTCCACTGGGTCCTCAGCACGTATAGTGCTGTTTAAATAGCCACGTTAAGCGTCTTTGTGTCCCACGACTCTCCGACGAGAGTACAATAACCTCCGAAGAGAGGTCACGTGTCTTTTAAAGTCGTAAGTGGTAAGTGAGTACAAAAAAAGTCATACGGCTCTTTTCCGAGATTTGTCTACTCACCGGAATACGTTCACAGGCTTGCCTGAGAAGCCAGGGTGGGGTGTACAGTAATAATAATTGCTTGGATTTTACGTTGCAAAACCTTGATACAATTATGACTCGCATCGTATTATGGGACTGGATTGATTCCGACCTCTCAGGAAGTTCTTTATAGTGCACATAAGTCTAATCACACGGGCGTCCTAAGTCTAACCTAACGGCGCTGCTGCGGCTGCTAGGAGAGGAGACAGAGGCGAAAGCGCTACTCTATATTTCAGCAATTTCAATAGAGTGCTGAGGACAGCGCTATCTCATTGTATTGAAAAGAACAAGCGACTGGCCACCTGCTGCTGCAGAAGCATGCGACCATTTATTTGTTGACATAAGCACACACGAAGGCACACATTCACCGAATACTGTATTTTTCGTCCGCGCTTCACGAAGACAAGGACAGAGAGGCATACAGTAAGGCACAAACGGAAGTGCTCTAGCAAATGTTGTAGCAGATTGGTTGCGAATATTCAGTAAGTGAATACTTTCAGTATTTGCATGGTCTGGCACTCCATAAGTCTGGGTATCTGTACATATTTCTTGCATTGTACAGTCAAAAAAAGTGTTGCAATGCACTATTGTCATGAACCAAGTGTTGCAGGCAGGCTTCAAAGTACCAGTGTTCATTTGGAGATGCGCTGTTTAGTATAATTTCTATAAACATGGCTGCTTCTATGTTACTATTGTTAAATTATGTGTATACATTACTGCTCCTTGTGCGGTTTAATGACCAGGATGGACACTATGCAAGGCATTGAGATGCCTTTTTGCCAACTAAATGTTTGACTAAATAAAGTAGCCTTCAAACATCAAATGCCAGTCGGTCTTCAAGAGCGTCAAGAAAAAAACCGCACGTTATTTCCAACTAGCCCAAGAAAACAAGCCCTTTACATTCACCCCACCTTCGCAAATGAGCATCCAGTCCGTTCGGGACTTACCTTTAAGGCTTCGATCATTTCGGTGCACCCGGTGATAGGGATGGGATTGTTCTGAAGCTCGAGAGTTCTCAGGCGCGAGTCTTTGGCGAGTGCGTTTGCCGCCGCTGTAGCGAACGTGGCGTCCAGGGAGCAGTTGTAGAACGTGAGGTCGAGCAGCACCCCTGCACCAGAAGACCGACACGGGGTAGGCGTAAATTACATGATCGTTATCAGCTTGACTACGCCCACTGCTGGGCGAAGGCCTCTCCTATGTTTCACGAATAAACCCGGTGCTATGCTTGATGTCGCCACGTTATCCGCGCGAAAGTTATCAACCTAACTCTTCTTAATGAGCCGAAATTTTTGCATGTCTCTCACGCACTTGCCTTCTCTTGAAAGCTAGTCGGTTACCATTAATGACCAGCGGTTATCTTGCGTTCACGCTATATGCCCTGTCCATGCAAATATATTTTTGACATCGACTAAGATGTCCTTAACATCAGTTTGTTCACTGAGCTACTGTGCTCGTCTTGTCCTTTAACGATACACCTAATTTTTTTTTTATTTTCATGGCTCGCTGCTTCGTCCTTTAAGTTGAACCCTCTTCGTAACCCTCCTTGTATCTGTTCAGGACACTAGAGGGGTAACTTTCCGACTTACAGGCGCGTTTCAACTAGTCGGCATTTATTGGCGAGATCTCCGGGACAAAAAGGGCGTGTTCAAGTGTGCGGATCCACGCGAGTAATGCAAAACGGGGTGAGCGCAGGAAAATAATGACAGAGTTCAATACAATGGTGAACTGGTAAGCGTGTGCCAACAATATTGGCCCGAAATATTTCATTGCAGACGACTTAAGTAGGCTAGTACAGATTACGCACAGAGTTGGTTGCGAATTTCAAGGAGCGATAGAAAACGCCAATGCGTATCCTTACGCACTGGCAAGTTCCCAGGAGGGAACCACTGTTTATTTTCACGACAATAGAAACCACGTGCTCGATTGTTTTAGTCTCCCTGCGATTTCATTAAATGAATGTGTTTACCTTTGTTAAACATAAAAGTTGTACTTTGCATTTGTCTCAGTTAAAAAGCTGAGGCTGAAATGTCATTTTGCGAGCTAAAGCAGTGAACGAACCATTGTATTTGCGTTGCATGGGGACACTGCTGCGCTTTTGACAGCGGATAGTTACTATTAGCTAACGTTTACCAATAATAGGGTGATACTAGGCGGTAGTAGACAATAGCCAATGCTTCTGGACTCAATAGAGTAGGACGAGACGCGCGCTTCTGCAATAACACGCGTGTCCATACCACTAAGGAGCGTATTAGCAAAATTTCCTGCCACCGCCACCTGAGCAGAAACATCACATACGACACGATTTGTACAGCGGCACGTATTGACTCCGACTCCGGCAGTAGCGATGCTGACAAAATAGTGAAAACCTCTAAGCGGCACGGCATAGGCTACTGGCACCCCAGTGGCACTGACCAACCGGTGACGCTGGCAGAAAATGAAACTTATGCAAAGCTGCGAGGAACATTCCCTTTAACTCCAACTTTGTCCAGTGGTAGGACGTCACTTTTGGTGTTTTGACTCGGGGGGGGGGGGGGGGGGCAGCATCCGGAAGTCCCGCCATTGCGCGGTTAAGTATGTGTAAACACGCGCCCAAGACCCGACCGGTTGTTCGTTTGTCGCATGGAGTCGGCAGTAACGTGCGCCCGTATGTAGAAGTGAATTCTCCTGCGTCCGGGACAGTAGCAGCGATATGGCATTTACTTTAACAAAGTCTGCTTGCCGATCTCTCGTTTCTGCAGTACCGCAAGTCTTTGCTTGCTAGATTGCTTTTCGTGGATTATATGCGCGCAGGAAGAGGTAGATATATTTATAGATATGAATACACACGACGATGTCCGCATAATGTCGATGTCCACAGACCATTTCGATTCTCGACTGAAAGCCAAGGTGGCCGGCCTTCATTACCTAGCATTAATTTTGCGCCATTGAACCGGCAAGCCCTACTGACAGGACTAATGGTGTATTCCATTGGCAGATTCGGAGCACTTCCGGTAGCAGTTTTCTGCTCCATTCGGAGCAAGTCTGTTCCATTGGCGGATTGAGAGTGCTCCCTGTATGTTTCATTGGCAGATCTGGAGCAGCTCCAGCGCCAGTTCTACTTCACGGAGCGGCTCTCTACTCCGCGAAAAGAGGCGGATTAGACCGGAAGTCGCAAGCTCCCCGAGCGTGCGCAGAGCGTGGCGTACCGCCTGTGCGATGAAATGCGCTGTTCGACCGCATCCATTCTCTCCGCCGGCGCCCGTGAAGGCGAAAACGGCGCGAACCGCGAGGAATGCTGGGCGCTTGAGAAGCAGATGTGCGCTAGCGCCCCCTACCGCTTTCTCTGGCGAGGGCGCTTGTGTTCCATTGGAAGATTTCTTTCGCGTGCTCTCCATGAATTGGAGTGCTCCGGTGTACAGTTCGTCGGCCACTCCGAATCCGCCAATGCAATTCACCGTAAGATAAGCTTTCATAATATTTGCGTCGAAGGAACGTTTCAGTAGTTGGTATGTTTAGCCACTCGTACAATTTCATCGCAAGTGACGTCAGTGTCTTTGCGAGTTTCTTGAATACCGCACTTGGGTACTCATCTAATGATTTCATAAATTAGTACTGCCTGAACCGCAAGTGCACCAAAGCGTGAGCCTTTTTTGCGCAGCAAATGATCGACGGACAACGAATACCCCCCCCCCCCCTAAAAAAGGAAATGGTTTCTCAATGAGTCTAGATTCAGAGACGCCGGTTATACACTAACTTGAAGAGCTTTTATCTGTCACTATAGTAAACTGCAGAGCGCAAATTAGGCACGGGGCATAGAACATACACAGCACAGCGAAGGTACATAATTTGCGCTCGGCAGTTTACAATTACGGACCCACTAGTCCAACACGTTCGCCATGTAGGTAGAAAATGCTTGCCTCCGATGAGGGAGGCGTAAGATTCTTCTAAGATAGGGTTGCTGTTGGCGATATCATAGAAACGGAGCTTTTCCAGGCGACACGTCGGCGTAGGTGACTCAGGTTTAGTGGCTCCGTCAGCAGCAGGCGTGGCTCCGCCAGCAGCAGGCGCGGCTCCGTTAGCAGTCGACGAAGTTCCCTCGCAGGGGGATGGCACGGCAGTCGACGAAGTTCCCTCGCAGGGGGATGGCACGGCAGTCGACGAAGTTCCCTCGCCGGGGGATGGCACGGCAGTCGACGAAGTTCCCTCGCCGGGGGATGGCACGGCAGTCGACGAAGTTCCCTCGCCGGGGGATGGCACGGCAGTCGACGAAGTTCCCTCGCCGGGGGATGGCACGGCAGTCGACGAAGTTCCCTCGCCGGGGGATGGCTCGGCAGTCGACGAAGTTCCCTCGCCGGGGGATGGCTCGGCAGTCGACGAAGTTCCCTCGCCGGGGGATGGCTCGGCAGTCGACGAAGTTCCCTCGCCGGGGGATGGCTCGGCAGTCGACGAAGTTCCCTCACAGGGGGATGGCTCGGCAGTCGAACGAGTCCCAGGGGATGGCTCGGCAGTCGACGAATTCCGTCCGCAGGCGACACAGATCCCTTATCAGCATGCGAAGATCCCTCAGCACGCGACGGAGATCTCCCAGGCAAGAGAGCTTGCGTTTGTAGAAGGTTCTGGAGTCGGTCGTTTTCGAGTCAGGGCTTTGGACATCTCGTGGATATCGTTGGCTAAGATCTTGCACTCGTAGATTTTGAGGCACTTAAGGCTGGGACCCAACACCGCTGCTCTCAGTAGGGCTGACGGGACACAGACGCCTCCCCCTCTCACCTGCCAAGAAGAGTTTCATGGACATTGAAGCAAAATGAAATGAGCTCACACCGACAAAGAGATAGAATGCCGTCTTTTTCTGAAATACAGAAAATCAGATGGCGTATATATGGCGCCTACATGCAATTTTAAGGGCCCTGTTTGACGACAGGAAGCCCTTAGAGCAAGACGGCTGGAAAGGAAAAGAATATATGGTCGTGGTATGTCCAGGTGAGAGAGGCTGCTATGTAGGACGGCTTAGGTAGGTATCCATTAGACTAATGTCTTTCGGAAGTAAGAGAAGAAAATTGCACGTTGCTGTGAAGGAGAACATTTTTCCCGATGTCCTATGGGAAGAATGGCGCTTTGAAACTTCCGTACAATCTACTATGGAAACAATTTCCTTTCCCTATCCAGAGCGTTCTAAAAATGTGTTCCACTTTTTCCGACCTACCAGACGGGAGGAAGCGAAGAGAGTAAAGGTAGGGGTGTTAAATAGCCTAGAATTGCTGGTACGCTATCCTACACTGGGGAAATGAATGGGGGTGTTTGAAAGAGGTATAGATCGGGTAAAGTTTATATGTATAAAGAGAGATATGGGGAAGTACAAACACACAAAGTCGCAGTGCTCACAGCCACGACATCACTGTTGGTCCATAACCGCCTGCGCAAGTCTGTTGTCTGCAAGAAGTTTAACAGCGACTTCGTCGCCTTCATGAGCGATTACATCTCAGGACGACATGCTAAAATGGTTGCTGTCGGCATCGTGCTATTGTCAAGGCGAGCAAACGCGATTGGGAGTTTTGCCACACGTGGTGGTGTTGCGGTTGCGGCGCTCGGTTGCCGAGCCGAATGTCCCGGGTTCGATCCCTGCCGAGGCAGTCGCATGCCGAGGCAGGCAAAATGCTAGAGGCCCGTGTAATGTCAGTGTCGGCATGTCGGTGCGCTTTAAGGAACAGCAGGTGGCCGATATTTCCGCAGCCCTCTACGGCGTCCTTCATAATCCTATCGTGATTTTGGGACGTTAAACCGCAGATATTATTATTGGGAGTTTAAGTGTCTGCAAATCACACGGCGGCTTGTGGCAGATTTGTTCAGAATGCGGGTATGGGATTAAACCAAGGTGTAACAGGTAGCCGTTTGTAAATGCGGTTTTGAGGCAAAATCGATTATGCCTGTTTGAAGGCAATGCGAAAATTTTGATTTTGAGTACGTGCATTGAACGTAGAAAGACCTTAAGTTCTTGAGAATCTTATGTCATTATTTTGCCATCAGGTTAAGTACTGGAAGCAAGAAAATGAAAGTCCAAGTGTAGTTCTTGAATTGTGCCACACATGCGGCCCTTGAATGTTGGTGTCAATTAGTCACGAATTTCATTGTCCTTGTACTTCGTTCGTATTGTCACGCGGACGTGACGCTGACGAACGCAGCAGTCTGCGTGTTCAAGACTAAACTTTATTGGGGCGAACCTGTGCCGGGAAACTAAAAGTCAAACGACAGGTAAAACACGCTATACACTTATAGCAGTGAACATAGCGTCGGCCGTCGGTAATCTAATCTGCGGTAAGGCGCGTCGGCCTTTATACATGCGACATCGAACATTCGAACCTTATAGATGGTGGCCCTCGTTAGTTCGAGAATTAACTCCACTGTTGGCGTTTGCGCCCTCAAGCTTATCAGAAGATACTGAAATAATCTAGAATGTTCCCAGACATTCGGGTGCGGTTTGCGCAAGACGTTGGTTATGCGTGTAACGGAACAGTTACATACAAAATTGCAAAAAGAAGCACGTGGCCATATGAACAAAATGGTTTTCTGAAACAAGCCATCTTAAGTCTCATACTCCTAGAAAGCAACGCTATTTATCCCGTTGTAGGCCCTAGCAGGCGCCGTAATAATTTATGACAGCGGTAAGCTGGCGCTGGAAGGTTACGGTGGTGAGGCCACCTGTGATTTCTCATCGCGTGTGTTCTCTAAGCATGCACATTCTAGGGGTAACAGTTAGGCCTTTTGGTATTGTGCAAGTGTAACTTACTACAAGGAGAAACTTCTTTATAGCGATAGCCCTACTCCTCCCGTTAGAAACTCGGGAAACTATCTTCCGTGCGCTTTTCAGCTTGAAGCTTTGATGTGAATCGCCCCTTTCCCCTCGCAACTGCGTTTTCATAGCAACAGACATGCGCAGTGTCGCTCTGTACTCTCTCGCGCATCACTGCCCGTCGGTCCGGCAAGAGACGCTAACCGGCGGCCCTCGAGACCTCAGCAGCTGTCACGTGTCTCACGCATCTGCAACACGAGGAAAAATGTGGACGGTGCGCCGGTGCTTGCCGCGCGGGACAGCACCGCAGCATGAGTTCCGCGGTGGCTGCTGCTACCGCTCGACAAGCTTGGTTTCTTGAGTCACTTCGAGGTCTATGTGGAACACGCCCGGTTTTCTGCACACCCGTCTTCACCGCCTGGATCCATGCCTACGACTCAGCATTCCATCTGGCCTGCCCCGATCAGAGACGACCCTTCTCTGCCGCATGTGGCTTGGGGTGTCTTTTACGAACGCCTTTGCGTACCGCATCGGAATGAGAGACAGCGCTGCATGTGAATATTGTGGCAATGACGAAACCATTGAACACATTTTATGTCAGTGCCCTCAATACAGCTCTGAGAGACAATCCCTCGCAGCAGTATTTGCTCGCCTCGACGACCAGCCGCTCTCTGAGCAGTCAATCTTGGAATGTCGGAACGATCGAGCTTCACGCCAGAAAGCAACGCAGGCGCTGATTAAGTTTCTGCGAGCGACCCGCCTCGTTGAACGATTGTGACACTCCTGTGTGTGTGTGTGTGTGCGTTTGTGCTTCGCTCCCTCCCTATCCCATCTCTCTCTTTCTGACTTTTCTGTCTCCCCTTACCCCTTCCCCAGTGCAGGGTAGCAAACCAGATATGTTTTCTGGTTAACCTCCCTGCCTTTCCGCATTACATTTTTCTCTCTTCTCTCGAGGTGTCACCGTCCAAGCTAGCACCGAGGAGAACAGGCCCGCTCTCAAAGCTAGAAAGTAGAGACAACATTGCGCGAGGGATTTGTTGCCTTTTTATATGTCGGTGCTAGTGAGGGAAGTGGATAATCAATGCCGTCGGGTTCACGAAGAGCCACAATATGCACAACTGCGATTCTGGCCGTGCTCGGCCAGAATCGCAGAATCTTGCTCGGCCACTGAACCAGCCTAGAAGGAAACCAAGCTTGTGGGATACTACAATCCCGTGCCGCAAGAAATGAAAATTAAAAGGGGCCCTGCAGCACTTCTTCGGAGTTTTCCTCGCGGATCGGCTGTCGCAAAAATTCACTCTTTGAAGTACGAGCGGAGTTGGATTTGTGCACGCTTCAAGCGCTTTTTTCTCTCCTTTCGTCCGAGCAAGCCTGCTGAAAGCTACACAGGGGCAGGGATGACAAGGGGGGCAAGAAGCTACGTTCGTACGTCGGCGCGCGGTATAGTCGTGAACACTGTTTTCTCCCCACGCGTCTCACTTTCACTGGGATCATGAGCGCGCTGGTGTAATTTTAGAGGTTAATTATAGCACTGCGGCACACCACGGCGGCCGTAGTAACTACGCAGCTCGCGATGCTAGAATCAGCGAATGGCCGTGTACGCGTGCTTTTGGGTCTGTGGCGCAGTTTTTTTTTTGGCAATAGGACACTTCGATACAAGCGCGGGTGATTTTTAGCGGACTTTCCAATTTACTTGCGAATGGCGTGCGGCATGCTGTGCTCAATGCTCGGTAGTCGAGGCTTCTGAAAATCTGAGCCCATCTGCAGCATTTTCTGACGATGCTCAAAAAGTTCTGCAGGACCTATTTAAGGTGAAGATTGTTTTTCCTCTCTCGCTGGTTTTCATCACCGTATCAAAAAGTATAAAGACATTGGGCACTTTTAGAAGTCCGCATAAAAAATCACTTCACTTATTCCAGCGATTAGTGGCAAACCCCAAAAGTGCGAGCATTGCTTACCTCTAGTGTATCGATGACTGTGTGATTCAGGACGAAGAATGCGAGTGGTTGACCATCTTTTGCCATTGCAAACTCCTCACTTACATAGAAATTCTTGATCGTCTTGTTCATTGTGAAGGCTTCCAGAAGGCAGCCGACAACTTTTTCCTCAGGCTGCAAGTGTATGAACAAGGTTAATGCTAACTATAGGGGAAACATCAGATTGATATCATGCTTTCAGACATGGCAAAAACGCGTTCCTTAAGTACATGGACATCACTAACTTGTGACGGCATTATGCGTACCGACGATTGTGGCACCTTCACAAACGCTACAGCCGTACTAGAGCGGAGGAGGTTAAAAAACGTTGACTCGATTAGAGTGCGCACATGGTTACGAAATCACATTTAAGTCAACAACCCTGCACTTCGCTAAGGCATAGCCAGGCTACAAAAGCACACCCTTCCTCTTTTGTCATACCTTCCCCCACCGAGTGCAACACGGCAGGATGTTTGCATGTAGACCACTAGCAGTTTATGGTGCACACCCTCCCAATGCTCAGCGGCTCGAAACTTAGGCCCGGCGTTCAATCAACCAATCTACGTAAACTCGGCGAATTCATGCATCCGTGTTTCAATTGATATAATCCTTACACATTCATGCGTGCAAGGTTCGGACGCTCAAGAGAAACAATGCAGCGGCTTAATCAGTGTGCGGCACTCACCTAAAACAACGCAGACGAAATGAGTTACCGTATTTACTCGAATGTAATGCAACGAGCATATTTTTTAAAATTTTTTCCGCCTAAGGTCGACCCTCGCGTTATAATAGAATACCAAAATATTTTTTCCTGGACGCAATGAAACTTGACCCCTCACGTTACAATCGTGGTCGCGTTACAGTTGAGTAAATACGGTACAGTTCCGAAGCCAGCTATTATAGATACAAGCAAGCCGTGTCGATTAAGCGACCGAGTGCAGTCGGGCGCTGGCATGGTCCCATTTGAACAGCGAAAGAGGTGTGGCACATACGGCAAGGAAACATGAACAAGATAAAGCATGACCCACTGAATAATCAGCTTCCTCATATTTTACCTTGTTTGCTCTACGGCTGTGTCAAACCGCCGACACAATAACTATTGAGTACACTGCAGTTAAAAACCTCCTCGTCTACATTTACAGTGAAGTTGTGTATGACTCGTAGGTGGCAAAATACGGTGGTTTGTGAGCGCGCACAAACTATAATGAGCAAGCAATAAGAGCATATGCGACCACTAAGTGTGTCCGCGCTTGCCCTGGATCCTCTTCAGGTTTTGTCAGCATATTTAGCTAGGGATGATACCCGTCGAAGCATCAATCGTTACCAATGAATTCACTTAGGTGTTCTTAATATGCTTTAGGCTAGCGTCACGAAAGGCAAAGTTTGAAGCACGCATCTCTTAAATGTGGTGATAGAAATACGAAAAGCTGCATCAAAAGACTCATCCACTAAATCCCAGCTCGTGATGAACACCGGAACCACACAGTTTCAACTTCGCTGGTTAAACATCTCTACGGGGTGCTTGGGCGGCAATTTTTTCTGTAGTTTTCGTGCAGTTGGCACGCTGCCGTGTATTCCCAAGGAAGGCATTGCCAAGATATTCCAGGTATTCTGATCCGGAGAAAACGAGCTCGGTCTCCAGTTATAATGACTGGCAGTTGGGTATGTTCGTATACGTTCACGACGGTAAAGCGCTACAGAGTCTGTAGGATAAGAAGAGACAAGGCCTTACTAGCAACTGAAAGTTTAAATCTTATGCTCCGTCTTCTGCAGCGAATATTAGGAGCCCTCATACGCACGTGCTCTAAGCGTTGGCACACATATTTGATGCCTGGTAAACGGGCCATGTGCCAGCATGGCGAGAGCTACTGCATGTCCATCAGAGGTGGAAAGCAGTCATCGGGCAAAACGATAAATGCGCCTAACTCAAGGCATCGTCCGAAGCAATGGAAGCTAATCGGCTACATGACACTACGCAACCGAGGAAAAGCACCGGGTTTTATAGGCAAACTCCTCTGAGAAAGCCGCATTGTCAATCTTCTCATTTGCACCCGAGAAGTCAAATTAGCTTGGCCAGAATAAGGCACGTTCGAGACAGTATTGGAGTCTTTCGTGCACCGAGTTGTAGGTGAAATACCGTGACGAACGTTAGATATGCTAAAATGTCCTCTTACAAATAAAAGAAAAGGAATACCGGTATGTATATCAGCGAAGTCACTCAAACATTCTTTTCAAGTGCAGTGCATAACGACCAAGGGCTTTTTTATAAGCCTATACAATATAGTTTCCGTGCATGCTCGAAAAGTGAAACTAACTAATGGCACATGAAGACATACATTTGAGTAAATCTAGAAAGTTCAAAAATAAATTTTAAGTCAGTTTTATTTTCCCCCATTGCTTTTAGCATGTATGGCTAGATAGAATGAAAGGAATTCGGGTTATTGGATTCCCCATGCAAAGGTTTCATTACAACAATATTTAGAATATTTTAAGGAGCGGTAGCGCAGTATGATTTCGCAAGAAAAAAAAAGCGTCGACCTTCACGAGGCAAAAGCTGTGGTGTGGTTGGTTATTAGGAACAATTTATTTTTTCTATTCAATATAGTGTGCCAGGGTCAGGCCAGCGTATTTCAATATGAAGTATGTGTACGGATTTTAATATGTGCAATGTTTACTCAATATTCTTTAGAAGTTTATTTCAGACATACATACACAGACCCTCTTAACTCGTGGACGTATTTCACATTGTGTATGTATGTCTGAAAAACAAATTGAATTACACATCACGCCTGCATTGTGCAAGTACAGCACATACAGGCGTAGCACCAGTTTGTTCTGAACGGAATGGAAGTGTTGCCCGTGCAGTGCACCGTGGTATTGCATCATACACAGAGGCAGGAGCGCAGATCAGAGCAGGTAATTTTAACTGCCAAGAATAGAATGGAGTTTTTTTAACGTCAGTGTATATTTATACGACTTGATTATGTTGCCTTGAAGGTAACGTTATATATGTTTTATTTTAACGTCAGCATGTAGATACATGTACATGATTGTAACTGGTGTTACCTTGACTCATGCGTTTGCCTGACAATTCATCTACATGACGTATGTACCACCTGCCGAATTCAGAACTTCATATAAGATATTATTCTCTGTACTCTCGAGACGTCATATTGGAGTGTCGTGTAATGAAGGTCTTATATAATGTGCGATGCGTATTGGTTATGTTCTGGTGTTAGAGGGCAAAAGCAGCTTTATATGAGAATATTGGACCCTGCATGTGCTCTGCGTTCGATCCCTTTAAGACCAGAGTAGCCGGTTGCTTATTAGTGCGCCAAAATATCCCTCCACCATGTGAAAAAAAGCACTTCATTACGAATGCACGTGTAGGTCTTGATGACGACGGAATAAAAAAAGACAATTGAGCGAGTATTCTTAATGGGCTTTGAACAATACCTTGATCTTCTTCAGCGAGAGAGTGACGAGCGTAGTAGTGTCCTCCATGAAGTCGGACAACAGTTCACAGACTTTCAAGTCGATGAATACACGACTTAGGTACAGGGAGTGTAGATTTGTCAATGAAAGAAGAGACTGAGCCCAGAGGTGGTATTCTTCCCTCGGTGCCTGTAAAGGACAAGGGAGAAATAAAGGCAACATGTATTGCACTACTCAGGGATTGGCATAGGAAACATATAGGGCTATGGAAAGCTCGTACTCTCGTTTGCAAGATATACGGCTTGTTTCAGCATAAGCCTAATTTTGACTAACACTTCCGTCACAGCCAACATCACTTTTTGCGGCCAGGCTTGCAGCTTAACGCTGTTGTCGCGAGCTATTGCTGGTAGCAGTCTTTATGCTTGAAAAATGATGTCGCGTTTCAATCCGTCAGTACTCTACGTGCAGTGGATTCATACCCTGATGTTGATATAAAGAATGCCGGTCACATTAGAACTTTACGCAAACAATATTTTTATCACCGATACTTAAGCGCGCGCAAACAAGGACAAAGGGAGGTGACGAATTTAGTGTTTTTAAATGTGAAATTTTTCACATAACGAAATTACAAGGAGTGAACATTGAACAAAGTTTTGAGAAGTTTTAGAGGACCACGTTTAGATCAGCGCCAAAATCAGCTGAAGACGCGAAAAATTTGTAACAAGTATTCAGGGTTGTAGCGAACGTGGGTTTACATTGACACAAGAACGTAACATACTAAGGTCTGGTTTCGTCCCCAGTTCTTCGCCTTGCCTTAGAGTTTTGTTCTTTAACGTGCAGCTCAAGTTTAACGTGGATCAAGTTGCTGTCAATTTTACCAGCATATCAAAACAGCCTTACGCAAATGACATTAACGCATTATTCCTAGTACTCTGGAGCAGGTGTAATCAATATGTGTTAATCGCATTTATCGAGTTAGAAATTTGGTAACTTCAGCTGCGATCTTCTGAATATGAAGGATTCAGTAAGATGACTAAGCAAGCAACGTACTTAATGAGTGCATTTTTTCAGTCGGAGAAAGCCCCGAAGCGAGAAAAATTGAAGTGGCGACGCCTGAAGATTACACCTATCGTATACGTGCCCCTCGAGGAGCGTATGCAGCAACTATCCCACTGAAAGCAGCGCCCTCGAATAAGCTTATCGTAACCATTCAGCAAAACGAAAGAAAAAACTCCAGGCTTTTGCGGAACACGCAGCACAGTCAGAGAAAGCTGGAGGAACGGCCTTTCTAGAGTCGGTGGTAAACTCTTCGGGCGACTGCTACAAGTACAGTGGCAAGGCACCCACTACGCCATAATTCATAATATTGCGAGGTAGAGAAGTATACTTTATTCTGTCATTCTTTGGAGAAGCGAGGTAGCAACTACGCGTCTGTAAGTCTTTATGCGCACTTTGTTGATGCTGTGACTGATGATGAATTACGGTTGAGCTCTTAGTAAAGGGTGAAATGCTTTCCTATTTGTTCGCAATTCGCATTGTCAGACTTATTTTACTCATCTACCATGCTACATTACGTTAGATAACGCGATTCCTTGCCCGTCATGGCACCTTTATAGGGTCTTTTTGCCAAGGGGTTTCAAGCACCAGCGTGGCTTTGTGGTAGAACTGCCAAGCGAAGGGCCGGGCTCAAATTACACTCCATCCTGGATTTTCTCAATGAGCGCGATAGCGGTTACGGAAAAGTGGGCGGCGGACAACTTCGCCGCCAAAACCGGCTACTGTGATCTCGTAACAGCTTTCTCTGTGGAAAGTATTGTTTGCGGCGGTTCAGGCGCAAAAACCAAGATACGACTGTAGTAGGCCGTAGTGGTGGACTCCGCAATAATTCAGGCCCACTGGGGCCATTCGTAACAAGCAAAAGATTGAAGCAGGCGGTTCTTTTGCGATTCACTGCCACACAAATGCGGCCGCTGTGGTCGGCGGTCGAACCCATGTCCTCGAGTTCAGTAGCAGCACGACATTTCGCGTGCTAAGGCACCGCTGTGGGTTATAAAAAAAAATAGTCGTGCAAACGCGGGCACAATTGTTAGACATGCCTTGAAAAGGTCGTCAGAGGACCCATCGACAATAAGCCAGAATAGTACTTTATCCTTAAAAACGTAAATGGTAGAGCGTTGCACAAGTTATTCGAAGGTTTCAGGTTTGGTCCCTGCCGGCGGAAAATTGTCTTTTCGTCCACTTTATGTCTTCACATTTTGTATCTAAATTACAAAAACTAGCGTCCCCTATACCCTCCTTGGCTTCTTGTGCGTTCGTCTGCGTTAATGTGTCTCAAAACTTACTTTTATATAACTGATTAAGTGTGAACGAAACTGTCACTGGCGCTACTGCTGTGTACAGGGAAAAAATATATATATATATATATATATATATATATATATGAGAGAGAGAGAGAGTGGTTCTCTGCGTAACAATTCTAATTTTTTAAACCGTGGTGCTGGATAGCTGGAGCACCTTGCAGATGTCCCGAAAGATGAACATTAGTCGCATTACACAAGCAAAGGCGGCTACAGTCGAACATAACTTCATAATTCCGCTGCATTTCAAAATATTATGCCCACAAGCCTGCGTCAATGGGAGCGTATTCCACAGTGACGTCATGCGCCAGGCGGCCGGTGACCCCGCCTTCGGAGAACAATGCCGAGCGCATGAGCGCGGCTACCTTAGTCGCGGAAGCGATGGGCTGCTGCGCTTCGGTCGTTTAGGTGGGGGCGCTCCGCACTCCTTAAGGTTAAAGTCCCTTAATATATAGAAAGTAGCTACACTCTCCTCCATATCCTCTCCAAAGTGTCCAACCCTCTTCTCCCAAGTGTCGAAACCTTATCTATATCCTCTCACAAACGGCCACCGTGCGGGCGCTGGCCCCATAACCCGGCTTGCGCCAATTTCCTATCAAGAATGCTACGTGTCACGCTGATAACGCGCGCGTTTCCCGGGCGACGGCCCGTGAATCGGGGAGGCGAAAGGCGGGAGAGGAGGGTGCTCGGCGTGGCGGCTCCTCGTTTAAAAGAAAGACGGTACTTTGAAACTTTAGTTAAGTAGCATGTGACTATAGTTTAGGTGATGTCTCGTCGGGTTCACGCACAAATCCTTGTCGCAAAGAGTCGAAGCGCACTCACAAGGCCCTCGTGCTGAGCCATGGTGCCCTTGTACTCCAGGAAGGTGACGGCGGCTGCGCCGTTCTTTATGCCGTCCCAGAAGATTTCGTGTTCGAGCTCACTTACTGCAAAGTCCACACTGACTCGAGTCAGACACCTGCAAACAGAAATTGTGAAGTTGCTGCGTCACACCAACAGTCAATAGAAATGCGTGAATACCACCATCGTGCCTCACGGGTCGAACAAAAAGTGAGCAGTGCACGTGCAGTACTCACGGACTGAAACCGGACAATTTAGGCCCAAGTAACGCACATACTTTTGTTGCCACCCTCTTCAGTTCGGTTCATATCGGCGTAATTTCGACTCGAGAGCCAAAATTTTCTGTAGTGACCAGATTCGTCGCGACCTGACGCGATTATCTCGAGCAATGACGTATACCAGTCGTTATAATAAAAAGTTGAGTTTGAATCCATGAGCACTGTACACCATGGACATTGAGAATGCGAACTAGTTAAGGCTAGAGAAAACGCGTCGGTTTCGTTTGCTTTGTTTTTTTTTCTTTGACTTGCGTACTTAAGGCGCATCCCCATGCTCTTGAAAAGCGAAGAGCGATCGAAAACGTCAGACTGGGAGGACCCCCCCCCCCCCTTCCGGCCCTCCTATGTTCGCGCGCGTCGAAACAGTTCACATTTGTTCGGCCCCTTGCACGCCGCCGCCACTTCTATGCCTCAATCAATTGTGCCGTTTCCCGAGCTTTGGATTTCATACCAGGTTCAAGTAATGCATGTAAAACATTAAAAACAGTTTTTACCTTTTCAAGCCATTGTTTCAGCAGAAACTACACTAAAAAAACCCCGGCTCAAGGGGGGAGCAACGACAGCTTTAGTCCTCAAATCGTGTCGTTAATGTGCGAGACGACCAACTGCGGCGAAGTTCGTGTCGTGTGCAAATTCGGAGGACTCGACCTACCTCGGAAAAGACCAATGGGAGGACGAACAGCTCATTTACTCCCTCGAGCAGAGGTTGAAGGGAAGAAAAGACATTTTTTCTGCGGCCCTTGTTTGGAGTACAACTCAGTAGCGTACGCGAAACAGTGATCGTGCGTCCCACGAATGCCTCTTTGAAATGTCATGAGCTTAGCACTCGGCCAGGTGCACCCTATTGTTCCGAAATTCCTTTTCTATTCCGTCGTGGTGCTGGTTGTGCACGCGGCGGTGACCTGAGGGGTGAGAGGAATTCGGCGAACGCATGTTGCACAGATGACAAGGCGGCGGCGCGTCGGCCCACTTGCTACTGCGATCGAGAAAATAACTCGAGAAAATTAAAATTTGTAGGGTGTTAATGTTGCGTCATCAATTATGTGGACTTGAAACTTTGTTCGCCAATAAGCTTCACAATAGACGAGGCAACCTAAATTTCGCGCGCGCGACGCCAGCGCCGGATGCTCCCCTGGTGGGCCGCTGAAAACCTCGAAGGTCGTCGGCTCGCCCGCGGAGGCAATTTTCGTGCTGCCGCGCGCGCGTTTTCGGCGGAGCGCGTGCTGCCGGTGATTGCGTTTCCAAGTTGCAAAGAAAGCCACGTGATTCCGCAAGCTGGTACGCACCATTCTTATGCTACGCGGTGCCGCGTCAGCCTTGAGAAGATCACAAGCAGTGAATTGAATTGTGAAACTGCATATTGAAGGGAAATGCACAGGCAAAACACGCGCAAAGCTGTATGCAGATTCAAATCGTCATTTCTTCTGCGTGCCTTATTTTGATCATAGTCGTACGGCAGACCGAGTGGTCCTTACGCATACAGCAATAAAGTTTAGTCCACTCCTCCCATATCGTCGCGCCCATTCAGTACCTTCAGGAAAGAGCACACTGGAAGACCAGCTGATGTGAAAACCCGTTGTGGTACTGCGCATACTGCGAAATATTTAACACAGTGATCGCGATTGCGTTATCTGCACTGGTGCTCTCCGATAATCCTACTGGCGGCCTGCGAGCCCGGGAGGCGGCCGCGTGACAGAATGGGTTCTCTATTGTAGATTCATCAAATAAATGCACAAATGGCGATTGTATTTTTTATCATTACGAACTCGATTAGTTTATTCTGATCCGCCTTTGAATGTCCTTGTATCATTTATTGTATGCAGCACTCACCAAAACAAAGGATATTTCCGATTTTTGATATGTCGTTCATCAAGTGGAGAAACATTTCTGTGCCTCTCAAAAGCGGGCGCTCAGGCTACTTAACTTTCCTGCAACGGATATTGCAGAATTCAGTTCCTTCTATACATTGACTGCTGCGTACAAAGCCATTTTAATTTGTTACTAAAAAATCTAGCCAGTGTTTCTGAGGCAAAGCAGCACAAAATGTTACCATTCGCTCAAGTGCTGCTAGCCGAAACAGCGGGCGTGTGTGTGTGTGTGTGTGTGTGTGTGTGTGTGTGTGTGTGTGTATCTTCGTTTCCACAAATTTTAGCAGTGTGGCTGTTATGTTGCTCTGAAATGACATTAGAAAGAAATAAACAGCAGTAGTGTGTTTTTCTTCGCAGTGTTCTATTTTCGGAAACCGCAAGACCAGGAACCTTAGGGAGAACTTATGTGCAAAACCGGAACAGCGAAGCTAGCAAACACGAACGCACCTTTCTTGTATCGCCCTTGTGCATTGGTAACAGCTCGATGATTGCTAGTCGGTTCATAATTAGAGCAGAGAATAAAACAGCGCGAGGAGAACAATGACAACAAAGGAACGAAGCTCTTGTCCTATCGTCTTCGTTCCGTTGTTCTCGTCGTGGTGTTTAACCCTCTGTCGTTGTGCAGCTCACCCCAAAAATCGTTTATAAGAAGCCCAGCTGAAAATCCGTTTTTGGAGGGACACGCCCGTTTCGGGCGATTTTCATACCAAACTAGGGTTGGCATGAATTAGTCAACATCAATTAGTCAACTTTGTCAACACGGTCCGCGGCGTACCGTGTTGACAAAGTATCGCTTGCCGAAGGCGTTGCTCTTTGTAATTCCTTGTGCGCGTTTGATTCGTCCATGAATGTGCAGTACAACTCCATTGCAGTCGAACAATAAAAGACTAGAACTAACAACGTACAAAACGTTCAGTAGTGCACCTACTAAAAAACAATATCGGTTCGACAGAGTGATATTGCTCACACCACTGTCTCCGGTCAGAACATCAAAACAATAAGTTGCTGTGCAGCCGGTGCCTCCCTTCTACCCAGAGTGCATCTCCTGAAATAGATAATATCTGGGATTTCACGCGCCAAAATCACGATGTGATTAGGAAGCAAGCTGTAGTGAAGGGCTCCGGAAATATGGAACATCTGGTGTTGAAGGTGCACTGACTCCGCACAGTACATGACCCACTGGCATTTTGCCTCCATCGAAATGCGACCGCCGTGGCCGAGATCGAACCAGCGGCCTTTGGGTCAGCAGCCGGGCACTGTACTTGCTACACCACCGCGGCGGACATCGTCAAATAGAACTACATCTGCGCAAGCCGTACATGCTGCCAGCGGATACCTTTTAGGGGTACTTTCTTGAGCAACACCGTGATCTCATTTGATCGTTAGCACTCTCCGGTTTAGCCTAAACGAGTAGTGACTGACAACAGAGTGAAGAAAAAGGCGATTCCTAGGTTTTCACGTCGAAAGCAGGGGAACGGATTGACGGAGCGACGTGCCTGCTTGAAGATCCATTCAGAGTGTCAAAAGCCTTGATGCAAGTTTTGGGGACAACATTACAAACATGTTTGGAAGCTAAAAACGAGAACAAATTCGGAGATATTGTCACGTGGTCGTGACGTCGACGAAGAAAGCAGTCGGCGTTTGCAGAATGAAACTGTTTATTTGGCCGAACTTGTGGCCGGGAAAATGAGAACTAGAACTACAGCAATACACGCTGTACAATGATAGCGGCGAACAGGGCGTCGTCCGTCGATCAACTGACAAGCGGCGAAGTGCGTCGGCTTCTATACAGGTGCTATCGAACTTTCCAGCGATATCGCTGTTGGCGGCGTTATCTCTCGACAAAGCTGGAACATTCTCGTGCGGCGCGCAATCTTAACGGATTGTTCCAAAACAATCGCGAAGCTTCCTAAACATCACGGCGAGGCCTGCGCAGCGCGTTGCCCACAGTCTTTGTGGGTGAAGCTTCAACTCATGAAATATAAGACTTGCGGCAATGCCCCCCTCTGAAAAAGCATCGTCCCGGTGCTTAAAAACAGAACATGAATACATGCAATACTAAAGAAAATTAATAAAGAAAGCAAACATTAGAGTCCTCAGGTGCGTTAACGAGCATAGTACGGTTTAAGGCGCACCACATGCACGACCTCGGGTCGAGCTCGGCGCCTCTGAGAGTTCGTGATGCCGTCGGGGACAACCTCGTAGTCGAGTGTGCCGAGACGTCGAAGTACCCTGTACGGTCCGAAGTATCGTCGAAGAAGCTTCTCGCTTAGTCCGCGTCGTCGTATTGGCGTCCAGACCCAGACACGGTCGCCGGGCTGGTACTCGACGAAGCGTCGTCGAAGATTGTAGCGACGGCTGTCTGTATGCTGCTGGGTCTTGATGCGCAGGCGGGCCAGCTGTCGAGCTTCTTCGGCACGTTGTAAGTAAGCGGCGGCGTCGACATTTTCTTCGTCGGTGACGTTGGGTAGCATGGCGTCGAACGTCGTCGCCGGGCTCCTTCCGTAGACCAACTTGTACGGCGTCATCTGCGTCGTTTCTTGGACGGCCGTGTTGTAAGCGAAGGTCACGTACGGAAGGACGGCGTCCCACGTCTTGTGCTCAACGTCGACGTACATGGCGAGCATGTCGGCGATGGTCTTATTTAGACGCTCGGTGAGGCCATTGGTCTGCGGGTGGTAGGCGGTGGTGCGGCGGTGGCTCGTCTCGCTGTATTTTAAGATCGCCTGAGTTAGGTCCGCAGTAAAGGCGGTACCTCTGTCTGTGATGAGGACCTCTGGGGCGCCATGACGCAAGACGATGTTCTCCACGAAGAACTTGGCTACCTCCGCGGCACCGCCTTTGGGCAATGCCTTTGTCTCGGCGTAGCGGGAGAGGTAGTCAGTTGCTACGACGATCCACTTGTTGCCGGAAGTCGACGTCGGGAACGGCCCCAGTAGGTCCATCCCCATTTGCTGGAACGGCCGGTGAGGTGGTTCGATTGGCTGCAGAAGTCCCGCTGGCCTAGTCGGCGGTGTCTTCCGTCGCTGGCAATCTCGGCAAGTCTTGACGTAGTGGGCGACGTCGGCAGCAAGGCGTGGCCAGTAGTACTTTTCCTGTATTCTGGCGAGCGTGCGGGAAACACCGAGGTGTCCAGCTGTCGGGTCGTCGTGTAGGGCCTGGAGGATTCTGGTCGCAATGATGAGGGCACGACAAGAAGATAGTCCGTTCGAAGTGGCGAGAAGTTCTTTTTCAGGAGAACGCCGTTCCGTAAGAAAAACGACGATAGTCCTCGCTTGAATATCCTCGGAACAACGGCGGTCTTGCACTCGAGGTACTCCATAAGGCCCCCCAGTTCCGCGTCGGCCCGTTGCCTTTCGGCGAAGTCGTCGGCACTTATAGTTCCGAGGAAGCAGTCATCGTCGTCGTCTTGCGGCGGCGCGTCGACGGGTGCACGAGAGAGGCAGTCGGCGTCAGAGTGTTTTCGTCCGGACTTGTACACGACGGTAATGTCGAATTCTTGAAGCCTCAAACTCCATCGTGCGAGACGACCTGAAGGGTCCTTCAAGTTAGCTAGCCAACATAAGGCGTGATGGTCACTGACAACTTTGAAGGGCCTGCCATAGAGGTAGGGGCGAAACTTTGACGTAGCCCAGAGAATGGCAAGGCATTCCTTTTCTGTTGTGGAATAGTTTGCTTCTGCCTTGGATAGTGACCGGCTAGCATAACTGATAACCCTTTCAAGGCCGTCAGTCTTTTGCACAAGGACGGCACCGAGTCCTACGCTGCTTGCGTCGGTGTGTATTTCAGTATCGGCGCAATCGTCGAAATGCGCAAGTATGGGTGGCGTCTGCAGGCGTCGTTTAAGTTCCTCAAATGCTTGCACTTGCTCCGGTTCCCACCTGAATTCCACGTTAGTCTTCGTGAGAAGCGTGAGTGGTTCGGCGATGCGAGAAAAACTTTTGACGAAGCGTCTGTAATAGGCGCATAAGCCGAGAAATCGGCGGACGGCCTCCTTGTCGGTGGGAGGCGCGAAGTCGGCGATGGCCGCTGTTTTCCGCGGGTCTGGGCGCACTCCAGACTTGCTGATCACATGACCGAGAAACAGGAGCTCGTCGTATGCGAATCGGCACTTTTCAGGCTTCAGGGTCAGTCCAGAGGTCTTGATTGCTTGAAGTACTGCCTCAAGCCGCCGGAGATGCTCGTCGAAGGTCGAGGAAAACACGACGACGTCGTCCAAATACACAAGGCACGTCTGCCACTTCAATCCAGCCAGTACAGTGTCCATGACGCGCTGGAACGACGCAGGTGCCGCGCAAAGACCGAAAGGCATGACCTTGAACTCAAAGAGGCCGTCGGGTGTTATAAAAGCGGTCTTTTCTCGGTCTCTTCATCTACTTCGATTCTGCCAATAGCCGGTCTTGAGGTCCATCGACGAAAAGTACGTTGCGTTGTGAAGTCGATCCAGGGTGTCGTCTATCCGTGGGAGGGGGTACACGTCCTTCTTCGTGATTTTATTCAGGCGCCGATAATCAACGCAGAAGCGCAGTGTCCCGTCCTTCTTCACTAATACCACGGGTGACGCCCACGGACTCTTTGAAGGCTGGATGATATCGTCGCGTAGCATTTCGTCGACTTGTTTCTTTATGGCCTCACGTTCTCGCGTCGAAACTCTGTAGGGGCTCTGTCGGAGTGGTCGAGAATTTTCTTCTGTTATAATGCGGTGCTTAGCAAGGGGCGTTTGTCGGACCCGCGAGGACGACGAGAAACAGTGCTTGTATTGCAGGAGCAGGGTTTTGAGCTGGTCTTGCTTGACCTTCGGAAGGCTCGGGTTGACGTCAAAATCCGGTTCGGGACCTCTATTCGTCGAAGCAGGTTCGGCAGCATCGAAGAGGGCGAAAGCATCGCTGGCGGCTACACATTCGTCGATGTAGGCAATCGTCGTACCCATGTTGAGGTGCCTATATTCGTGGCTGAAGTTTGTCAGCAGTACCTTTGCTTTACCGTCATGCAGCTCGGCGATACCTCTTGCGACGCAAATTTGACGATTCAGGAGTAGTTGCTGATCGCCATCGATTACGCCTTCAAGGTTTGCAGGTTTTTCAGTGCCGACGGAAATAATGACGCTGGAGCGCGGCGGAACGGTCACCTGCTCTTCTATCACATTCAGTGCATGGTTCCCTGGCGTCGGTTGGGGCGGGAGCGCTTTGTCCGAGGTTAGTGTTATCGACTCAGACCTCAGGTCGATAACGGCGCCGTGGTCACTTAGGAAGTCCATTCCGAGTATCACATCCCTGGAGCAGTTTTGTAGGATTACAAAGCTCGCAGGATAAGTGTGGTTATTGATGGTGACTCTCGCCGTGCAGACACCAATCGGTGTTATCAGGTGGCCTCCAGCTGTCCGGATTTCGGGGCCACTCCAAGCGGTCTTTACTTTCTTCAGCTTGGTGGCGAATGGCCCACTGACGAAGGAATAGTCGGCACCGGTGTCGACGAGAGCTGTGATGCTGTGGCCGTCGATAAGGATATCGAGGTCGCTAGTTCGTCGTCTTTCGTTGCGGTTATGTCGTGGCGTCGGATCACGGCTTCGTCGATTTGTCCCGCTGTTTCTACGTTGCGTCGTCAGGTTTTCTTCGGGCCGCGAAGTTTCGTCGTGAGGGCTCCGTCCGGTTTGCGTCGTGTTCTGAAGGTCTCGTCGCGTTGTCGTCGTCGGCGGCCGCGGAGGGTCTTCGGCATTTCGTCGTACAGCAACCGCACCTCCATCGGTTGCTGCCCTTAGTTTCCCGGATACGGGCTAGGCGACCGGCCCCGGTTTGGGCCAGTGTACTGCCGGCGGTGCGGTGACATGTATCGGCCGGGCGACGGCGAGCGGGAAGCTCGTCGTTCTTCCCACTGTAGTCGTCGATGTCGCGAGGCCGTTCGCCTGGCTGCGGGCGCGGCGCGTTAACGGCGAATCCGCGTAGCCCCATCTGTCGATACTGGCATCGGCGGTATGTGTGGCCGGCTTCCCGGCAGTGATAGCAGAGCGGCCGGTTGTCAGGGGCACGCCAAACGTCGGTCTTTCGGGGGGCGCAGCGTTGTCCTGTCGGCGGGCGGTATGGCGTCGGTGGTGGTGGCGGCGGTGCCTGGCGGCGGAACTGCTGCGGCGACGCGTCGTCTTGACGTGGGCGAGGGGGTGGGGCGTTGCGTCGGGCTGCAGCAGCATAGCTCATGGCTTCCGGCTGAGCCTGCGGTGCTTCGGGAATTCCAAGCGATTGCCGGACTTCCTCGCGGACAACGTCGGCGATTGAATGCACTTGATGCTGCGGCGAAGGTAACAGTTTGCGCAGCTCTTCCCGCACAATCGCTCTGATGGTGTCACGCAGGTCATCAGACTGCAGCGCCTGAACCTCCCCGTAGGTCGTCGTAGGAATGCGGCGGTTGTACTGCCTAGTGCGGATTTCTAGTGCCTTTTCGATTGTGGTGGCCTCTGAAAGGAATTCCGAGACCGTCTTCGGCGGGTTGCGCACAAGTCCGGCGAAGAGTTCTTCCTTCACACCCCGCATCAGGAAGCGAACTTTCTTTTCTTCGGACATGGCTGGATCGGCATGGCGGAATAGTCGAGTCATTTCTTCGGTGTACAGTCCGACGTTTTCATTGGGGAGCTGTACACGGGTCTCGAGAAGGGTTTCAGCCCTTTCTTTCCGGATGACGCTCGTGAAGGTGTTGAGAAATCCGGTGCGGAAGAGGTCCCATGATGTTAGCGTGGACTCTCGATTCTCGAACCGGGTCCTTGCGCCATCTTGAAGGGCGAAGTAGACATGGCGTAGCTTCTCGTCGCAGTCCCAGTTGTTGAACGTGGAGACTCGGTCGTATGCCTCCAGCCAGCTTTCTGGATCCTCGCATGGTGATCCGCGGAATGTCGGCGGCTCCCTCGGTTGATGCATGACGACCGTTGTAGGCGCCACAGCGGTTGTCATTGTGGCTGTTGTCTTCTTCGTTGTGATCCTGGTCTTGTCCGGTAGGGGTCCGTATTGTGGGGGTAGTCCTTCCAGTCTGCGGCTGGCTCGACTGCCGCTGATGGTGTCGGTGTCTTCTTTGCGACGTGGGCTGGGTTCAAGGCTTGTCGGGGGCGTCCGGAACATGAACTAGCAGCACCTCCACCAGATGTCACGTGGTCGTGACGTCGACGAAGAAAGCAGTCGGCGTTTGCAGAATGAAACTGTTTATTTGGCCGAACTTGTGGCCGGGAAAATGAGAACTAGAACTACAGCAATACACGCTGTACAATGATAGCGGCGAACAGGGCGTCGTCCGTCGATCAATTGACAAGCGGCGAAGTGCGTCGGCTTTTATACAGGTGCTATCGAACTTTCCAGCGATATCGCTGTTGGCGGCGTTATCTCTCGACAAAGCTGGAACATTCTCGTGCGGCGCGCAATCTTAACGGATTGCGAAGCTTCCTACACATCACGGCGAGGCCTGCGCAGCGCGTTGCCCACAGTCTTTGTGGGTGAAGCTTCAACTCATGAAATATAAGACTTGCGGCAATATCAAGTATGACAAGCAATCACAGCCCAATTAGCACAAAATATGCGCTACAACAGTTTTAAAAACGCGTACGATTCGTTAAGACAGTGGACATAACACGAACTTTGGTCAGCCGTTATGTGGCGTACCACCATGGGGCAGCGTTTGACTATTGGCTATTTATTGTAATAATATAATAAAATAACGTGTGTGCTACCGTACCCAATGCAACGTTCCGCACACTATGAAGGTACCGTTTAAAAAAAATTGGCCGCGTATCTGCGTGCTTCGCTGCAAATAACGTCGAAAGACTAGTGTTGTGCCGGCCGTACTACACGAGACCTGGTCTCATCCGCGGCCACCAGTGATGCTGTTCTCGTACCAATTTTTTCATCAAGCGGCCATTTATGATTTGCCTTGCCTCAGACAGCGCCTGCTTTATGTTGAATCGGCCGCATCTGGCTGGCATTGTTAAAATAGAGGAGGTGCTGCGTGAGATATGGATGCCATCTGGCAGTGGCGTCGGGAAACGAGCTTGTGCAGAACCCCGGGCCACTGCCAGGTGGCAGCACCATATCGTTGGCAGGGGGTTTTTCGTGCATAGCGTCGCATTTTCAGCGCAGCCTTAGAAACACTAGGGTCTTTAGAATTACGTATTGAGAAGAGGTTTATTGGCGGTGCGTTCCTGTTGTGACGCTCTGAAGAAACAGCGAGTCGGGGCAGAGCACCGTCCAGAAAGATGCCAGCGACCAGCAGCGCGAGGAATGTGTTGGCGATACTGCTGACCGGCGACGCGTCTTCACAATATCTATATTTTCTAGTAAAGAAAGACACCACCTAATACGCATTGATGTTGCGCCTCAGATATGCGTAATATTTGCTCTTTTATCGACAATGTTCACAATATGAACGCAGCTACCAGTTGAAGATGGCTGGTCTTTTAGCAAGTGCGTAAACTTTAGCCGGGTGGCTGAATCATGCGACAGACAGACAGAAATTTCTGCGTTCAAGTATCATGAGGAAGACTTTAAAAAGGCTCCACTAACGTGAAATCCGGGGAGGTGCGAATCACCGGTGTTTCTCCAATGAAAGCACAGCGTCCTCGTTGCTACAGACAGCGGCGCAGACAGCGTTCAGCGCCTATCGCAGACAGCTTTTGACGAGTCAACGCGCCGTCTTATTCGTCACTCGGCGAAGCCCACCTGGCGTTCTCTAGCGGGCGAGTGCGCGTTCTCGCGAGCTTTGCCTGAGTGAACACGCCGTCTTATTTGCCAGTTGCTTTACTGTGACGGGCGACGACAGGAGACGCCGACAGCCCGAGCGCATAAGGTGCTTCGCAAAAATTCATAGAAATTGTTTTGTGCATCGTGAAACCCCTACGCACGTCGCTCCAGGTCTTTTAGCCGTTTGCAGGCCCAGTGATAACAACTGGGATAATCAATTTTGTAGTTCAGTCAGCAACGACCCCGTAAGCAACAAAAATGGATGTTCTTCCGCTATAACTCACATTTGGCAACTGTTCTACATATGCTGCCAACCTGGTACACACAAAGAAGGTGACTTGTCTACCAAAGAATGACAGAAGAGGCCGGGCTCTTCTAGAATTCGCTGAGCGCTGCAGCTTCTGTGACCGTGCAGAGGTAGGGCATGTATTTTAGTTCTCTGTCGAAATTTTGGCTATTGGTTGCTGTGCGATCCCATCGAAAAAGTTAAAATATTCAAGAATTAAAAAATTATATCAATTTCTCCCGATACAAAAGTGTGAGCACAACTTTTTGGACTACCTTGAACTTGCGCGTCTCAAATTGTGAAAAAACCTGCTGCTCACATTGAAGATTACTTGGGCCTGAGAGGGTCGGGTAGAAGTGACTCTGGTGTCACATAAAGATAAACTAAAGATAAGCAAAAGTTCCTTCGTACTAGCAAATTATTTCACGATACCAAAAACTCCACGCTTGCTGCGAGAAGACTTGTTATGCGAGAAAACGTGCAAAAAGAAAATGTGGGTGGCGACATTACTTTGAACTGCCCGCGTTCGCATCTACGTGAAAAAGAAGTGTATTCTCTTGTGAGAGAGCCAGAGACTTAACACAGGAAGTATCAGGAAATTTTGTTGAGCCAATATGACCAAAATACGAAAATACACTGAAATCAGTGTCTTCACCACAGAGGTGTCGGAGGTAAAAGAAACTTTCGATTTTCTAATATATTAATAAACCTACGGTGGTGCAATTAACGCCCTTAAACTTTTCAGACAAAATTTATCAGATTAAAGTATTGTTTCACTTGAGTGTTCCTTTAATGTGTACCACTGTCACAATCGAGCGCTTAATTAGGCACGCGCCGTGAGACGACAGCAAGAAATGACGGCGCCAACAGTTCCTCAATAATTGTTCCGCGTACGAATACAACCGATGAGCTAAGCTCCTTAGTAATGGGACCCAAACGACTATGAGACTGATCTCGCTGCTGGCTTTCATGAAGGCGGTAGGGTGGGGAGCAGGTGGGGACAGCGTCTGCTGCGCTCGGTGGCGTGAACGACTGAGTGTGCGGCACGCGCGGCGCAGGGAGAGGGAGGCGGCTGCGAGAGGGGTGCGAGCGATGATGTGGCGGGGAGCTGTGACGGCGTCCGGAGCGTGCAGCTTTTTAATTTCTATTTGCACCGGCGCCGGGTGGGGACAGCGTCTGCTACTACCTTCGACAAAGCACTTGCAGTGCGCTACAATGATTGTTGTCATTTCACAATCCACCATAAAGATGGTGAAAGTGAAGACGACCATCATAACCGGTTGTGCACAGAGCTTATTTCTTTCACCCTCGAATTTCTGGCGCGCTAGAACCAAACCGCTCAAGGCCTAAACATTTGCTCTTAACTCAACGGCCACTCCAGCCTAAAGCGATGCTTAAAAGGGAGCTGCGACGGCGGGGTGCGGGCCTCCCCTAAGAAGCTTGGCTCCTGAACAAACAAGTATCAAAATACGCCGAAAGCACTCCGTTGCCCTCTCCACTATAGGTGCCGCTGAGACAGCCTTACGGCCGCGCAAGAACGAGAAACGAGAAATCAAAGCGGCGCCGACCGATTCCGCAGACGAACATGCGATAATGATCTAGCCCTGTCCGGTACTTCCACTGTGTTACGCGCAAAGGAGACACCTGGAAGCTTCCCGAATTTGGGCGCGCACAGATATAAGCACGCGGCGACGGGAGGGGGAATCTATTGGGGACGCCGAGGAAGCAGTGAAAAGTTGCGTGAGTGTTTTCTGGAAGAGAAACGTTCGGGGCCAGTGACAGAAGGGAACAGCGACGATCAGCGCTGGAGTGGACTTCGTGCGACTGTTTCCTGGAAGAGACACCTTCGGAATACGTTCCAAGAATTTTGGTGAATATTGAAGACTAAGTGCTCTTGAATGCATGAGACTGCATTTGTAGCGCGATTTGTTTGTTCGTTCCTGTTTTAACACCGTCAAAGTTATATTGAAAGTTGTAATCGATACTAGCCGAGTGTGCATGTTTGTGTGATGCTTGTACAGCCCTATCTAAATATATTTTGTTTCGGCTATCCACTCTTGGTTCCGACTATCATTGGACCGCATCTGACGTTCGCGGGTGCACTAAAAGTACATACCCTAAATTGTCCGCGCTTTCGCGGTGCGTTTCGGGGGGCCGATACCTCAGCCCTTGAAATCTGCCTGGGGACTGCCTCCCCATTAACGGGATCAGCGACAACCACCATGCCTTCACCAACCATCGACTAGATTAGGTTACGAAGCAAAGCAAAGCCCAACCGAGCTCCTGCTGCTCACCTGTGGTGGCGCAGTAGAAAGTTGATGAGCAGCGAAACCCGGAGTGTAGCGCCCTCTTCGGGCATGTCGATCTGGGACCAGAGATATCCGGTGAATTTAAACTCGGACCACGAGTGCTCCTGCAGCTCGAAGAAGTTTTTGGCAAGCAGGCGATTCCACTCTGGCAGCTCGTCCCTAAGCCAGCACGGACTATCGGCTTTCCACGTGCACGGGCGTGCGAAGCCGACGTCTTCAACCTTGGGTTCATCCTCGTCGTCGGGTTCCTCACGTGCGACACTCTTGCGGCCGCGACCTTTTCGGAGACCTGACAGAGAGAGAGAGAGAGAGAAACGAGATAAAGGCAGGTCGGGCAAGGAGAATTTCAATTCTAAAAGTGGGCTATTTTTTTCTTTACTTTTTCTTTACAGATACAGACAACTGCAGCGATAGCCAGGCAAGGCTACTTTCCGGTCCAATGCTAAAGATAAGATAGACAGGTCAGGTACGGAGCAGCACGGTATTCTAGTACATCACATGATACCTAATAAACAAAATTCTATGAAATACATTTATTTAACCGGTGTAAGTAAGAGAGAGATGCTGGTTCTGAAGAAAAAGTATTTCGTGCAATGCTTGAAATTGCGTCCGGCTTGCTACACTAAGGGGAGGGCAAAGAATATAGAAAGAAGGGTCGAGAGAAGAGCGGGTGCACCAAAAGGAAATAAGGTTGCTGACCGGCAGTACGATAGCCTATCTAATAGGTCGCTGCAACGCAAGAAGTTCAATAAGGCATTAATTTACTTCCGGTGCGACGAAAGTTCGGGTTGGCATTCTAGTACCGACTGTTCCGACAGGGGCCTGTCGTCAAGGCGGGCCAACAAAGCAGCTAGCGACAGTCGGCACGCTGTAGCGACGACAGAGACAAAGAACGTGTTATATTGTTTCTTCACTGTTGCATTGGTTGCAAGCAGAGCTGTCTTCCATACCAGGTGAAAGCGACAACAGGCCACATTCGGCAAAGCACAACTGTCCATAGTCCAGAGAATTCGGACAGTTACAAAAGTCTAGGCAACGCGTTTAGTCGGTGGATTTCGTGAAAGCGACAACAGGCCACAGTCGGCAAAGCGCAATTGCCTAAAGTCGAGAGAATCCGGATGGTTGCCGAAGTCTAGGCAAGGCGTCTAGCCGGTGCGGTCGTGTGCGCTGTAAACTCAGTGTTTCTCAACCCAAGGCTGGCACTGGCTAATGGTTCTCCGATGTTTTCGAGTGTTCTAATCAGATTGCGCGCACGAGGCCAGTGGTTGTGCACATTACAGAACTTGGAGTACCGGCGACAACGCGAGATTGTACGATGGTGCATGTAATATATGCAGGCAAGCTACACCCGAACATCATATTCTCTGCGATCGACGCACGTTATCGCGGCTATCATATTGCGATTTGCTTGCTTTTGGTGTGCTCTCATTCGGCCAATAAAGGGTTTTATGTTAACGGCGGAGCTCTGTAAGGGCGACGTTAAACAGTTGGCACATGCAAGGATGGAAAGGTCGAGGAGGAGAGGATAATGGATAGCATAGGCATATACCGTATAGTATGCAAGTAGTAAGTGAGTGTAAGGATTGATGTGATCGTAGGAGGTGATGCTTTTAGCAAAAGAGTGGGAGAGAGAAGTAAAGGTGAGGAGGAGTGGCGTGTGGAGAAGTGAGGGCGAGAGGTATGGAAAGGAGGAGGCGTACGGTAAAGCATAAGCATGTTTAGTATAGCAAGCGGGTGGAACGGACATGAGGGTGATGAGGAGGCAAGGAGGTTATATACTATTTCTTCTGGAGTGGAGGTGGCGCCCCCGTAAGTGAAGCCGGTCGCCGCCATATTGCAAAAGGAAAAACTCGGAAGCAGACGACGGAGTGCGCTCCGTTGCCCCGCCGTCGCAGTTGTCTTTGGGGACGGTGGCATGCTTTTGTAAAGCAGTTAAACATTTTACGAGGCCATGACGACTTCGTGCGTCGCTTATGGCTGCACAAATCGCAATAAGAAGACGCCTGGGATCACTTTTCACGTGTAAGTGTCCTCACTTAGTTCGCTGACGATTGTCTGTTTTTCGTGCACGCTGTTAAACTGGAAACAATTTGAAAGGTGCGCATACATGTAATACATGCGTGCAGTTGTAGCGACGAAAATTTTACGCTTTAAATGTTCGCTGACACGACGTTGTACGTGATTTTTAAGTGTATACACGAAGTGGGTGCAGTCTAGCTGGACGTACCGAGCAATATTGGTACGAGTAGGAAGTCAGAACGCCCTTAGAATTCCGAGCTTTCTGGTGTTTTCTTGCAAGTCAAGACTGACGGCGTGCATGCACATTTATCCGGTGCATGGATATCGAATTTGATGGATGTTTATCGAGGAATTGGCAAACGCAACATTCCATGACGTGATTATCCGTGTTACATGTTTCCAAAAGACTGCGCGCAGCGTTCTACCTGGGAACGTGCCGGTCGAAGAAGTGGTTAGAGCTAAGGACGGTTACCAGCTCGACCAGCTCTGACCATCTCTGCTCCATGTAAAACAATTTTATCTCTAAAATAAGGTGCCGCCCGTTTCATGGCCGATACCCCGCGGTGGGTTGCGCCAGGTTGCCAAGGAACAACAACCAACCAACCACCTCTGCTCTATTCACTTCGCAGAATGCTGCTTCGACAGAACGGGGCAGACGGCCTGGCACCTACAATTTGTACCTACAATTTTTCCTGCTTTCCCAGCGCATCTACGAAAGCCTGTTAGTTTCTACCTCCTTGACGCAGCTTCAACACAAAAAATTCGGCAGATCCCACGTACCGTGGGAGTCGGTGTTATGCGAAGCATGCGGCAGGATGGTGACTGTGGCGTATTTTTTTTTTTATAGCGACAAGTTACAAAATGACGCTAAAGATCTGTATAAATTTCATACGCACATATATATATATGTTCAAGAGCCGCATAATTATGTGTTATATAACCAGTTGTTTACGGTTCGGTAACACTGCCAACGGATACGTGCGTATTGCCAACACCAGAAGCGGTAAGCTGATATGTAGTGCTTATACTTGTCCCTTATGATGTAAAGAGAATAAGTGCGTTCCACGTTAGCTTGTGGTTACCCCTTGAACACTGACGCCGTTACAACACAAAAACCCAGTTCCTAGTAACACATATGTAATTACAGCGCGCTCGATATACGAAGCACCCCTTCGACAACAGATTATTCTGAGAGTCTGCAGCTGACATAATAGTATGACATAATTTGTTTCATAAACGAGAAGAGGCAACTGTTCGTGGGTTTAAAGCAGTTTCCATCTCATTTTTTGATTGTGGGACTGCAAACCAACGCGCGCGCCGCGCGTATTCCATTGCCGTCTATGGCGGTCGCGCCGTGTTTTTCCTCTAGCTACATGGCCGCCGGCGGCTTCACTTGCTCCCGTTGGCGGCGGCCGGGACTGCCACTCCAGAGGTTCTATAGAACCTCCTTGTGAGGAGGCTAAAAGCACAGCCACATACAGTATATTACAGCAGGATGGCTTGAGGGCAGTGAGGGGTAGGAGGGGAGAGGGTAAAGCGTGCTGCGTACACATACCGGAAAATGCCAGACAGGCCGTAAACGAAGCGACACAATACTGGACAGATATGGGAGACATCTGAAATACATGACCTGGTGCGTGAGTAATGCAGTAGAGGTAAATACCCTATTTACCTCATTTGTCAAAAGCAGTGACGTGAGGTAATGACTGTGCGAAGTTTGTAGGTGCTGACGATGCCATCACGTATTCACATTTCAATGGCGCTTGATACACGAGATTGCAGGAGCTTGGTGGTAGGCGCTTGATGCATGAGAGTCGCTTTTTCGCAAGGCTGACGTCAACTACGCAGTCGATGAGCGCGGCAAACCACGTGCGCGAAGAACATCCGCTCATAAGCCGAACCATCGTTGATATTTCGACGTTTCTCCTGGACCTGTAATAACACCGACTGACCATTGATAGCATCAGTCGGCATCCTGCAAGATCGCGCGTAAGTATGGTTCACCTAAGTAAGGGGCTCAGCTTACACGCATGCGACAATTGCGACAGGAGCACATCACATTTCCCGATGTGATGCCTTTCACCTGTAAAGCATTAACTTGCCCTGGTCTCATTGCGATTAACGGTCTGTCAGACTAATATCAGGAATTCCAACCCCGTCAATCTCATTGCCTCCGTTTACATTGATGCGATGCGCCATTTATCGCGTTGATGTAAACGCGGCGAGCGAACAGTCATGTAATCGTGGTGGTTCAGCAATTGACAATGTACACGCGATGACTGGTATAGTCGGCATCGAGAGTTGAGACCACTGGGTCTGAGGAAATTTTCTCAGAGATCTGTAACCGCATTCGGCCGAACTGCACAGTACATGTCAGCGCATTTTAGCGGAAATCTAAATTTAAGGCTCCCTGTCGAAGCAGCAGGAACGGAATAACTTTAGGCTCTTCGAGGCGTTAAATGGAATGTAGTGAGCCGCTCCCACGTCGGGTAAGATAGGCCTAGTATATCTGCCACGTCGTGGGCCATTGGAATGCCCGTACTTGTGCGTCAAAATGCGTGCTGCGTATGGCAGCGTCCTACCTAGACAACGTAACGTCTGCGTCAACCCGGACCACGGATAAGAGCTGGATATTCCTGCTGCTTTGAGAACACATGCTCCAGCAGGAGTATCCACCTCTTACGTGCCGTGGTCTTTGAACATTTTCCGCTCACCGCACGTCGCTAGAAGTAGTAGCAAGCATTGGAAATGTGTCTTTCGCAGAGAGAAAGCCGTGCAAGGTCTTTACCAGACTGGCCGCCACGCTTCTTGGAACCACGGGATGTTGACGGAGTGGCACTCGATCGTGATGCAGCCGGCGCACAGGCAGCTTCAGCTCTGACTGAAGGTCTCGCCCTCGCGCCTCCGAGAGCACGGCGAAAATCGCCGGTGAAGATGGAGGAGACTTCGCCCACCGTCGGAGTGGTCAGCCTGCACAACTTCTGGAGCGAGGTCATGTATTCGGCGCTCAGAATCCCGGTGTCGGGACGCTTTTTCGACGGGCCCGCCATATTCTGTAAGGAGAAAAAGAACAGAAAAGTCTCGTTAGCGCAGTTACTGCATGATTATGAACCGACGCAGCAGCAGACAACTAGGTTGCGCAACAAACGAACAGAAGCGGCGAGTTGTTGGTGTGAATTGGTAATGATGTGCATGAAATCAGCACCAGCTCGCCTAAATAGTCATGCCATTTTCTACAGGTGGTTCTTGTCAAGTACGGCTCTTTTTCAAGCTAGAAGCGCCGGCTTAGGCGTAGCACGATCAATTTTAAAAAATACATTTTATTCGATAGCAATTATGTGGACTCACTACGCGTTTCTGCCGTCGGCGTTGCCGTTTCCGTCATTTTCCGTTTAAAGTCGAAATCGATAACATCAGTTCGCCCATCGTATGTTCTACCTGGGGGTAAAAGCGCGCGAGCGGGGGCGATGAACGCGGCTAAAACAGATGAAACGAGCCGACCAATCTCCGTCGCACGGGGGGCGCACGCAATGACATCCCCACGCATGTGAAGCCTGCCGTCGATTGCTACTCTAGCAGCAAGGAAATCACCCGCCCGTCTTAAACGCATGCATGAACGCGAGAGGGGGTGTCACTCGACCAGCAACTATGAACTTTGATCATAAAGGCCCGAACACACGTACGCGTTGCAGCGCGTCAACGTGTGACTTTTTGACGTGACGTCGCGCCCTCTCCCTATGGAGAGGGAGGGCGCGCAGCTTCGCGTAGCCGCGCGCCTTCTCTCCCCATAGGGAGAGGGCGCGACGCCGCGTCAAAAAGTCACGCGTTGACGCGCTGCAACGCGTACGTGTGTTCGGGCCTTAAGGGCGCGGTCGCTAGCGCACGCGCTGCCTCGGCAGCCTCGTATACGCTTCTACGTGCTGTGCTCTCAACGCGAAGAGACTGCGAAAACCACAGCCCTGCCTGGAGCGGCCGTATCCTCTTACACCAGCGTTTTGTAGAGTTACGCGAGATCGGATCCAAAATAGTTAGCTGCCAGCCTCACTTCGTATAACATTACAATTTGTTGCTATCGCATTCACTGCTTCGGCCTTGCGGTGAAACCGATTTTTTTTTACTCGGGTGGCTGTATTGCATGTACCGATTGTGTGCTCGGTAATAGCTTGCTTGAACTCGGATACGACCAGCCATCTGGCATTCCGGCAACTAACAAGCGCTCTCACAGAGTTCGTTCGCTGTATGACAAGTTGGCATTTCTGGGTGCCTGTTTAACCACCTAGCTAAAAACAGAGGCTCTGGGCATTTATTAATCCAGAGGGGATGTATAGAGGTCAACACGCTTGTCTAGAATGCCGGTGCATCGCTCTCGGGGCTGCACGGACAACGTCTACAGATATATGTGCTTTGAAATGCGCCATACCGCAATATGCTAGGCCTCCTATGACGACTGCCTTTCATTTTCTTTCCTTGTTTATCCCCGCGGGCCAAACAACTGCTTTGGTCGTCACAAGCGCTGTCAATGGTGTAGCACCGAAGAGAAAGAAAAGCAGTGACACACGTTCGGTGGACTGCTGGAATGATCCGCTGACCGAAGGCTAATCTTGCAGCATGGCTGCATCGGGTGTGGAGCTTGGCGATTACGCGGGATTTTTTTTTTCTTCGGTGCTACAAGAGCGACAGCGCTTCTGACGGCCAAAATAGTTGCAGCCGCGGCAATAAAGAAATGTAAAATTACCCTCACTGCCAAAAATGCTGTTGCGAGCGACAATGACACGCAGTTCGCCATTACCCAACCACCGCTCACTAGTTGCGCCACAGGCTATGCGGCTGTTCTCCTGCAAAATGTAATCCTAAAACACAGCAGTTCGCTTACCCTCGCTTTGTTGTCTGTTCTAATGATGTCGCTAGCACTCCGCTAGAGTTTCTCACAAATCGCGGGCGTTACTTATCTGAAGTCATCGACCAGATGTTTCACTGATCAGCGTCAAGCCATCACTTATCCGCAGAGAAATCTGCCTCATGAAGCAACCTCGCCTAAGGTTTACCGACA
Source organism: Rhipicephalus sanguineus (assembly GCF_013339695.2). Taxonomy (NCBI): domain Eukaryota; kingdom Metazoa; phylum Arthropoda; class Arachnida; order Ixodida; family Ixodidae; genus Rhipicephalus; species Rhipicephalus sanguineus. The sequence goes on along the minus strand of NC_051185.1, from coordinate 85,485,910 downwards.
TATTGCGCGAGCACTCTTCGCAAAGCGATGAAAACTGGCGCTACTCTGCTTTGTGCCAACCGCGCGTATTGATCGAGTACTGTAATGTTGGCCGATGTATTTGTTGGGGCTTTACGTCCGAAAACCCCGATACCAATATGAGAGACGCCGTAGTGGAGGGCTTCAGAAAATTTGACCGCCTGGGGTTCTTTAAACGAGCATCTAAATATAAGCACACGGGCCTCTAGCATATCACCTCCACCGAAGTGCGGCCTCCGCCGCAACCCAGATTCGATACCACGAGTTGCGTGTCAGCAGTAAAACACATAACCACTAGATTGGCGCGGCGGGTTTTAAAGTTGGCTATGTGGGCTTGCGGGTATGCCACCTGCATTGCTGCAGCGTCGGCAGAAACGCAAGAAAGGGCACATGTGACAACGCGCAGTGTTCTGTTGTGAAATGCTTTTCTGCGGTGTCAGCTTTTTTTTTTTGCGCTAGAACGAAGCGGAAGATCATCTCGAATACCGTCTAACGACAAGCAAAGTAGCGCAAAATGCACACCCCTACATCGAATTGTATCGGTAGTGTTCGAAGAATAATGAGGGCACGGTCGCAATCACTTCAATGATCCGTGCCGGGTGGACGTCTTTGGTACAAGTCTCACATGGCAACGGCCCAGACGCGCGACGAAATCCTGATGCGTGATTTTGCCAAGTGTAGTAAAGTTTGAGATCGGGCTAGTGCTAATCCATCTTAAACTAACAGCTCAGTAGCGGACAAGGGGCAAAGGGAACAAAGGCAAGCACAGAAAGACAGCGCTTGTCTTTGTTCTCGTCTTTGTTCGTTGTCCGCTACTGCGTTGTTGAACCAATTGTAGCGCCGGTGCGAACATGAAGATTCGTGTTGACTCGCACTGAAATCGAAATGCCCATAGGCGGGCGCGTTAGTTCCGCGATTTTGCATCAACAAAATGTTTGAGAAGATAATGGAGCAGGGACCAAACACAACTATCGGAATGCTTATCGCATTTTCAGAAAGTGCGCGAACAGTTTTGAACAGTCTTGACGTGTAGTACACGTCTACAGTGCAGTGTGTTAAAAAGGTGCAACAATATCTGCACTATCTTTATAGGTAGGAAACCGACATTATGGTAAAATTTTGTAATATAGACGACACATTAGGCAGTCCTAAAATATAGTATGCAGAGATTGCGTTCATTGGGTACGATAAGCTATTTCCATCACTTAACGTGGGTACCAAAGCAGATATCGTGTGACGCAGGTGCAGTGGCAACAAGCGCCAACGCAAAGCTTTGTGTACTCTATTATAAAACTGCCTATTAGTGTTCCTGGCCAAACCTTCCAGCTAGAAATGCTGCATATTAAATGCGAAATAGAACGCTCGACACAATGTTCCACACCGTCAAAAAAAAAAAAACTGACTGAGCGCTTTTTTTTCATCGCCAATGCGTAGAATTGGGCGAAAATTGTAAGTGCGGTATATGGGGAGAAAACGATTTTCAGCAAAACTACTTGCGGAACACCTGTGCAACAAAATAAAGGGCTGAAGTAGCTTCACCAAAATTAATATGGTCATGAAAATGCCTTGAACGCTCGACATTGAATAATCTAGCATCGAACGACCGAAGAAACTTGTGACGTTCTGGATAGTGGACAGTAATTTAGTTATCACTGCAGCGAACTTCTGCGATGCATGTACAAGCACCAAACAGAGCAAAAGCGCTCAGTACGAGCCGGTACAACTTTGTAATAGGTGCCGTCGTTTGCACTGTCGCTAAGCGACGGTTATGCGCAAGCTGTTTTTGTAGGACGAAAAACTTGTCCTGTACGCTTTTGCACAAAGAATACCATCAAACAAACATGTTTGAAAAGGCAGAAAATGGCACACCAGCTTTGATAGCCCTACTCCCCTCTCCAGGAGGATGTCGACAACCCCAAATTTTTTGCAGACCAACCCATTCCCCTCTCCCATGCAGATTCCGGATTAACCCATAGGAAAAGCCGTTCAATTAGCTGTCGCCTTACAAAACCGCCATATATATCAACAAGTAGCTGGAAGTTCAAGGTTATGTGAAGCGGCATTTGAGAATACACACACCAGATCGCCGTATGGGTTCACAGCTACCGCGCAGATAAATCGCCGAACGCTAAGTTCATTCCACTTTGCTTCCAAATGGGAGAGCTGTACAGTGCACTGAATGCAATCAACTAAAAAAAGTGTGAATCGCGTCATTTGAAAACATTCGTCCGCGGTCGTAAGCGAAAGCTTGTCAGTGTTGCCTGTCGCACACATGAGTCGCTCTCGTTAGTCAAATTCTCAGTTCGCGCTAAGACAACGCCCACCTAATCTTTTTCAACAAGTCGAGCAGAATAGGGAGATGATCCGGAATAGCATAGCTAAACAGGCGTTTACACTGGGGATCGCACGAATTATTGTACGGCACACTACCTCGACACACCGTTGTTGACTTGTAACGTGTGTCTACTTTTAAAAAATTGGGGGCCGCTTAAGCTTCGCCTTTAAGAGTTGAACGCGATAGCGATATCCTGCCCCTGGCGCGCACTTCGAACACTACGAGTGTTTAACAGAATGCGCACACTAAGGTGTGTGCCTTATATAATGGGTAGCATGATTTAAACAAGAATTTTTTTTTTCGAATTGCGATGCACCCACTACGTGGCCTGAAGGGAATACGCGCAGTAATGTGCGGGCCTTTTGTAATGGGTGGCTGTCTTTAAACCACCAAGTCGTTATGATATTGATATGGTGTGACGCCCGATGGCAATGTACGCTTGTACCACGCAATATTACTGCCATATTACATCTCCTAACGTGACACCTGTATACAGGACGCGTATTTTTGGGAAGCATCAAAGTTACTTTCAGTGCAGCTCTAAGCAGTGGCGTGGCTGTGTGGTAGAACACCTGCTTGACACGCAGGCGGCCTGGGTTCGATTCTCACTCGGACCCAACATTTTTATTATTTATTTTATTTGCAGCTTTTTCGATTTTTCGGTCACGGACAAGATGATGATTTTTCGCTCACAACCAACGGTGCCGACGCCGACGGCGGAATTTCTGCGAAACGAGCTCTTTAACGCTATCGCGTTAATATAGGTAATGCTGCCCGTCCTAACGAAGAATGCTGCCGCGACAATGAGTCTACGATGGCTGCATATCTTACGACATTGCCTGGGTCTACCTAATATAGGGGTCTCGAACTCGCATTATCTAACGGGCTGCATTAACTAATGCAGTCCCGCAAGGGCCGTGACAATCAAGGTTGGAGTGGGAGGGGAGGGGGCGAAGCTTGAAGAGGAGCATCTTCACGGATTCGCGCAAGCACACGGAGACAAAGGGATACACAAAGACGAGCGCAATCTAACAACTGCGTTATTTTTTTTCTAAAACCCTCACTGGACAAGCCTCCGATCTGCGCGAACAGGTAAAAAGCTCGTCAAACGCGCACATGGCACAACGCGTGACCACATGCCTTAACGTACAGATGAGAACAGCAAAATTTCTGAAGTAAGGCAACAGAGGGGTGGTTAACAAACGTTTCGCTTGTCAATGTAAAACGCCTCCACTATCTAATCTACCTCGAAGTTTGATTAGGATGTCTACTGAACAAGATGTGAGCTAATGTCATTTGAAAGAAAAATGCCTTTACCACATCCCATTAAAGAGATGTGAGAAAACTTATCGATACCGAAGTCCTGAATGAATTCTAGACACACATTCTGAAATAAAGTTTTCGCTCAATTAAGTTTCGACACTAGTGACCGCGCTGGGTGCCTCACGGAAATAATGCTTGAAACCAGTCACTTATGTGTTGCTCACAAACTTCACTAAGACAGTCATGTGCGGGCCGGGCCGCTAGCGAAAGGTGCGCGGGAGGAGTGGGACCCCTGATTTGAACTGTCGCCAAAAGAATGATCATATCTTAAGGCTGGCACCATTTCATTCAAACTACAAAATTCAAATTACGGATTCCAAACAAGCAAATAGCTGAAACTGATATGAACCATTCCTTCGCTTATCGGTCGTGGTTGAGTAAAATTTGCTGCCGTCGTCTGTGGCTGGCCACTCGGGAAGATATGGCAGCTCAACAAGAAAACGAAGGCCTGCGAAAGTAGGAAGCGCAACATCGGGCGCTTTGCCGATCTTGTGCCTACTTCTTAAGCTGACGCGAGCATTATGCAAAAGCTAGTAAAATCCTGCAGGAAGGGATAAATATTCCTGGAGACCAGCGCGGCTATGCTTCGACGCGTGATTGAGCAGCAGAGCAGTCAATCGACGATCCCGCACTCAAGGCGCCCGAAAAAAGCAGTGGGTGCGAATCCTCGTGGTACTTGGGCTACTTTTCGAAGAAGAGAGCCACGCGATTTCAGCGACGCAGTGTATCACGCAACGCTCGCAGGTCTTTCGGTATTCACCGTTCACAAGGGCCTGGGATTAAATGCAATGGCGAAGAACAAGCATCGCTGGTTAGAAAATCGTTGGGGCAAAACAAGAACGTGGAAGACTATTGTAACACGGACAAAGCGTCGGCCACGTTCTTGGTGCGCTTGTCCGTGTTGCTTATTCGTCCGCGTTCTACTTTTGCGCCAACGATTTTCTAACCAGCTATGCACCAACAAGCCCGACAGCATACGTTATTGCACAAGCATTGTCGGAGAGTGCCTGGGTCGATTAACAAATCAGCCGCGCGCATGTCCTACACATTCCCGCGACATCAGCTCGCGTTACCGCACGTTTGCGGCTACTGCCCCAACTCCTCATTCACGCTTGCCAGGGGCGTAGCCAGAAATTTTTTTCGGGGGGGGGGTTCAACCATACTTTATGTATGTTCGTGCGTGCGTTTGTATGTGTGCGTGCCTTTATACGCAAGCAAAACTGAAAAATTTCGGGGGGGGGGGTTGAACCCCCCCAACCCCCCCCCCCCCCTTGGCTACGCCCCTGACGCTTGCGACTGGCATCGGACGCGCGACCTTTTGCGACTGTCGACGCAGGAGCGACTCAAGGCGACCGATGTTTACGCCTGCTAGTGCGACCTACAGCTGCCGCAACAACCCTAGTAACGTCTGCTGGAACCGCCATTTCTTCGCAAAATAAGCTGGCATCCTGTTGCTGCGCATTCGATTGCTTTAGAGGCTAGGGACTGCAGCCGCGCGCAGACCTCGAAAATCGAGCTGCGAGCGGCCCAGAAAGTGCAGCCACTCTTCGGCAAAGACTGCCGTTTGCGCCCAACTTAATCGCGCTACCCGTACTAGCCATTGCCGTGAACAATCCCTAATAGCTCTCCCACTCGTGAACCGGCGTAACTCTTACGTGAAACAATAAGCTTGGAACAAGTGCGACGACTGTTCTCTTGACCTACCACGAAATATGTATTTGCGATCGAGTCTTACCAGCAGCACGTCAAGAAAAATACAGCGACACTATACTTGCGTTCGGGAAATGCCTATTCTGCGGCTGCGATGCGCCGCATATCTTCAAGAAAACGATTCTTACCTCGGGAAAATAGCGATGCGCAGCCTCCCTGGCTAAATGCGTGCACCGAAAGCGTCCGGTGCCGGCGGCTGACTACTACAACTCTAGTGCACGCCCACTGGTGCTGAGGGGGTATAAACGTCGGGCGCTGCAGACGTCACGGCTGACGTGACCACGGCTTCATAACTGTCAGCCACTTCCGCCACACAGAGCATGCGCGACAATCGTGATAATTCGAAGACATTTTCTTGGGTATGCGACACTTTCGGCGACTTCGAGAATCGAGAATTAAGGTATCACAACGGAACAACACAACGTTCCGTTGTTCCGACTACAGACATCACGCTGCGACCGTATCAATAATCAATAAAAGTAGTTTAACACGCCGATGAAACATAGCAGGTTCGCTCCACGTGCAAGCACTCTCTTACGTCACAGCTGCAGGCTCAGCCATTCGCTTCTTGTTTTAACTAAAGTGGGCTATGTTACGCGAATGCCACCGAGGTAAGTCCACAGCTGAGCTGTTGCGCGGCTAAGATCTATGCTGCGGCTTAAATTCCCAGCTAGTTTTTTTTAAGGGGGGGGGGGGGCGGGTGTACGAGGCGTTCGAACACACATTTGCTGAAATTTGGCTGCTAGTTAAAAAAAAATCATCCTAGCCAGGGTGTCGGAACGAAATGTTTTTCGTTTCGGTTTTAGTTTCGTTCCACCGCAAAAAGTTCCGTTCCGTTTCTGTTCCGGAACGAAAAAAAAATGTTCCGTAACGGTTCGTAACGGTATTTTTTATGGAAAAATTTGTAGTTAAGGTAATCATTACGAACATTGGATTTGTGATGTAGTTACTTGCCCTGCTCTTAGGAAAGTGGGACAAGGGTAAAATACGTTCTTCAGAGGAGCGGAAGTAACTGTACCACGATTTCTACCAACTAGCACAAACCAGTATTAATTTCAAAGTCATAGTATTTATTTTCTCAAAAGACAAATACGAATTTTTCAGTGGGCTCAGTGCTTTGTGTCAAGGGAGTGAGTACGATCTCAGACGCAGCACGTCATTGAGTGTACTCTCTGATGTGCGAGACCGCTGTTCTGATAAAGAGATCGCCAGGCCTGCGCGACACACGCAGCACAGTGACAACGAAAGCTGGAAGAGCGGACTTTGTAGAGCCCGCTGGAGAGTCTCTTGGGGCAATAATACAAGTACACATGCAAGGTACCCCTTACGCCATAAATCATCCCAATTCTTCTGAAGTAGAGAAGTTCCCACTATGCCATTTTTCGTCATTCTTCGGACTCTCGTTGTACACGCTACACATATGTAAGGCATTATGTGCACTTTGCGCTGTGACTGATGATGATAAAGAATTATGGCTGAGCACTTTGCAGTGGGTGGGAAGCAGTGTGGCGGAATGGGCGCCTCCATTCCATTTCAATTCCATTGCGGGAAATTAGAACTTGCCGCAATTCCATTCCTTTCAATTCCTCGGAATGAAAAAAAAACTTAGCGCATTCGGACTCTGGGAATGGCCGGGCAGTTCAATTCCATCAATGTAATTCCTCCACGTAAGAAAGGCATCTTGATAGTTTTATCGAGTTAAGAATGAACGCCCCATAAAGCTGATGTCATCAGATGCATTAAGAACTGCAAGAGTACGCAAAACAGGTTACCGAGATCGAGGGATAGTAGCTTGGTTACATATCTCGTGTAGTACAACCACCCTACTAATTCCCATAGGGGAAGTTCTCCCGCTACCTATAGTATTTGCATGGTCAGCATGTTTGAACGAATGGTGGTGTTTTAATATTGTTTATGCTTAAATGTGTTAATGGTAAAATGACGACGTAGCCTATTTTTATGCTGACAAAAGTAGTATTCAAGAAAACTAAGCAGTTTTGGCACGCGTCTGGAGCGGTTGTGAATATGGAGAAAAATAAGATTTGGTTAATGAGGAATAAGACCCTCTAGATCTGCTGCTATTAGTTGGAACAGTGCACCGCTCGGGCACCTATTTGTGCCTTCGCATCGCATACGGAACACTGGGCCGCACTGCTCGTCAGCACTCACGCTTGTTAAGCGCTCCTCGCAAGCATATAGAAGCAGTAGCGTGGCACTGTTGTGGAAGACCCGACTGCCACGCAGTGGGCGCTGGTTGAAATGCCATCCGCACCTAGAAATTTGTTTCTCCCCGAGTGGGCCTAGCCAGGTGACGTTGAGTTTACTCGCGTCTATTGTGGACCGAATAAAGTTGTTTCACTCACTCTCATTTATTTTTTTATATCACGCGTTAGCGGTCATGGACACCGGCGGCGGTGGACAATTATGGCGCCAAAATCAGCTGTTGTGATCTCATAACAGCTTTCGCTGTAACAAACTTCGGCGCCGACAATGCCCTCTCTAAGCTGGCCTGCGTGACAGGCGCGCAAAAATCCACTTGCATTAATATAAACATCTCTGGTTGCCACTGTTTTCGTTTTTCGCACAATTTCAACATATCTTTGCTTTGGAATTCCTGCCAGAGGTACGCGCTAATACCGTACCATAAGATATGCTCACATTGTGCGAGCTCAGTTGCTCCGGATTGCGAAGTTTTCTCGTGAACCGAAAAACGTTTGAAAAAAATTTCGTTTTCACTCCGGAACGAAATAATAGATAAAGTTTCGGTTACGTTTTCGTTCCGGTCCAAAATATCGTTTTTTTCGTTTTTCGTTTTTCGGTTTTCGTTCCGTTCCGACACCCTGATCCTAGCTGAAGAGACCGTGGAGCCGATGTATAAGTACCTACGAAGTCCCAGCTTTTGCTGTTTTGCAAATTTTCTCTTTATTTCTACTTCTCACCTATGCCTGTTTTTTCAATGTCTTTTTATTGTCTGTTTAGGTCTACTTATTTATTTCTCTCTTTATCTATTTCTTTCTCTTTCTTGCTGTTTCTATCTTTATTTCTCCCTCTCTCCATTTCTCACTTGCTTCCTTCTTCTTTCTATCTTTTTCTCTCTCTGTCTATCACTCTATTGCTGTTCTCTTCTTCTTTGATTCTTTTGCTTTATCCTTCTACATTTCTTTCTCTCTCGCAAGCCCGTCTAGCTCTATAAATTATGCTGGCGCATGCTATGACGACGCAACTAAATGCAGATTGCTGACTATTGCCTGGAGTACGTCACACTATTTTCTGTGTTCTTATTTTGTCTAATTAGGTACGTTTAATCAACTAACTCTTGAAGCAACGAAGCTGGGCAAACAATTCCAGTGACAAAGCTGTAGATCAGTTTAAAAAACATCCCATTAGCCGATTTCTAAATTTATATCTATTAAGTATCAGTGTTTTTCTGTTTGCTACAGATGCCCGCGAAAAAAAAATATCACGTGACATCACTTTGGCTACAGATAGCTAGGGCATCCTGTATACGCCGATAGCTTTCAAAGAACGGCTTTTCTGGTGCTGCGAAAAATGGGCGTTCCGTCCTCAGACAGTACAGTGAAGCCACCATATTGATAACAGGCCAGCATTCTTGCGTCCTGGTATAATCGACACGCTGCCATCATTAAGCTAGAAATAATACTCGCGCGTTGCACTTGTGCTCCCTAATAACCCCGCGACAAGATTACCAGTGTGAAAACTTGCCTAAAAGAACATAAGTTTCAGAAAGTTGTCTGAAGATACCGCGCAAAGATTCAAACTTCTGTAATACTGGCGCAGCGGGAAACAATTCACTCGTTTATTGAAAGATCACAAATGAAATGTTCAAAACAATCGCCTGGTATATAGCTCACTTGCGGAGTATTAAACGGGCGCGGCGGCTGCATTTTCGATGGAGGCGAAAATGTTTGAGGCCCGTGTACTTAGATTTAGGTGCACGTTAAAGAACCCCAGGTGGTCGAAATCTCCGGAGCCCTCCACTACGGCGTCTCTCATAATCATATCGTGGTTTCGGGACGTTAAACCCCAGATATTATTATTATTAGTATTAAACGGGCAGACGTTCAGCCTTCATTGCCAAAGAGGGTCGGCGTGTGAAGATGGACACTAATAATATCTGAGGTTTAACGTCCCAAAACCACGATAAGATTATGAGGGACGCCGTAGTGGAGCGCTCCGGAAATTTCGACCACCTGGGGTTCTTTAACATGCACCGAAATCTAAGTACACCGGGGCCTAAAAAATTTTTGCCTGCATCGAAAATGCAGTCTCCGCGGCCGGGATTCGATCCCGCGACCTTCGTGTCAGCAGTCTAGCGCCTTAACCACTAGACCACCGTGGCGGGGCGCGAAGATGCACACATCGGAGAGAAACCAGACAATACACAATACAGACTTGTTCAGGTTGGCAACACATGGTAAATAATATTTATTGCAGATGCAACATATGGACGAAGAAGGACGGACACTACACATGTGCTAACATCCAACAAATTGATTTACTGCAGACGAGGCACAAATTCACACAGTGGTGGTGCGCACGTGCTGAACCAAGACGTCGTACATCGGTTCTTCTACGTTTCATTTTCACAACACATAAAAATTAATATGTCCACTAGATACGGCGCATTCAAGAAAGCCAATTCTTTATGCGACAAGGATAGCGATCGAGTACCTGCGCATTTCTGCCCAACTTTGTAATATTTGCTGCTTATAGCATCAATTCTTCCGTTCATCACCGTTACTTGATAACGCCTTTGCATTCTGACTAAATTGTTCACAGCTACACGCTCTGCAGTGTAGAGCTAGCCAGCCATCCTCATTACGTGCTCAAGTTGACTCAAGTTGACTCAAGTTGACTCAAGTTGGCTGTTCGAACAGTAATGTCGCTCTAAAAAGAATAGTTGCCGTGCATTTCTTGCACAAGATTTCGCACAGCATAAGACGGCTCGCATCATGTGCTAAGGTGCTATAAGCTTTCTAGATCCCGCTCAAGCTAAAATGAATTTGCATAATTGATGGTCAAGCACCACAGAAGATAAACGCTGGTAGGAAGCGACATAGAGCGCGGTTCGTCGAATTCAAAGAAGCTGTCATTTATCAGGCCCCTCCCCCCTGCGGTAAGCGCTACGTCGGGTGAGCGGGCCACTGTATGAATGAAATATTAAAGGGCCCCTTAATAAACGGGGGAACATACAAAGGACGAGCCCGTTATTAGAGAGTAATAGCTGGATGGGTTTGCCCAGCGGACGAGCGGAAAGGCGAAGTGCGCAGCGCGGCACGCTGCGAAAGCCGGCGTCTTCACGGAGCGAGCCGCTTGCCTGCTCACTTCGTCTCCTCAGCGGAACGAGAGCGTTTTCCAAGATGGCAGCCTCCAACACAAGCGGCGGCGGCATGTCGTCGGCGGCACCTCCAGGAAATCGAATAAATTTTAATAAAAATGCCTTTTTCAATATTGTTTTCGCAGCAATTACTCGGCAGGTGCCGAGGCAAAGCCTCTGCTCGATCGACAGTAACTTCAACCTTGTTTAACAGGTGGCGCAGTAATGCGCTTCGCTGTAGAGTCACTGGAAAAATTTCAGAGTATCGCATCTGTTTTCCGCGCGCCGCCGCCGACGCGATTGGCTCACTCGCATCACGTGACCTCTCGCCGTCATATCCCTTCCAAGCGATTTTGGTGCAGGCGCGTGTGGGAAACAATAACGCCAAAGAGCGTTGTTGTACGTGGCTGCATAGTTGGCCGCGGAATGAATTAGCCCCCTTCGAAGAACACTCCTTTCTTCAGTGAACTACACAAACATTGCTGGAAAACCTCTCATGCAACAGGATACTTCACCTTTTCGGTTCGCTATGTTCAGCGATATTGAAAACTACATAAATACCTTTCTATTTGCTCGGCTATTTTTATCTTGATCTGTTGAACAGATTGTGCATGCATTTCGAGTTATAAGCATGTCACGCACGAGAGCGAAAATTTATTAAAATAATAACTGTTTACTGTATGCCTTAAGGCAACTGTCGCATGATCATTTGCCACTGCGCAGAACTGAAGCGTGGAACTCTGTTGATAAACTTGGTATAAGGCAATGCTATTAAGCGTATTTTATTTTTTTCAAAAAAGAATGTTGCTAATGCTGCATTACGCCGAGCTTACCCTTACAATACCGTTTAGCGGGAGAGAAATGGTCGCAGCAAAAAAAAAATGCTTTATCCTCTCACGCATTGAGGGAATCGATTTCATGCGAGCCCTAGATCTATATACATACTGTGTTGCAGTAGCATACGCGTTAAAGCTTTTCGGGATGCGCTATTTCTGATCAAGATAACCTAAAGCACTGCACCGAGGAAGTTTTAACAACAGTGCATTGCGAAAAAAAAAGTTGAAATTAAAAGCAGTGCAGAAACTGAACCCCAGCCGTTTACGCGCTGGCAACGCGAAAAAAAAGAAAAAAAACTTGTCGGAACACAGCAAAATATTTGGAAATGCACTGCAACGTTGGGAATATAAAGGAGACAAAAAATAGGAAATGAAACAACTGAGTAGTGACGTCAATCACTTTTGATGGCCTATTTTCTACGTATCTGTTAGGAAATGACAATATATTCGCAAAATAAGATGCACCTTACCTACCGCACGCCGATTCGCCCATGCGTTCGGCTGCTGGCGTTCCGAACCGAGACAAATACTTCACGCACAACTTCCACTTACCGTACACATACCACTTCTATTACAGATAACACCCAGCTGAACAGCAAGCATGGTGCGCAAGTTAGATATGCGTCAGCGATCAGTCGAAAGACGCAATGCTGAATGTTCTCGATGTTCGATAACGTTCTCGAATGCGCTATGAAGTGAACCTGAACACCGACTGCAAAGCTAGCGCAAACAGTCAACATTCACCAAGTGTCGAAGTAAATGGCATCTCGCACGGTCATTACGCTAACGCAACTATGTCTACAGCTCCGGACCTTGCGAACACACCCGGCCGTGAAACGAAAAGAGACCGATGAAGCCACGAAGAGAGTTCGCGAGCACATGGCAACATTCGCCGCAAGTTTCATTAGTTACACCGCTTACCGCGCAGTCAATTCAGACTGTCGATGACTCGAAATGACTTCTGATATCATTTTAAAGAAACACACACATATATTGCAGTTACGCCGAGCGTAACACGGCATCGAGGCGAAGAGATCGGTCACTTCTCAACACACGCTACCAACGCGCCGGACGGTCCGGAAGGGAAATGGCCGCCGCCGCTCAATGTTGCCCGCGTGCAGCCTACCTTTGCGGTACTCTGAAATTTTTCTAGTGACTCTACTTCGCTGAAACAAGGACGTCGCGCAGCTACCACTCTTCGTTTCGTGATGCGCTCCGCTGCCCTCTCCCCTCGCCCGCTCACACCGCTGGTTCGCAAGCCCGCCTAATTTACCATTCTGTCCAGGCGTTCCCCGTCTTTTCCGCACCATTCGCGACACCAGCAGTCTGTTCACTTGACGCCATGCGAAAATAAGCTCTGTATTGCCCGATATACGAGGGATATCAGTGGCGAATCGCCTCCTACGCTGCCTTGCTGTGCAATCGCACGCCCTTTCTGCCTTCTCTCGCATGGCCTTCGTGCGCGATCGACCGATTTCACATTGTTTTGTGCGTTTTCGACTGCGCAAGCGGAGATAACGGCGTGCGGCCAAGTGCAAAATCGTTATAGGCTCAACGCTAAGTGCCGTCATTGTCCACGCGTTTGCAAAGAAATAAGTGGCGCGGCGAAGATAGCGCCTATAGGAGGGGTGGTGAAGGCGAGAAAGGATTCACTCTCTCGTCTTTGAACTCGGAGTGGTTTACGGGCCCTCTAAGAGAACATTGTAATCTTATAAACGAAGGCCACCCGGTGGGTGGTTTGGGGCATTCCTGCGCGGAATACTACTTAAGAACAAGAGACAAGGTCAAGACAAGAGTACAAGGCAAGAAGACGAGCGCCACTTCTTCGCCCCTACGCCTTCGTCCCTTCTCTTGTCCTGCGTCAAAAGTTTGCGCCACGTGAACAGTTTTGTGTAAGGGCCAATGTCTCGGCCAAGAACGTTAGCGTGTGGACATGTCTCATACAATGAAGTGATTAAACTGTCGAGTCGCCATGCTAATGAATCGACAGGAAGGTGGTTGAAGGGACCCCAATCAATACTGTAAGACCAGCGAACGCGAACTTTGTTTTTTAAAACGTGCGCGTTTCACGAAAACCGAGCCGCGCCGTAGCCGTGGCAACCAGCGACGCTGCAGCTGCTAGAACACGTAGCAAAGCCTCGTGACGTCCTGCCAAGCCGCAGGTGCGCAGTAACGACAACCACGCTGCTATCGCTAAGCCGAGCCCAGCGACGCGCAACACCTCGCGCAACAGAGTTTCGCAGCGCTTCCATCGCTCGATCGGTTGCGCAGCGTACAGCCATGGGACGCGCAAAGGAAGTACTATTGACGCCAAATGAAACACGAACAGCGGAGCGCGTGGCTCAAGCATTAGCAAAGGCCTAGTGAGCCCCATCCAGTCATCACCATTGACAGGCGCACACATCCTGTTTGGCGGCACTGCGGTATCCCCCTATGGTGTAATATTTTTACTTGTGTTCTAGTTCTGATATGGTGATAATGGTGGCCGGCGTGGGTGTGCCGAACGTTTTTGGTCGTTATTTTCTTTTATTTTCTCTATTTCGAATATCAGAGCTAGAACAGAGCCGACATTATCGGACTGTAGGGTAATAATTCAGTCCTGCCAAATCAAATGTGCGCGCATGTCAGTGGTGTTGACGGGATGGCACACACTATACCTCTGCTAATGCTTGTGCCACGCTCTCCGCTGTTCGCGTTTCATTTGACGCCGACAGTACGTACTCCCGAAGACGAAGCAGCGCATCGTGAAGCGAGGCTTGTTGCGGTACGAGAACGGCAACGGTAGCGACGAGCAGATTCAGAATGCAGTCGAAACCCGCGATAACAAAATCCCGAGGGAACGAAATTCTCACTGCAACGAAATATTTTCGGAGCACCGGCGAACGCCCATACGTTTAATGCATTTCGTAACTCGCGACTATGAAATATATTCATACCGCAGTCACTTATTAATGAAATTTTTGAAACATGAGTGCGCAAATAGTCTACTCTCGCAACTTAACTACATTCGAAAACTGCTGAAACGCATTCATGCTACACTTCAGTTGTGCAAAACTATCGCTACAGCGCACTTGAGAAGAAGCCGCCATCATTGTTTGCAAAAAAACATAAAGCTGGCGACAATGATGATGATGATGGCTTGCCGAAACACCTGCTCGTTATCGCGGACTACGTAGCCATATCCACATTCCTCTTGGAGTTTCGTTCGTTGGCTTGGCTCTGTGCTTGGCTTTGTCGGCTTTGCGTGCACATGGTCGCGTGTGTGGAGCCATTTTGTGGAGTGTTTGCTTTGTGGCTTGGTGCAACCTGAAATGTGTGTTGCGATTGCTTCGTCCGATTTCGCTGCCTGCAAAGATGCCGCCTCCAACGAAAAAGCAGAATTGACCACGCTGGAAGCTAAGGCTGCAATCATCAGTGAGGTGGAAAATGGCAGGAAAAGAATGGACATCACTGAAGAATTCGGCGTTGCGTGCAGCTCGCTGTCCACGATTCTGCGTTGATCCGCGCTGATCCAGCGGAGCTGGAAGAAGGTTCGCCTGTAGGCGCACTTCATGACGGTACTGGTGAGAGCGCAGTGCCGCTGTCACTGATCTGTGCATGGGGCGAACTTTGTGCCGTGGCAAACGAGATTCCCGATCGAGAGGCACGAAATTGCTGCATGGTAACCCGTCAAAGCAAACTTACTGACTTTTGGAAATAAAATGTGTTTTTGGTAAATTCCATGTTTCTTGTGCCGCATTCTCGCACCAACGAAATTCCCGCAAGAGCGAATTTTTGTGCTTTTCCCGCCGATTTCGTTATTGCGGGTTTCAATTGTATGTGCCCATGGTAAGGGAGAGCAAGAGACGACAGGAAAATACTGCCGATCACCGTGAGTGGAATGCTGCGCGTGTGCGAGCTGTACGTCAGGATCCAGCCTACCGGGAAAGCCGAGTCCGAGCGGCGCCGTGCTCGGCTAGGTTCGCGGTGTCTCAAGCCTTGCGCGGCCGAGTGCAAGCTTTCGCCTTTTTTGATTGGGGGAAAGTGTACGGAGCATACACATACATGAGCTAAGGTAGGCAGCTGCTGCCTCGAAGAAGACTTCTTACCGAAAAGTTAGTTCCAGCAACACTACGTGTGCGAGGATACTCATCCTTACCATGTTTTAGATGCGAAGCATCTTATGGCGGAGTTCAAACAGGTGGTGTGTGGCGTGACCACCTTTACTGCACATGCGCAAACCCACTCCACACACCACCACTCCTCGACCCCCTCTCCGCTAACCCTCCCCTCCACTCCCCCTCTCCGCCTTCCTTCTTTCCATTTGCCCTCTCCCTTCTCACTTTCCCTCTCCCCTCCTACTCTGAAACGCGGGCTCGACATGCCGAAACGCTGCTTCGCATCGCCTCATGGTCCCTTTTAGCTCTCATGGTCCCCTTTAGATGGTGTGATTTTTTTTGAAGCGCGCTTATCTTTGGAGCTTCGCAGCCTAACCTTCTTCTACGAGTCTCTCAAAGAAATTAGTAGTAGTGTTCAGTTTCCTTCAGACTTGACTTCCCAGTTGAGACTTTCAAGCTACCACCAAGGATGCAGGTCAGCAAGATCTACACTTTCCACGTCTTACGTCTCACTGAAAGTTCTAGTTAAGGGTAACTAAATGTACAGGGTATGCCGGTCTGCACTCGAACCTTTAGACAGGGTCTTTAGAAATGCGTTGCCACCACGGCTGTGGATAGCTTGGCAAGGTGGCTGTAACGCTTACGTCTTGCCGCCTCACTTTGCCTGACAAGCGCTGAAGTGCCACCAAAAAAGATGTTTTGTTGCTGTCAAATGAAATTATGACAAATTTTGTGACATGAACAGTCTGTACAAGAATGTGAAGTAGTATTTCTAGTGCTTCTCCTGAGCTCATCTTTGGTATATGCTAGAATAGACGGGTAAATATAGGAAATTAGCTATAAACGTGCACAGGCCTAGAAACTTGAGTTCGGGTTTTAAAAACGCGATCTCCATTGTTATAGTTTAAAAATCATTTCTGAGTTTCGGTCAAATAAAAGTTGTTCAGGCTTCCTCTTAGGCCTGTAGTGCCTCCCTTTGCATAGACCTGTATTAAATAGCCACGTACGCGGCTTCATGCAAAAAAAAATATTACTACAATAAAAATGACGTAGAGGTTACGTGTAGTGACGTCTTGTCCCCACTTGCAACCAACGTGGTACGGTGGTTACGGTGCTCCGCTGCTGCGCCGGAAGTCGCGGGTTAGATTTCCGGCCACGACGGTGGCATTGCGATGGAGGTGAAATTACAGAGGTCCGTGCTTGCAGGTGATGACGCTGTTTAGAGAGCCCCAGATGTTCGAAATTTTGGGGGCCTTTCACTACGGCTTGCCTTATGATGATATTGTGGTTTCGGCACGAAGATCTCCAGATAATACTGTTAAGTCTTGTCCGTCCCTGCCCCCCCCCCCCCTAACAGATAAAAGAAAGTGCTTCGCATTCACTTCAGAAGGCCAAGTCCTTGGTCTACGATCTGCACTCACCGTGACTTCAAAAAATGGCCTCTTCTGCACAAGATATCGCGGTGGCAATTTTAAAATGAAAATCTGTAAGTAACGACTGCTTTTATGACATGATTCGAAAGAAGTTTGTTAGGAAATACGTGGCCCCGACTGAATACATCACGAGCGCAGGATTCATCATGGAATTGGGTGGATTTCGTGCCGCAGTGCAATTCGATAAAACGAAAACGCTTACGCACGCAAGCGCGAAGCATTCTCACGCGCCTCAGAATTGAAGGCTCCAATGATATCTCAAATCTGCTATTGGTGTAGAGCAGTACAAAAAGCGTAATACGAGGGTTGTTCCATAAGACGATGTCTGAATGGCCGAAACATTTATTTGTGAAAATTACTCAACACACTTGTCGCCTCCGACGAATTCTCCACTGCGCGCAGTGTACTTGTATTGGCGTTTCTGCCATTCCTAAAAAACCTGAGTGAAGCTATTTATGAGTAAACCCAGAGGTCCGTTTTTGCCTCGGGGGTACAAAAAAAAAAAAACTCACAGGGGGTCAGGTGAGACCTACAGGATGAGTGAGCAATGGTTGAGATCATTTTGCGAGAGAGAAATTGGACCACAGAGTTCGCATCGTGAGCCCTTGCGTCATGGCAGTGAATGTTCCAATTTTCCACAAGTTCGGGCCTTTTTCGCGAGATGTATACTCTCCGAGTGTATGCAAAACACTTCTTTAGTACACTGCCTCCACTGTCTGGCCTGTAAGAACTCAATGGGTACACAACATTTTCTTGCAGTCGAAAAATGTGACCACGGCTATCGTGTTGTCCAATCTTTCCGCTTTAGTTTTCATTGGTCAAAGTTTGGAGGCTACGACATGCTAACTATTCATTGGATGCGTATTGCTGCTGCCGCAGTGGAGCGAGTGATCGGGAGGATTTTAATGGCTTCACATCGTTTTCGAATTACGCGAAGAGCTGACGCTGCGAGGGCACAGTAAATGGCACCACACCCAGTCTCAATCTTTATTGAACAACTCTCGTATTATTCCTGTGTGATGTAAGCACTTCCCGAGAAGTTCCACTATTTTATTTCAGTAGACTCATTGCGCATGTTGGCAGACATCTAGGAAAACCTAGTAGCACGACTACAAAAACAAAAACGCTCGAAAACAGAAGAAAGCGAAAAGTTCGTCGCTCTGTACTGCTTTCTTCGCATGGGGTTGTTTTCCTGCTCGTACAGCAATGTAACCTTATGTGTACCCCGTAACGCCGCATTACAGTCGACTGTGTACACAAAGGCTTGATTATTCGAGGCTAAACAAGCCTCTCCGCTTAGAGGATTCCGTGCTCTGTGATATCGGTTCCTCTGCATATGCCCCACACCTTCAAACGGAAAGAAAAGCGACGGACCAGTCTGCAAAAAAAAAAAAAGTATCTCTCGCTTATGTATTCCCTTAAGATGACTCCAAGGCTAAGTCCATCGTTTCCTTCTCACTCGGTTAAATTTGGGCGAGTTTCCATACAAAAACAATTCAGCGAAATATTTATACAGTAAATCAGTGAAGTTATAACTCGTAAAATTGCTTCCTTGCACAAATATACCCTACATGTTCAGAAATCAAAGTGAGCAAGATGTGCTCTTCGTTTTGATGCGAAACTGAGTTTTTTTTCAAAACAGCAGTGCGAGCAAGAAGGTAACTCTAGGGGTGTGCGAATCGTGAAATTTCATCTCGAATCGAATAGTGGCCAAAAATAACGAATGTCGAATCGAGTTGTATATTTACACGAAATGTGTACCGCCAGTTACGGCAAGACAAAGGAAAAATCAGGGACGCTACGGCGAGCTCGCAGCTTCATTACGCGCTTGTTCGGGAGTGGCTTTTCTTTCAGCTTTTATGGGCGCGCAAGAATGTGGATAGAAGAGCCGCCATTCCAGTCAGCAGCGCCACTGTTAACCTCCTAAAGGCTAATAGAGGGGGGTAGGTAGCTAGTTTTCTTTCCCTATGGTCGAGCAGAAGGCTCATCTGACAACGGTAATGTTGTGCTTCATCGCCGATGGGTGCTCCGCAGCCAAACTTTTCCAGGTGCCCTTTCACAGCAGCGTTTTACAGCGAAAGCTGTTATGAGATCATTTCACCGGCCGTTTTTGGCGCCGTAGTTGTCCGCCGCCGCCGCCGGTGTCCGTAACCAGTATCGCTCGAAATAAGAAAAAAAAACGAAATAAGAAAAAATTTTCAGGATGGAACGAGGTTCGAACCTGCGCCCTCTGCGTGGGAGCCCAGTATTCAACCTCTGAGCCATGCCGGTGCTTGAAACTGCTTTGCAAAAAGGTCCTATACAGGCTTCATGTCGGGAAAGAACCACACTAGCATATGCAATATAGCGTGGTTGAAGAGTAAAATAAGCACCGAGCGTACGTCGCACAACGCGAATTCTGTAACCAGTCGTCATACAATGCGAATTGCGCAACGAGAAGGTTGTTGAATGCTTCCAACCCATTACAAAGGGCTCTGCCATAATTCTTCATCGTCATCAGGCACAGCATCAACAAAGTGCGCATAATGCCTTACATGCGTTTAGCAGTTAACAATGCTGTCCGTAGAATGACGAAAAATGGCACAGTGCCTGCTACCCTACTTCTCAAAAATTACAATGATTTATAGCGTAGTGGGTTCCTCGGAAGTGCACTTTTATTGGTTGCCAAGGAAGCCCATAAGCGCATGATCCATTTCCTCGGGGTCTCAGTAAAGTTCTTCGCCACCCCCCCCCCCCCCGTCTCTCTCCCACGTCAACGGATATTATACAGCATGACGGGAGAGGGAAATAGCGACCGGGCGTCACCCAATGCAAATTACATAACTGGTGGCCCGTTTAAAGATTCCAACCCATTACAAAGGGCTGAGTCATATTTCTTCGTCGTCATCAGTCGTCGCGTCAACAAAGTGAAGATAATGCCTTACAGACGTGTAGCTGGTGCCTCGCTTCTCCGCAGAATGACGAATAATGGCTTAGTAGGGGCTTCCCAACTGCAGAAAAATTGTGATTTATGGCTTAGTGGGTACCTTTCTAGCGTACTTGTACTGTCGCCCCAACAGAGCTTACAACGGGCTCTGGAAACGCCGCTCTTCCAGCTTTCGCTATGACTGTGCTGCGGTTTCAGCGCAGGCCTGGCGTTTTTTCAGGCGCCCGTTCACAGCAGAAACGATGGGAGTTTCTGTAGTAGTGGTGCGGTGCAGCAGTGGCGACTGCCCAGCGTGAACAAATTTAACACGCAAAGCCAATCACCGAGGATTTCGCAGGCCAATGCCACGTCGTTTTGCGGCGCTTGCGGCATATGCGACCGACCTACGCATGAAGTCCGTGTCTTCATTTCGGGAGCGAAGTTGTAAAGGACTTGACAGTTTTCCTATGTGTTTTGCTATGTGCGGAAATGACAATCACTTTAAGATCAACATGCGCTCGTTTTTGAACCAGGATATCAGTTAAAGTTTAACGAACGGTGAAGTTACCTTTAGCTTTAGCCACCCTACACTAACCAAGTTGCACCATTCGCCTTTGTTGCGTTTTAGACATTCGTCCTGTCGAATTATGCGAAAGTCGAATCGAATTATTCGATTAGGAACTATTCGATTCGAATTCGAAACTCGAATATTCGCACACCCTTTAAAACTCAGTTTAAAATGTAGATTCCACAAACTTGTGACGCTCTCAGTATGACTTAGGCATTTTATTCCGGTAACGCCAAAACAACGGAACAACATAAACAATGTATTAGACATCCCCTATATTAGCCGTAACAACTTCACATAAAAACGAAATTCAATCGTATTTACAATCACGTTTCTGTTTTGATTCGGAACATAAAAAGCTCACCGTGGGCTTTAAAGGCTAACAACTCCTGATGATTACAGGGTATTATGAACATGTTGAAATGTTGCAACGGGATCAAATATATTCAGAAATTTGCGTAAAAATGAACACCGCAATTACAATTATATATGTGCACCAAATCTAGGTGCATCGAAAGGTGCTTGAAAAAGTAGCTAATCGTACACCGACATGAAAGCGACAGAACACTGGTGGGAAACGTAATGGAATTAAATACTTTCTGCGCACAAAGATAGCGCGGAGCCGCCGATTATTAAATTACTGCAAATAAGAAAGTAGAGGCACAGTGCAAGTTATTGAAGTGCGACACTAATTTGTGGAAATTCTTATATTTAGCTAATATCCAATGGTCCAAGAGTCAAGGCGGTTGCTGTACAGGGAGGTTTCGATAGGCGACGAGCTTGTTAATATTAGTGAACAGTCACGGATTTCAATCAGACTTGCCTTAAGAGCAGAAATTATACATCAAAGAAAAAACTTGGGTTCGCCAAATACCGAGTCACAATTTCACGTCGACTCTTTTTGCCGGCTGCAGTAGAAGCAGTAGCACCAGTTCAAATGCTGTAGGAACAGGATTTTCTCCGGGAATCTCACGGGCTGGCAACGTCGCCGAGGCTGAGGTAGCGGCAAACGTGGGCCAGGCATTCGGGGTCAAGGATGTCGATCGTTTTTTCGTTCATTCTCCTTTGAGTGTGAGGATAGCAGTCGATCTTACTCTTGACGATGCCCGTGTAGAAGATGTAGTTGGCGGCCAGACGTGCTCGTGCCTCGCTGATGAGGAGGTCCGATTCGTCATCTCCAACGTGGTAGTATTTGGACAGCGTCGACTTCAAGGAGGCCGAGTACCGAAGGGTGTCGAAGGCCCGCGCTTCGGTCATGCCCTTGGCACCGTGGACATATCGGATGGCTTGGGTGACAAGCATCTGCAGAGGAGGTGAAACGCATTTATTAAGGGGAAAGCCTTAGATGCCTCCTGAAACGAAAAAACTGACCGACGTCTCGCGTCAGCGTACCCCGTCGGCAGCGGGGTACGCTGGCGCAATAAAATTATCTCGTGATGACGTCCCCATATGAGGCCGTCATGACGTTACAGATCCCCAAAATGGGTGGCGCCATCTGGTGTCATCGTTGACTTGTCAAAGGTGGGCCAATCCCAGAGGCAGCGCAAAACAAGGCGATTTGCAGGAAACACACTGCCTCCGATCCTGGAGGCATTGCAAAAACACAGTTGCAGAAAGCTTTCGGAGGGAGGCGCAAAGAAGGTTTTCGCCTTCGCATTAACTCATACGGATGCTTCAGAAACGTTTCGAGTTTCGAACAGATGCAGACACTCACGCAAGAGATCAGAACCACACGAACGCCGAGCACAATGCGATGCTACGATGCGATAAACACTCCTTTTTAGTCAGCTAAACTCTACAAACGCTCGTAAGCTGTTAGTTTGCTATAGCTGCACGCACGGCTCCTTGGTCGTTACTCTTACGTGTTTTTTTTAAACACGAAAGTTTCACGCCGGGCTTCACCGACTTACTTCCGTGACAGAAACAAGTCACTGAAATACAAATGACAAAGAAAAACTCCTTCGTCACTAAACTAAAAGAAAGTTTTGTTTTCGATGACCTTGGAGTCGAACCCGTAATCTGTCCACGACAATAGGTACCGGGCACTCTACCAACTCGCTATGGGCACAAGTGCTTAAACCTTGGATACGCTATGTACACAATTGTGTACACCATTGGGTTTTGCTATTTGTATCGACTAGGAATAAAGAAAGAGCGAGCTACGTTGAGCTTTGAATGAATTGGACTCCTTATCATAAGTTTGTCTTCATTTAACTTCATTTTACAGTGCACTGTTGCATATGATCACTTTGCTGAATTCACCAGCATATTCGACGAGTCGTTCTATGTGCCGCTTCCCGCGACCCACGTCAAAAGTATAAATTTTCTTTGCTCAACATGGTTATAGCCTAAAATGAATTTGCACTATATTTCTAGCCTGAGATTTCATTCTATTTATGGAAAAACAGAGCATGAATAGCTTGAGAATAAAGATATATTTAATTACAAAGCCATTACGCATGATTACTATAACACGTAAACCAATTACGACATTATTTTTGTTGCAATGTAATATCGAGTGCCTCAAAATAACATTGCATCGATTTGACGCATTTACAGACAGTTCTTCATAGTTGGCGTCTTAAAGTGTCAAAGGGCTTCTAAACCACCTGCGATATTTTTTTAAACATTTCAAGTAAACATTCGGATCGTGTTGAGAATGCTGTCGCGATCAACAATGCCACTCGTGGCAGGGCTACGAGCCTCGGGTACGCCACAAATTCAAGGAAACGACTCCTTCTCTCCGGGCCTCTCCGGCTTTCCGGGTCACGTGCGCGACGTCAACATAATAATATCTGGGGGTTAACGTGCCAAAACCACGATATGATTATGAGAAACGCCGTAGTGGAAGGCTCCGGAAATTTTGACCACCTGGGGCTTTTTAAAACGTGCACCTAAATCTACGCACACGGGCCTCAAACATTTTCGCCTCCATCTAAAATGCAGCCGCCGCAGCCGAAATTCGATCCAGCGATCTTCACCACTCGAGCGCGTCAACATGTATCTGTGATGGTATTGGCATTGGAGTGAATCATTGGGGGGGGGGGGGGGGTTAGGGGTGTCCCGATTCCCCTTCTGTTCAGGCTGCATGGGGGGACTCCCCTGCAGATTTGCCCCCTTGAGATGCATCTTTCAAGCATCATACAATAATTTCTTGACATTTAAGGATAGTGCGCTCTCTGTAAACACAACTCGGAAATCTGAAGCCCTTCCAATGAGCACAAACCATGTACAAATGGTGAAGCTGCTTGTCGTTTCAAGAGACACTGTACATTACGAGCTTTCTGAAATGCTGCGCGATATTTCCGACGTGCCGCAAATGCTTATTATGGAGGGCTTTGAAATGCGAAGTAAATAAATAATGGTAGACAATCGTGTATTATTAATGACTCAAACTTTTTTGAAGCCATTTCCAATGAAGTGTAAATGCAATTGCTCGTCTATGCTTGCTCGTCTATATTTGCTCGTCCATGTGAGGCCGTGGATCCTGCGTCAAAAGAAAGCGGGCTTGCTTTTGTAGCTGTCGGTTGACGGAGTTTTAGGCAGCCGTCGCAGAGCGCAGGCCCGCGCTTGTGTGTTCCCTTTCATAAAGGACGACAGTGTACTCAATACTCCTGTCTGGCGGCAAGAGGTAGTATACCGGCCAAACTGGCCAGTGTTTAAGCCAGCGGCTGAAGGAGCACGCAGACAGCGTCTCTTCATTTTTCAGGCTCTGGCTGCGTTCCCGACTTGCAGCGTTGTGCTTTGGTCAGATGTCATCGGCACCAGCTGATACGCGACATTCATAAGGCCTCAGAAGTGGCTAGGCTAGGCAGCGTGTGTGTCAGTAGACCTTCGATTGTTTTATATCAGAAAGAAATTGATTTTCCTCAGCATGTTTGTACACGTGATGACCATGGCGGGCTGTCGTGATGATGATGTATGGCTGCATTTCTTTTTACTATTTTTATCGTTCCCTCTTTTTGTTATATACTACGCAAGTACGTAATGCGCAATTGTGACAAATAAACGGAGTAAATCAACGCTGCCGTCTGTGTCCTTTTTACTGGCCTTGTGACTTTGCGCTGTGGTCATGTCAAGCAGAACAGGAAGAAACTAAGTGGACAGGATAGTACCTCATAACTGACGTTTGTGGGAAAGATTCGAAGAGAGGGGAGCGGGCGCGCATGCGTCTTCACAAACTAAGGTCATATGTAGCACACTGAAAAGTTTCCGATATTCCATCACTTCGCCAAATTGCACAGTTCTTTATAAGTCAGCCTGACTGACGCACAAGGCTGATAGTGCGCGTATTTCGCCAGCCTTGACAATATCTCACGAGTTACTCGCTCCATTTTGTAACAATTTTTGCACTGTGAAATAGAGCTATGGTAAGAGCCTAGCCATAGAATAAAATCCAAGCCAAGTCAGGACGAGCTAGGTGCCCATCAGCTCTGCTGTGACCCACCTTTGCACGATGTAGTGCTAGCTGCGCTAATATTTTGTGTGTAGCTCAACATTTTCACTAGTATAACCCCTTTAAAGTTCGCAGCCAACCTCTCAGAGTCGCAATGGTCGCATGTTCAAGCTACGGTGAAGGTCAGAGGAGGCATGTTCCTTGTATATTATGAAGGAAAAAAGCGAGAAGAATCACTTTTTCAACAACCGATAACAATAGCTACTTATGTTTACAAGTAATCTGCCTTCCCTTTGCATCACGCGGAACATTTTAGCGACGGCGCATTGTCAAGTACAAAATCTCGGATAGATATCACGTGTGCTTAGATGAAGGTACGAAGTTCACCAAAGGTCGTCTAGGCAACCCGAATACCGACGTTTTATTTAGTTGTTGCAAGGAGTCGTACACGTGCTTTTTCTCACCTGTACTGCAAGTGAAACGGGTATGCCTGCAACACAACGCGGAGGGGGGGGGTTGTTATCTAGTAAATTAACGTTGAAAGAAGGGAAGTTTTACTGTTTAAACAGCGGCCTTTCCTCGCAAATCCCTCCAACGCCCTCTCCGGAGGACGGCGCGCTTTGTGACGCCGCGCCCACCGCCTTTCTGGCGCCGCCAGCTTTGTAGTCCGTTACAAACTTTGCAGTTACTACCATACCTTAACACGTATATAGTAAATATTGTGACAAGCACTACCTCAAAGTTAGTAAGCAGCAATATTTTTAAGAGAGTGTGACGTGGTAGTGACATCGTAATGACGGCATAAATTTTGTTGATCTCTGACGCCACGACGGTGTCATATGGTGACGCAATCAAGCCGTAATCTCTGATCACGTGACATTTGGCATTGTTCGTGGTGACGATGACGCCACTGGCGGTCACTTTTGGCGTTTCGTGAGGCACCTAAGGCTTTCGCCTTAAAACAGGATGCGCTAGTCAGTGGCTGTAACATGGGAGCTAATGTGTCACTTACGAAAATTACTCAACGTAGCCAACAAAAGAACATTTGTGGAAGAGCCAAAGAGACTGCCTTCACGATTAGTAAACGTACGCAAAATCTGAAAAGGGATCCTCACCATGTTGCGCCTGATGGCCTCTTTTATCTGATAGCTGCTGGCGCGGCTGACGTCCGCCATACCGACAGAGAGGTTGATGATGAAGTGGTTGGCCAGGATGGCCTCCCCAAGTCGGTTGCGGATGTCCTTCAGCTGGTGCCAATTGCTGGGACCGCTATACTGGAGCTGTACAGACAGACTCGTGATGGTCCTGTTCGTTCGAACCATTTGGGCCAGCGCTTCGATGGCCTTGCTACCGAAGACGATGTGGGAGAGGGTCAACTTTTGAATGCTCCTGTTGTCTCGCAGGCCGAGAAACACGCGGACTACGTATTTCTCGGCTAGCGGGAGGCGGAGACTCAGGGTTCTGTGAGGATTGTAAAAAAGAAAAAGAAAGGGAACAGCGAGTGTTGAACGGTTCGGAGATTGCGCTAAAACATCCACGTTTGTATTCATACCCAGATACAAATATTCACGTACACACCCATTACATATATCGAGTAACGAAAACAGACATCTCAACAAAAAAATCGTTTTCTTTGTAAGAACCGGTCTTCTGGCGTCCATATGACTGGCGCTTCAAGTGTGCGTATTGTCATAACTTCAGAAAGACTGCGCAACGAAAAAAAATCACAGCATATCCACGTGGTGAATGATGATGAGTGGGGTGAAGCCAACTCGTGCTGCAGCACTACGATAGCATTGGCGCGAGCGTGGTCCTTCATAGAAGATATTGTAGCGCGCGTTCTGGTATGCAGTAGAAGAAGAAGACGACGACAACGACGTTGACGAGTGACAACACGCACGAGAGTCTCACTCGTCAAGGTCGTCTTCTAATGCATACCAGAACGCGCGCTTCTCACGAGCTAGAGGTGGCCCCAACCATAGGAAACTCTATGGCCCCAACTAGGTGGTTACAAACCGGTGACAGAGCAAGGACAGACCCACGGCTTTATGAGCTTCGCCCCTAAAAACAAGGACGAGAAAGAAGACACACCCTGGGTGTGTGTGTGTGTCTTCTGTGTGGGTGGGCTGGGTGCGTCTTCTTTGTCGTCCGCGTTTTTTCGTTGTGCAGTCGCTCTCAATTTATGAATTTCCAGCTTGCCCAAAATGCTGCTCTCGTGAGCGCAATGGCGTACAATACGCGGAGTGTCGTGGCCAGACTCATCGACAATGGGACAAAATGCCTTGTTATGTGCCTACAAAAACTACCATATCCTCACTTTTCTAGACCTTTAAAACGATGTTGCCGCTCATCCGAATTTAATCTGGTGAAGCCCGGTCCTCTGGAAGCAAAGTGAATAAACGGTTTGTTTTGTTTTAACAACGAAGCTGCTTAAGGTGTCGCTAACTTGTGCTCCGTCGTAAAAACACTATCATTATCATGAACCGGCACGCGCGCTCTTAATTCTCTTTGCAGCGAAGCTGTGAGCTATCGGCAACTTGTGCTCCGTCGTGAAAAACTCCTCAGGTGAGTATGCACCACAGGAATGGGGCAAGCCCCACTACCGTGTACAGCAGGTGCGATTGTGAAAAAAAAACAACAAGCACGTGAAGATGAGAAAGAAAGAGAAACAGAAAAATAAATGGAATAATCGCCTAAAAAGATAGAAAGTGAGAAAGACAGAAATGATCAGACACGACGAACAGAGAGAAAGAAAATGAAAAAGAAAGAAAGAAAAAATTTAGAGAGGCAAGGAAGGCCAACCAGCTTCGCTCTTCTTTCAGGCTTGGCACGACTAGGGCGATGCTGACATAATTGTTTGCATACATATATGGATACACCCATAGATATAATATACATACGGTATATATATATATATATATATATATATATATAAGTTGCATGCGCGTCGAAAACGTTCCTGTGGATCCAATGGTTTTCAAACGTTCGGAATAGCGGACGAGCGTACAAAAATTTTCCGTACGGTTGTCCTTGCAAATTATGTCAGCTGGAGCGAAAATTACTCTCAGTGAAGGGGCGATTCAAATCGTGATAGCTATTCCCGTGTCACAGTTTCGTGACTAAGCTTGTTCCATTCAACGATCGTTCGGGTAAGAACAAGCAGTTCACTCGTAATAAATGGTGTCGCGTCTGTTGAGCGTTTCTGCCTGGCAGCGTGAGAAGGCGAGACGTGTCGATGTTGTGGCGAGCTTTAGGTAACAAAAAAAATGTTACTCTACACATTTTCTGTCAATTACAAAAGATAGGCTGCTATAAAATAGGCGGTGAGTGAAAAAAAAATATTGAGACGGCTATCCGAATTCCGTGCAATTAAAGACTTTTTACCCTGAGATATACACCGGCGATACATGCCAGCTATGTAAGTCTGCTAGAGCCACCCTTCAACACATGTTGTGGGGATGTCCAAAGTATCAAGATCACATGGCAGTCCCCCGGAGGATCTACGGGCGCGGTAGTCGACCGCGCTGCTCAGTTCAGAACTGACGGAGCAACTTTGGGCCGTCCAGCGAGCCATGGAGGCAGCGTGGGAGCAACAGCTCCAAGCGGCCATCTAGGCGGCCCCAAGCCCGGGCCTTCCATTTGCCGGATCTTAAATAAAGTTATTTTACGGCTTAGGTGCGTAATCGTAGTCAAAACATTCGACGTGCACATATTTAGTAGACTTAAGAGGGCTTTATATTCACCTTTATTGTTATGTATTTCGAGAGTTCCTTTTGTACAACGATTTATTTATATGACCTCCAGTAAACCTGAATTCCTTGGTACATGTACACAGGCTGTTATGGTATACAGGGTTTTAATAGCTGATGTGATCAACAACGGCAAATGCAGCAAGTACCAGAATCTGAGTGTATACGCAAACCATTTATTGAAAAGATTTTTCTCAACTTCCGATATACATACTTTCATTGTCTTCCCCTAAAAGATACTGGCAACCAAGAAAATTTGCAACAGGTGCTAGCGCATACAAGAAAAATAAAAATCTTCAGCATGGTAAGAAGCCCATTGGCTCGCCATCTCTATCACATCTCGTGGGAATGCCTAAACCGACCACCAACTTTACATGCCTTTTAGGCCAGTACAACCTATCTAATACTTTCGAGCAATGGGAGGCCCAGCTCGCCAGTTCTGACCCGGAGGTACAGCTTGCGCTTCTGGGTCACGTCAGGCAGGCAGCAGTCGCCAGTGGAGCCCTGGACTTGTGGCCGCACCCATCGAGCTCATGACCCCTTATCCCAACCCATATGAATACTACTACTACTACTACTGTCGTCTGCACATAATGTTGTACTAGAGTAGGTGTTGATTTTGTGAGGCCGTTCGTAGATTTCAAAATCGAAACATGTGAACCAGCATGGCAAAACTGAAACATGTGTACCGGGTCACTGGTAGCGAACCAGTGACCCTGAGCTCCATTGCACAAGTTCATACGCGCTACCATAGCCCGTGCTCAAGTGGCAAGGCAAGCTGGTTTTGTTCAGAAAAGTTTTAGGGCCCCTGAAGCAGTTCAGAGCTTCTTTATGATCAATTGAGATGGAAGAATAGATCCATCCATTTATTAACGCAGCTAAGCGCTCTTGTAGAGCTAATCATAAAGCTGACATTCACGTAGCTGCAGATCGCGGTAGGCCGCTACACTAAGTTCTTACCCGTTCGTGTTTTATGACGTGACAGTGCTGCGGACCCTCATTAGGGGTGACCGCAGGTATGGACGTTAACACGAGAGAAAAATGTGGGCGGCCTCTTACAATGACTAGAGCAGCGAATTTTGAGGAGCAATTTACTGCCACACAGATCTACCACTGAGCGTGGCCTTCAGCTTTCGAACAATATTGAAGCCATTGGCCGGTTCTTAACGCAGCGAAAGTAGCGATATACACACCTGAGGTGCTGCAGATTTCTCAGAGCGTTGACCAGAAGTAGTGGCATTGGATGCTTTGAGCGTGCCGTGCAGTACATGTCAGCTTGTTTTGTTCGGGTGCACTTTTTAAGTTCATCCAGAAGAACCTGGGTGTCCACCGGTACCCGCCGGTTAAAATTCAGGTAGACGGAGCTCAAGGAGCACAATTCGTGTCCCCGGACGAATTCGAGCCCAAGAGGGTTCTCCCAGCTGAAGACGAGACGAGAGGAGAGCTTGAAGTCTGTGATAACCTTGTAAACAACGAATTGGTGGGGATGGTGCCACATGTCGATGCCGAGCACATCCAGTGTGGTGTTGACCTGCGTAGAACATAGCCGACGGGAAAGAGTCAAACAATGCTGTCGTCAAAGAATGTTGTCGAAAGTGTGTTACGATAACACGAAGCTGAGGTGCGTTTAGAGACTGCACTGCACCTATTTACAGATTGTGGCACAAACGGACAGTTATCAATTATTCCTTTCAAGACGTCACGAGGAAATTCATAAGAATTTCTCAGGAAGCAAGGCCTCCTAGTTCAAGAAAAATTTGTCCTGGTCCGGGGATCGATCCCGGCACCAGCGGCTTTCCGGAGCGGTCGCTCAACCAATTGAGCTTACCATGATGCTAGCAATTGGCAGCGCGAGGACGAATTAATTACTCAAAGACCAAAGATACAGAATATTGCTACAAAAGGCTGGTTGGTGATTATAATTATGCCCTCCGGCACCTTGCGGGATCCCTCAGGATAACACTGCAACGCTCGAGACTCGATAGTTGAGTTTCTCCTAGGTAAGGAATTGGGCATCCCAATACTCAAAGAGCATCAACAAGACAGAGGCAATGAAGAAAAATTGCGGTTAACTAGATTGCACTGTTTGCCACCCTGGACGGTTAAGAGGGGAGGAACAAGCACGACACTGGTAGCTACTGTTAGATGCACTGGTCACGTTCAAGCATTGCACGAACTGTTCGTGTGGCTTTCTGCGGATGATGGCCTGGAGGCCACGCTCGTGTGATCAAGAAAGTCGACAAGTCCACTCGAGGCCCACGGAAGAGTTGCAGCTTAGTTTGCCTAAGCAGCAAGAGTTGCACAGGAAGTGATGGCTGATGCGCAAATCCGCACTTCGCTCACACGGTTGAGTGAGCTATTCGAACGAGATAGATAGTTGCAGTTTTGAAGCGCACGGTAGCTTCAGAGAGAACACGTTTGGGGTGCGTTCTCAATTTTTACATTTGCGACATTTAGTGCGCAAAAACAATGATCCGCACTACCGGGAAGGTCAGAGGAATGGTACAGTGGATCAGGACGATTCGGCAAAGCAAAAGCATGTGTAAGGGACTCAAATTGGTGCAAAATTGTGAATATGTCGAGACGCTAGAGTCGACGAAAAAAAAATATTTCTCTCCTCGCATCCACGTCTATTGCGCATTCGCCGTGCGTGTTCATTTACCGCAAGTTGTTGAAGTGAACGTTCCGGTGGCATGTTTCAGATCTGTTTAGAAGAGGGTAATGCTGCTCTCTGAAGTGACCATCACGGAAAAGGGATGGATCTTTAGGCATTTATTGCTGTCCTGCTAGGAGGTTACTGTTTAGACCCCCTAGTTTGCCGTCAAGGTAGCGCTTGCTAGACCGGCAATCCTCAAACGGCGAGTGATCGGCACGTTAGAGCTACCGGATGGCATAGACGTTAACTACAGACGTACAACCAATATTGCAAGAACGAAGATCATTGCAGTTTGCGTAAGGTGCATATTTTTGGCCTCGTAAGAGTGATCACGTTGCCGCAAATATATAGTTTTTGTAACTCCTGCAACACAAACGTGTATGATAGACTGCCTTGGTCAACTGTTGTAAGATCGTTACTAGCGTTTCCGAAACTCCGGCATCACGCCCCTGCTAGCTAGCCAACTTCCAGTGGTGGCACAAGATGTTACTCTTTCCTCTTGGCATACGGCAGGTAGATTGAACAACTAGCACTACCACTAACCGAACAGTACATCTTCAGACATTTACTGTACATCGGAAAAGCAGAGAGGCCACTCTGCTTTGCCGATGATGGCTGCGAGTGCCATTCACGAAGTCATTTTTCTTTCGCATTGCAATGGCTGACAACCTTCTTTGTAACAACTGTGATAGCGAGGAGACATTAAAGCACATCTTTTGCGACTGTCCTCACTACAGTGGGCACAGACGATCACTCGGGGTCGCTATACCTCTCGTAGACCACAGACCGATGACAGCAGTAACCATTTTGGAATGTCGTCCTGACAGGTCACCGAGGATGAAGGCGACGAAGGCATCGCTGAAACAACTGAATTCAACAGCCTTGCACCGGCGGTGATAGACTAATGGCGATTCTGTGACCATGAGCAGCGAGACTGTGCATGCACGCTCCCCCCTCCCTGCCTCTTTCTTTCCACCTCTAACTTTCAAACTCCGCTATGTCTTCCCCAGTGTAGGCTAGCAGACCAGTTTTTGTAGACTAACATCCCTACCGTTTCTCTCTATCAAGTTCATTGCTTCTTTCCGGTATCACGCCGAAACCATTTCATATACACTCTGTGCTTACGCTATCGTAGACGAGGAAGTGTGCTCTGGAGTTAATTTTTTTAGTACATAGCGCTGTCGCTCAGTAGCAGACTACAGAAGCGCAGTTGTCACGGATTGCAGTATAACTGGAGGCTAGGTTCGCAATGCCGCATTGTACTCGTAAAAACCAATGTTTGTCAATGAAACAGCGGTTATTAAAATGGTAAGACGGCTCCTCAGCAGGGTCTCAAATTGAAATTCAAGTCTCAAGGAGGACAACATCAGAGCATATCGGGACTTCTTCCTCAGTCATGTCACTTACATTGCATCATACCTGAAGAGGGGGAAAAGAGAAGGCTAAGCTAGGCACACTTATACGCTCCGGACTCAAAAGGGTTCTGGGGCTTCCTCACAAAACGCGTACTGAGCTCCTTAACAAGTTAGGACTTGATAACACTATATATGAGCTCATTAAGGCGAATTCAGTCAAATTGCCCGACTATCCAACACACGCAGGGCTTAAAATTCTAGATGAAGTCCGAATACCGCCTAGGAGACGTCGCTACGTTTAAACTACAATAGGAGGCGGAGACTATTTGTGGACCCCATACCTAGGTATATTCATCCTGTCGACAACATGGGCAGAAGAGACGCCAGAGCGAAATGCATTCTGTGTATACTGCACCAACAACAAAACTCCGCTCTTTTTGTCGATGCGACTATTTATGAATCGGGCAACCGCTACGCTACTGCTGTGGTTAATGAGACAGGCAAATTATTAAGCGCGGCATCGAACGAGCTCAATTCATGCTGCCGAAGAAACCAGCATAGCACTGGCAATTACAATGAGGAGAAGCTCCACGATTGTCTCCGATTCCCGAACAGCCATTAGGAATTACTCAGCCGGCTCCGAATCAATGGAAGCACACAAGTTACTTATGAACAGTCTCAGTACTCATCACAGCGAGAAGCTGGATAGCACACAACTCGTCTGGTTTCCGACTCATCAGGGCCACTCGGTCAGCCCCAATGGGTGCAATCCTAACGAGCAAGCTCACTCTGCTGTGCGAGACCTCGCATGCCGCGCACCAGATCAAGAATTGCCCCAGGATGACTGCGGCTCCTACGAAGACCCTCTTAGCACTTTTCATGAGGTCATCTCACACTATAGGGACGGTAAAAGATTCTTTCCTCCCCCCCCCCCCCATCAGAAGCTTACCCGAGCTCAGGCAGTCACATTAAGATTGATCCAAACCAAATCTTATCCCACACCCTTTGTGCTTAACAAAATTGACGGGGATTTTCCCGCCGATTGTAAACGTTGTGGACACACACCGTGTCTATTTGATCATATGTTCTGGCTGTGCCCCAACCGAAGGGCCTCGGATCTCAACAGTGAGGAGGACTGGAGTCTGCGTATAACCAGTGCAGCCCTCCAAGATCAACTCTTGCTCGTCCGGAGAGCTCACGCCATCGGGGAAGCCTTTGGTCTACCGGTGACTACGTGGGCGGAGCCACCGATTTAGCCTAGGGGCTTTGCCCTCTGGCCGTAGTTTCTCTGGACCATAATAAATTTCTTGCCATGCCACGCCATACCCCGAAAACGTACACTCCTGTAGCAACCTTGTCTGCTTTTTCTTCGAAGTGTCAGACCGAAGAATGGCCCTTTCATTTACACACCAAGTGGCTTTTAAAGATATTTAAAGATATATTTTAAAGATATTTTTTGTCCTTGTACGCAATGGGAACTTCGATGAAAGATCCGTGATGCTTATTTCCGTAGATACGTTGATACATAGTCCAGCGTTACTAAATAGGAGAGAGGCATTGGGAAATGCTAGCTAACCCGTAACAAACCAGTATAGGGACGCTGCATCAGTTTTTTGCGGGAAACGTGAGCTCACGCCCAGGTCACACATATGCATACGGCATATCTTATGCGTGCAGTATTGAAATGTGTATGAATATTATATTCACAGTCGCTTAAGCTATAAAGTATCACTATATGGAAAAGACTGGACTCCAAGGCGGGTTTTATTGTGGGATGTTTTCCACAATTGATGCCGAAAAGACGGCCCCATCATTGCTCTGAATTACGCAATATAATGGCGACCCTCCTCCGTAATAGCTGTCCCTTAAAGTGAGACAATGAATCGGTTCATATTAATTGTACTCTGAAAACTCGAATGTCTAATTTCACCGTCGTAGCTCTAGTAATAAAAAGCAACAATAAAGGTCGAAATATTTTTATATTTATCGCCGATAACTCCGCGCGTGATTCCCGGATTTCAAGTATTTTTTTATGTTTTAGCCATATTGACTCAATGAAGTTTCCTGAAATTTGGTATGTTAAGCCTGACCTCCCCTCTGAGGACAATGTACTTCATTCTTAGCGCTCATGAACTAGTGGACGCCTTTAAAATCGACGACGCTTTCAAGGTGGCGTCACCATCCATTCTTTTTGCGCATTTTCTCGTTAGCAAATGTATTCTCACAGCAAGCGTGGCAACTTTAGAATTGTGAGACAGCATTTTACTAATAAGAGAAAAATGGCTTTTCTCTTTAGTGTTCCTTTAAATCCCCGTGTTCGACATTCCGTTTAAGGATCGTCGTATCTTGGCGACACTTCTATGCGGAACGTTGGCTCACCTCCAGAGACTTGAGCATCATACGGATCCCGCTGAGGGTCAGATTGTTTTTCTGAACGTACAGGTGTTGAAGGCGGCTGTCAGCACGCAGTTGGCGCGCGGCCATCATGGCGAACACGTACGTCAGACGGCAGTCGTTAAGCGAGAGTTGGCGTAGCCCACCTGCGCCGAGATATAGAACAGGTCATCAGAGAACAGGTATGAACTGTCCGTTGTGGCGACAACGACCGATGCCGAGCTAGAGAATAAAGCAGGGACGGTGGCAGAACGGTGCTAAATAGCCTCACTCTACTTGCGGACAACATTTCTGTGGAAAGTGAGGGCTGCGCTGGGGAAAGTGAGGTCTGCGCGCAATCAGCGTTCCATATCGACGCCTACGTTTTAGCGTTGGAGGTACACGTAAGAGGCGAGACTTTCTAACGCGTGAAAAAACGCTGACACAAATACAAATATCTCCATAGTGAGTGCTGCCTCCTGTCTCAGCTACACGTAGCAAATAAAAAGTATTAATAGCGAAGCTCTTCTAGCTGGCCGTAAAATGTCCACGCTCACCAGAAAACCATCATCGTTAGTGCAGACTGGCCTGCCTGTGGACTATTAGCAACATTGAACCATGTGTTATGGGAATGTGAAGCCATCGGCTCCGCCTTCAGCGAGGACAGGTGGGCAGCGCTCTTGCGCAGCCCAGAACTCCATGACCAAACCCTGGCCGTCCAGAGTGCCCGCCAACGGGCCGCCAAGGTCGGCTTGGCGGTCCCTACGTGGAACTAGCCGGGTGGCGCGGGGTCTCCCCTGCGTCTTCTCTGGACCCCAATGAAAGTTTGCATCATCATCGTTATGAACGGGTATATGCCACAGAAATCGGTCAAATCCCACTACTCACCACCTGTTCCACTAAAAATGACGGCAACACTTAGTTGCGTCGCTGCAGAGTGACGGCGGCGAGCCGGCGATCCCGGGCACGTACGTAGAACGAAAGAAATAAAGAGAGACAGATAAGCATAAGGGAAATATTTATTCGCGAGGCGAGATTCGAACCCGCGTGCGCACCATCCGAAGGCGCAGAATAACCTTGCAGTACAGTATAGCAAGGGGATTGGAAAGGGAAGGGAGGGAGGGAGAGAGAAGATGACAGATGCGAGTGCGAAGAGGAGAGGGTGTAACATACCATAGTAAGAAAGAAGCAGAGAGAACGAAAGGCAGAAGGAAAAATGCGTAGAGAAATTGAGATAATCAAAGAAAGACAGATAATGATAGAGAGAGTCAGAGAAAGATAAGAGTGAGAGAAAGAGAAGCGAGAAATACAGAGATAGAGAAAAAGAAATAAAATTAGAGGAAGAAAGATAGAAGGACCGAGAAATAGAAAAATAGAGCAACGAGGGTGAGGAGTTGGGGAACACCACCAGCTGTGCTGCTACCTCAGTCTTCGCACCACTAGCACGGAGCTGCCCTACTTCATATATATCTCGCGCAGAAAATACGGACAGTATTGTGGGACTACATTCAGTAGCGGTAAGATACGCGTGATTGGGCTCTTTAGCCATCGCTTTATTGCCAAGAAAAGTTGTCCTCGGATATAGATACGCAATTGGTCGTATGCGGTTATTTAGTGTTGCAGTAAATTACTGCGAACCTCCGCAGAGCCCGGTAGGCTACGCTGCTCTGGGGAAGTTAGCGAAATCGACAGTATTGGCTCTATCCTACTCTCAATGTGCGTAAAAGGCTATGTTTAGTTCCTAAATAGAAATTCTGCAAGAAGAAAAACAGTGCGGTATTACCTCTGACCTGCGCTCGCAGTCTGGGCTCATACTAACGACGACTCCTTCGTTTAGCCAAGTTCACAGGAGACCGCGGCCCTTGCATATGCATGTAGGGTAGGCCGGGGGCAAGAGACAATCTCGGGGGGGGGGGGGGGGTTAAGGGGTGCTTGCTTTCCCTCACGGTAAGGAGCGAGCGAGGAGAGCGCAAACGTTTCACAGGCATCGTTTTGTAAACGTTAGAATTTTGGGCAAGCTACGAACTTGTGCGCTCTATATGGCCTCACGGATGTGATTTACAGTAGTCCAACTCTTCGTGGTACAAAGTAAACATGCTTGTTGATTTTCGCACTTGTCGAGGTACGAAGCAGAGAGCCTAATAGAATACGTTTCACTCAAATGAGTTCGATATGTTAAGGAGTTCGACTATTCATCAAGAAAAGAATAATGAAACTTCTAAATATGAATATAAGCTAAAAAAGAAGCAGGATTCTCTTCTAGAACATAAGGCACCAGGTTAGAGCATGAAAATGGGCCCGGAAATTCAAATAAGAAAAAGAAAAACCTCGGCGCATGTTTGTATACGGCATTCGTGAGAAAAGCGCTAGAAACGCGGGAGAAATTATTGGACAAATGCCGTCGTTCAGTTTTTGTGACGTTTTCGCTGATTAGCTATTGAGCGGATGAAAAAAAAATCTCAACTTTTCTCGTGCACTATGAAGACTGGCACGAAAATTGAGAGCACCTGCAAATAACTATTACCATGCTGCTCTTTTACAGTGTGTTACATAATCAACGGTCTATTATAACACGCCTGTAGTGAAGTGATTCATGCGGACCTTTGATTTCAAGTACTGAATGTGTCGCAGTGCATCGCCATAGAGACAAATTATTGCTGAAAGGCAAGGAGGTTAACCGGAAAACAAATATCTGGTTTGCTACCCTGCACTGAGGAAGGGAGACGAAAAGTAACGAAATAAGAGGGGAGGGAGGTAAGGAGACACGCACAGACGCACGCACGAGTGGCAATCGATCGTTCAACAAGGCGGGTCACTCGCAGAAACTTGAGCAGCGCCTTCGCAGTAAACGCGAACACTTGCCCGAAATAAGCATGGCGAACGTGACTTGAAACATGAAATCCTGCTCCTCCGCATTCGCCTTCCTGCAGTTCGTGAAGGAGAGATTTTCCAGAACGCTTGTAGGCGGCTCTGACGCTGATGCCCCACCCAGCACACTAGCCCGAGACGGCGGGGGCCTAGAAAGGGCTTCGCCCATGTTGTGGATGTCCATCGTTGAGAGGCGGCATTCATTGACATTCAGCGTCTTCAGGCTTGGGCTTTTAACAGCAGCTTTCAATACGGCCTCCGGATGAGCAAAAGTCGAGCCGTTGATCTGCGAAATAGAGGCGAGGTACGAAGGAGTAAAAGACTGATCGCCAGGATGGTAGGAACGTTGATTATAGTAAGGAATAACTGGAGTTTTACGTGCCAAAATCCACCATATGATTATGAGGCACGCTGTATAGGAGGCCTCGTAATCAATTTCGATCACCTAATTATTAATTCAGGTCTTATGTTCGAAAACCACGGTATGAGTAGGAGAAACGCCGTAGTGGGAGGCTCCGGAAATTTAGACTGCCTCGGGTTATTTTACGTGCACCTAAACCTAAGCACACAGGTGTTCTTGCATTTCCCCCGCACCGAAACGCGGCCGCCGTGGCCGGGAACTGAAACCGCGCCCTCAAGCTTAGCAGCGCGACACCCCAAATGCTAAGCTACCGAGGCAGGTCAGTTTCGATTAACTGGGGTTCTTAAATGTGTACCTGAGCCCAAGTACAAGTGCCTCTGGCATTTCGCCTCCATCGAAATGCGACCTCCGCGTCCCGAAATGAAACCGCGTCCTTCGGGTGATTACGGTAAGGAGCTGCAACGATGTGCACTCGGATATTCGAGCTCAAGAGGCATAGTGCTCCATATGCTGAGACATCGTTTCCCTGTAGCTTTCGCCAAAACACTAAATGTCCCTTGCCTATCTCAACCGTTTAACTGTTAACAGCGTTTTAGTGCCGGGTACCCCAAGCGGCTTGCGCACGTAAGCTCTTGCGTTGCTTTGTATTCCCAGCCGCACCCAAGGAGAATGCAAAGGAACGCAACGACTTGCGTACGCAAACTGCCTTCTTGCCCCGGCACTAAACTATGTAATACTGCTGGACGTAGGAGTGCGCGTGGGTAGGCGAGGTGGAGGGGGGGGATGCAGGATTATGGCCATGCAGGTTTTTGACGATAATGTCAGGCGAAAGCACCTGATATTGCAATCCAAGAACTGTCTACTCCCCAGACAGGCTCTTCTGAGGATCGGGTCACTTTATGTTAATTTTAGCCTCCATTGCAAAACGTGTTTTTTTTTAAACTCGACCTGTGGGGGGAAAGGGGGACGGGGCTGTGGTGGAATTTTGCCCCCTCTAATGGAGAATACTGCTTAGAAGAACTGAGCGTTGGGCGAGTTGGTATTGCATTCCGGATTGCATTTTGCGCAAAAAAAAGAACGAACACGAAGGGAAGAACCACGAGTCGAGCGGAGACTTAACTGAAGGTGTATTGTCAGAAACCTTCGTCAGAATACTGCGCACTATCGTGTATACTACTGTCAGACTACTGCGCACGCCCATGCGGCTGGATTTCACTGTTTTCGGTAGTTGAATATTATCGCATTCAATTTCGATGCCTTGCATAGTCCTCCCCCTCTTTCGGGTACGTGCTCCAGCAGAGCGAGGTATTTAGATTGCACCTGTAGTTCGCTTTACTGTCGTGTTATGCATAGCCGGCTGCTCTTTTCGCTCTTAACCTATCCCGTCGTAATCTTCCCTCTGATAGACTTCTCTATGGAATGGCGCGGTCAGGAGAAAAAACAATGCGGGGACTGAAAACCTCACACGTGACAAATTTGGGTGACAAAAAGTTCTGAAGTGACACGAATCGCTGAATCATCTTTTCTCAAGGTTGTGCTATGACGCGCCTGTAGTTCCTTCGGTCTTACTCTGGAAGCACCGTTCAGCTTTACAATCTACCCCACAATCGGCCCACTTCTACGAACCACTACTCGTGCTTCGACGGCGACCGTTCACCACTCCTTTCTCCCAGGTATGTCAATGTGTGACATGAGTAGGTAGTTCGTTGCCAAAATTTCGTCACTTTATACTAAAGACAGACCAAAGGGAGCTATTCTCCATGTGTCCACCTAGAACACATGTCCACATCGGCGGAGCGCATTCAGTTACTCAAAAAAGTGATGAGCCGTGACGTCATCGCGTTCTTGAACACGTCGACGCACAGAACCCGCTGAGCACAATCCCAGCGTAAGAAAGGAAGTGGAGGAAATGTACAGTAACAAAACACTTCAACTTCACAAGTCTGTACTTGCACATGAACGTGTCCCTGCCGCTTAAGAACGATGCAAGGAATGCGTACCAACCTTCACAGGTTCGTTAGACGGGCGGGCGCATTAAACCTAATTAGATGGCTAATGCGATCACAAGATCGGAGTTTAAGCACGGCCTTCGAGATTTGCGGAGCCAAAAGCGGATCATTGAGGCTGCGTTCGTTGCGTCAAAGCGCATCCCGTCGCCCCGATTTGTGACGACAGTTACGATAGCTTCATTGCGGGACAAAAAGCCAGAAACAGGGTGCGCGCTGCTCGCCGAGCTCCATCCAATCAACGGCGGCCGAAATAGACGGCCTACTAGGTGGACACATTGAGAATAGCTCCCCAGTTTAACAGAGACAGAAATGCCATGGCAGTACCGGAGGTGGTGGCGATGGCATCGCGCTGGGCGTCTATGACAGCCAACTATGGATTCCGGACGAATTCGGCACTGTCACTTTATATCATTTAGGTCTAGTACAAGCGCAGTGGAGGCTACACGGATTTGACAACTGATTGAGGGAGTGGGTAACTTCGGTGTAAAGAGTTTGCATGCAAGAAGGGTTGCAGTTGCACCCCTAGCACTCGGAAAACGTGAGGGTCACTTAACAGCGTTACGTAGCGCTTATAACGACAGAAATTTCAGCTGGTTCGCAAGGTTTCATAATATAAGGATGTAACAGTAAGAAGAGGAGTAACAGTAAGGCGAGGAGTAACAGTAAGGCGAGGAGTAACAGTAAGGAGAGGAGTAACAGTAAGAAAACCTAGGCACTCTTATGTCACATTCCTCGGGTCGCTACACCACGTTCCGACTAGAAGAAAACGTGGAGATGGCTGTTGGTACCAGACAGTGTGTCCGGGGCCAAATGTTAATTCCTTGACCCAGCCATCCGAGTCGAGGAGAGGAAACCACTGTTCTGTCGCGAAGAAGCAAGACCGCAGCATTGGAAAACGACCACCTGAAATCATTACGTACCGTGGTTGGTTCCGTTATTTTGCTGCAAAGGCACTGGCTACAATTTTGGCGTATCTTAAAGGGGCCATGGCACCCCATTTTCGATCATAATCTGTGTTTACCAGATTGATCTTTGTGCGTTCACAAACAATCTCAAAAACACGCGCTCAAACATGTCATGACAAAATAGTGGTCGCCAGTGGTGGGCGGGAATGACGCCCGCCGACTTCTAGGGCTTATTTCGCGCAGAAATATTCTTTTACAGTCCCCTTTTCACACATGTATAGGCCTAATACACCCTCTACTTGTATTTTTCGCAGAAAACCGCAAATTCTTGGGTGACCATATCATGGTCCTGTTAAGGTGAAGGACTCAAAATGTGACGGCCACAATGAAGCTGCCGCGTCAGAACACAGAATAGGATGACTGGTAATCGACATGCACCTAAATTTTCGTTGAGGGATTTCAGAGAAGGAAAGTCAGCTATGCATTTTTGCCCAACATGACTGGGTGGCGAATCCCATCTTCTCAGTCATGCGTGAGGTCACGTGGTTTTCCGCATCGCTCATGCTGAAGCTGCCACCGCCGCCGTCGTTCACTTATGGTGTTTGATGTCGCGTCTAAGGCTTTCGCATGAACACGTATCCGAACGGACTTGCCTTACCTCCAGTTTGTTCAGAGCAACGTGCCTACGCACGACGCCGGCAAGAGCTTCGCCTGCTTGACCCTCGAGCATTTCGCGTGTCACTTCCATGGACTTCACCGAGAGGTTGGAAGCCAGATAGCTCAGGAGAGTAACGATGCCGTCCCCGCCAGCCTGCGAGGGCAAAGCAAAGCGTGGACGTCCATAGTACAATTGCGCAGACATCATGGCAACGCCTATTAACTTGATTTATTTCAAGATATTGCTGCCTCGAAGCGTTATCGCGGGAGTGGAGCATGGGATATAAAAAGTTACAAAACAAGACACACAGTTCATGGACAGCAATGGTTAGAAATCTGCAATAAGAATTCTGCAAGAGAAGGATCTCGCATGTCCGAGTAAAGCATTCGACAATTAAATAGCGTCAACAAAAGCCATTTAAACGCATTAGTGCGGTGATGATGAGGAGACATACCTGTGTAAGAAGTGTTGCACGGCCGCATTTTCGATGGCGGCCAAAATGCTTGAACGTGTACTTAGATTTAGGTGCACGTTAAAGAACCCCAGGTGGTCGAAATTTACGGAGCCCTCCCCTACGGCGTCTCTTATAATCATCTCTTGGGACCTTAAATCCCAACTATGAATAAATTATTAATAAGTGTTGCGGTTTTACGTCACAACCACGCTATGGTTATGAGAGACTCTGTATTCGAGGGCTCGGAAACTTTCCACTACCTAAGGTTCGTTAACGTGTACCTAAATCTAAGTACACGGGCCTCTAGCATTTCGCCTCTGTCGAAGTGAGGGCCCCGCGGCCGGGATGAGATCCCGCGACCAGCGGTAATAAAAGTACAGTTCATGATGATGTATGGGGCATGAAGGTTTAGCGCAGTGTTCTCAAATTCAACTCACTCAGCGGGCCGCAGTCCCGCAATTTAGTCCCGCAAGGGCCGCGACAAGGAAGAGGGTATAGGAGAAAGGGGGGGAGGGAGTAGTTTTTGTACACATTGCCAGCAAAGGGTACCGTTTGAAAGAAAACGTTCCCCACATCTCATATACTAGTCATTTCTGAAGAATATTTGGCACCAGGATTGCAACAACATATCGATACTCATCTTCAAAATCTGGACATTTGGACGCCGATCCTGAAATATAGTTACAAGAAAATACGACGACGCAAACCACCGAAAAGAAAAGGCGAAAGGAAAGAACGTCAACTCGCAACTAAGTATATTCTTGCAAATCCACCGCAATATATACACCATGCCACACATGACCTATAACACACCATGCGTCACATCGAACAATCGGCTGCTCTCAATGCACGTGCTATTTCAGAAACCCCTGTCAAAGAAATCAAATTCAGCTGAATGCAGTACCACCGACGTATCGCTAATACAGATATTGTTTTTCTTTTGGATGAGGTATGGTTCTAGAATCTCGCTCAATCACCTCCTTGCTTCTACCTGAATGGTGATATTGGCAAATCTTTCCTCACATCCACACGCGCTGCAGTGCATAGGCTAATGTGCCAAAAGATTATTCTTTATCGAAAGAACATGCTCCCTCGCTCGATCGCTTACGCATCGGCTGGTCTGGCCGATGTAAACCCTTCCACAGGAGAGTGGAATTTCGTAGACCACTCCCGTCACACATGTGACGTAGGGCCTCGCGTGCCTCTTACCACAGGGGGCAGGCACGGATCCTCTTGAATTCTGTGGGCACTGGCCTGACAGTTTCCTTGGCGCAGAAAGCACCACAGGTGCTTTGTATCTATCGGCCATCTTTTTAAGGTTGTGTGCAACCTTATGGGCGTACGGGACAACTACTGGTCCTTTCTCGAAGAGCTGACATTCCTTTTTCCTTTCATCTTTTGAAGCTGGGATTGAGCCGCTGCTGCAACGACCGAGCGAGGATACCCAGCTGAATATAGCTGACGGACCTGGTTGTCAAAGCTCTGCTGCATTCTGTGAGGGCAAGACTTCGCCAGCGCACCTTCCCAAGCACATAAAAGCAACACCTCTCTTAACTACTTTATATTGGGCAGCGTCATAGGACATCAACTCTTTGCACGGACGAGGCCAGTAGGCAAAACAGATGTGCTCTTCCGTCATAATAAGCTCAAATCTAAAAACTGAATTTTCTCGTTCGTAGGTAGCTCATGCGTGAAGGACAGCCCCTCGCATGTTGTCGAAATTTCTTTAACATTTCGTCCACCAAGTTGGTGGGTGTTAAACCTGGTTTAGCATTTCAAAATTCCAAGAAGTCGTCCACATACCTGTACACCCTGCGCACATTTGTATTGTCAAAAGCCTGAGCCAATACTCCGTCAAAAGATGCTAAAAACAAGCTGCACAGTACGGGCGCTGCACACGAGCAGATACATATCCCGTTACGTTGAAGATAAAACTGCCCTTCGTGCGTCACAAACGTCGAACACAAATAAAATTCTAAAAAGGTCAAGAAATTATCAACAGAGATACCCTCACTCCTCTCAAATGCCAAAACGTCATTGTCTTCAGTGCTAGCTTGCACTTCCTTGAACAATCCAACATTCTGCACAGAATAAAATAGATCCACAACATCTACCGAGAACACATACCCGTCCCCTTGAACATCAAGCAAAAA
Organism: Rhipicephalus sanguineus; assembly: GCF_013339695.2. Taxonomy (NCBI): domain Eukaryota; kingdom Metazoa; phylum Arthropoda; class Arachnida; order Ixodida; family Ixodidae; genus Rhipicephalus; species Rhipicephalus sanguineus. Next base: position 85,441,410 of record NC_051185.1, on the reverse strand, counting down.
TTGGGAACGTTAGCAGAGTTCCTTATAACAAAGGGATCTTCCACAGGCAGCATATTAAGTTGCTTTAACAGATATCTGTTTACCAGATTCTGCCACGAGTGTCTTCCGCTTACAATACACCGGAAAGGCTTCTCAGGCTTGTGCGTCTTCACGCTGAAAAAAAATGACAGCACACCTAGCTTGGCCGCATTAACAGATTTAGAAAGTCTCGTAAGCTCAAGATCTTTGCAAAACAACGTGGCCTTGGCTTTTACCTTATTCACTTGGACAGTCACCGGTTTAAAGTTCTTTTCTATGGCAGCCGCCGCTTGTTCGCTGAAGGCCCTCATTATCAGCACGACAAAGCCTCCCTCCTTGTCAGCTTTTAGGAGCTGAAGTTCGTTATGCTTGAAGAATGAAACTACTTGTCGGCATGATTCCTTACGACCCAGTTTGGCAGGCTGAACACTCTTGGCAAGGCAGTCTACTCCTTCCAGTAGGCACCTTTCTTTGTCTTCTCCTTCCACTGAGTTCGCCACCCGCCTGTTCAGTGCCAACAAAGCAGGAACTTGAAGCTCCGTTGGCGTAGAACTTTGGTCCTTTCTTCAGTGTGCTTGAAATTTCCTCAGACAAAGACACCTGACCCAAAAGATGCAGCTGGGCAGGCCTTGCTGCTTCCCTCTTGCCAGCCTTGGGCAAATAGTTCAACGTACACCGCCACCAAAACTCTGTTGTTTGCTCCTTGGCTTTCTGAAAGTACTTCAGTTTTTGATGGATTAGCCAGCCTGTGTCATAGCTAAAGCACTTCACACGTAGGCAGTCCTGCAAAAGGCGTATTTGTCCCCAAACTTCAGACTTGCGAAGAGGATTTGCCGAGTTTGCGTGTCCGACCGACGGTTTGACACATCCACACAAAGCTTGCACTTCAAGCGGGACCAATCCATTCTTGATGTGGTACGCGTAAACGATCGAGCGAGGGAGCATGTTCTTTCGATAAAGAATAACCTTTTGGCACATTTGCCTATGCACTGTAGCGCGTGTGGATGTGCGGCAAGATTTGCCAATATCACTATTCTCTGTAAAAGCAAGGAGGTGATTGAACGAGAGATGCTAGAAGCATACCTCATCCGAAAGAAAAAAGACATCTGTATTAGCGATACGTCAGTCATGCAGCTGAATTTAATTTCTTTGACAGGTTTTTGAAATAGCACGTGCATTGAGAGTGGCCGATTGTTAGATGTGACGCATGGTGTGTTATTGCGCATGTGTGGCATGGTGCATATATATTGTGGTGGGTTTGGAAGAATAAAGTTAGTTGCGAGTTGACGCTCTTTCCTTTCGCCTTTTCTTGGTGGTTTGCGTCGTCGAATTTTTTTGTAACATGCACCAACTAGCCCAGCAACAAGTTTTACTAAAATATAGTTTTCGTTTCACGCTGGTGTTTCGACACATGGTGATCAGATGGGGTGCCGCACGAAAACACTCCTTTGGACGAGTCACGCCTGTGTAGATCGCGAACACACTTATTAAGAAAACCAAAATGTGGAAGACAGCAATGTGTGGGCCGCAGGCAACAGGTTCGCGGGCCGCATCCAGCCTGCATGTCGCGTGTTTGAGACCCCTGGTTTAGCGGGTGTGACGTTGTTGCCAAGTACATTCCGAATTATCGTAATCACTGGTTTAACGAACGCTCTCACGCTTTCTGGCACTTTAAAAAAACTATTGCCGAGAATCTCATTGGCAGGTAAAGAAGGATAGACCAGTTGCCTGATTGCGAAACGCGCTGGTATTATTCACAGTCAGCGTATCTATGTGCGCTGGCGGAATTCGTTGGCTACCACTGCGCTGAGAATAAACCTTTAACGGATGGCCTAAAATACTAAAGTAGGAAAGGTGACCTTTCAGAAAAACTCACATGTGGCGAAAGTTCGGGAAGGGATGAGGAGAAGAGAAGAATAAGTACGCGATACACTCTTGTAGTCTTGTTGATTGAAAAACAAGTAGGGTCGTATATGCTCCCGTGGTATGAAGCGCATCATTGCGCATACAGCCGGAAGAACGCAGGAAAGGAATGATAGGGACAGAAAGAGAGCGTGGCACATTAGTTGTGGTAGACGATTGTTTTCTCTGCTTCGCATGTGGTGACGCGAAATAAACGGGGTCATAAAGTGTCGAACGCACCAACTCAATCGTTTTCGTGTGTATGAGCTTAACCTAGCACTCTTCGTTTAGTTGGTGCGGATACAAAACAGCAATGTGAACGAAGATGGCGACAGATGAACACGTCCATATTGTGAGAGCACTGAATGTCGAAAGGTTGCGTGCACGTGACCATGATTTGGCGACATGGACACGTAGCGCCATCTCTCGCTGGTGGCAGCGGTGGCCTGCCGTAACTGAATGGCAAATAGGCGAAAAAATACGAGAAAAGCTAGTTACCAAAACGCAATACCAGTTCTATGCAGCAGAAACCCACTGAAACATTCTGGTAAAATTACATTGTAGTGATACAAGTGGGTGGTTTCCAAGAGTAATATTTTGCAGTGCGGCCCAATGTGTTTATAATGGGTGGCGTTCCATTGACCTAGCAAACCACATGCCTTGTAGAGCGACACAGTAATTTTACTAAATGTTCCAGATGGTCCCTGCTGTTAGAAGCGGGAGTCCTTTCTTGGTAACCAGCGTTTACCGCCAGATATGTTCTTAGTGTGGGCACTAGTTATGTGCTCTTTCTCATCTGTGCATTATCATAATCATCATCATCCGTTTGTCTCTCTGTCCTCATTGTCACCGCGTGTCATTGCCATCATCATCGGGTGTGTGCGCGCTCGGCCCATTCTCTTCCGAGGCCTTGAGTCTAATAAACGTCGCGTCAACCAAGACGTCATACGTGGTGGAGGTGGATTTTTGGTCCTCGGTCCTCTCCCAGCCCGCTCTACCTCCTGGAGCTTCGTTCAGGCCGCCGCTTGCCACCACTGTCCGGCAGCATGTCGCAGAACGAGCCTGCCGGCGCTGATGCCGTCTCTACCGCTCCGTCGCAAGCCTTGCCTCCTGTTATTATACAAGGCCACCACCGTGACCCCCCGCTCTTCGCTGGTCTTCGTGGAGAAGACGTCGAAGACTGGCTCGATGACTACGACCGCGTGAGTGCCGCTAATCGGTGGGACGAGGCCGCCAAACTGCGTTACGTCCCTTTCTATCTAACCGGCGTCGCGAAGACGTGGTACTTCAACCACGTCGTTGACTTACCCGACTGGGCGACCTTCCAGCGGCAGCTCCGCCATGTTTTTGGCACACCGGCCATTCGGTCCGCCGTCGCGAAGAGGACCCTCGATACTCGCCAACAATATCCCGGCGAGTCGTACACGTCGTACATCGAGGATGTTCTTGCGCTATGCCGGCGTGTCAATTCGTCCATGCCCGAATCGGACAAAGTACGCCACATTTTGAAGGGCATAGGGGCAGTTGCCTTTAATGCCCTCGCTGCACAGAACCCAACTACCGTCGCTGACGTCGTCACGACTTGTCAGCGCCTCGATGCCCTGGACTCGGTTCGTCTACAACCAGACATTGGTGAACAGGACTCTGCGTCTCATAAACATCTCCGTGACCTCATCAGGGACATCATACGGGAAGAACTACAGTCGATGGGCTTCTCGCCTCCGTCACCGTGTTCAATACAGTCTTCTGGACCGGCCTTGCGCGACATCATCCGGGAGGAACTCACATCCATGACCTCCCCTGCGCATGTACAGCCACCTGCTCCTCGGCCCATACCAACCTACGCCCAAGTTGCCGCCGCGCCTACCGGCGACGTAAAAACGACTTTGCCGCTACCACCATACGCGTCAATTGCTGCTGCGCCCCGGTCCCCTTCCGTTCGGCGCTGCCTGACCCTTCACCTGCCCACCTGACCGCAATATCTCCAAGTGCTCCGAACGCCTTCTACTCACCACCGTGGCGCACGTCCCGCCCAGTATGCTACTACTGCGGGTATCGCGGTCACATCTCTCGTTTCTGCCGAAAGCGCCAGCAGGACGAGCGTCGAGGTACGACATGCGTGAACGGGATTTTTCGTCTGGGGCCTCTTACCATGGTCAGCGTTACTCGTCGCCCCCGCACCGGTCCTCCATCTCCGCTCGCGTCGAATCCACCACGGAACAGCCGATCCGCACGACGCCGCTCACCCTCGCCATTTCGCCGCTCCTCTTCTCCACTTCGGCCCTGCCTCATTCGCCACCGATAATCAGTCGGAAAACTAGGTGATGCAGTTTTTGGGGGGAAAACTGCATTCCAAGTCAGGACTGATATTCCTCCATCAGGCCCGTGCAACATGGTCTTTGTCATAGTGGAAGGAGTGCATGTCGATGCTTTGGTGGACACGGGTGCGACATTTTCCGTTATGCGTGCTGATTTGTGTCAACGTTTGAACAAAGTGATGACGCCTTACGATGGACCCACGTTAGTCGCTGCCCAGGGGAACATCATTCGCCCTTCCGCTTTTTGTACCGCTCGTGTTTTTATCGACGGTATCCGTCATCACATCCAGTTTGCTGTCCTGTCCCGTTGCTCTCACAAACTAATCTTGGGGTGGGATTTTCTATCATCTGCTTCCGCGGCTATTTGTTGTGGCCAACGCGTCGTCCACCTCACTGACACCGACTTCATGCTCGACGACGACACCCAGAAGCCACTTCGTCTGATCGCTGCGGAAGACACCGAACTGCCGCCACTCCACGAACAAATTGTCACCATTACGTCCAACGACATCGACCACGGCGACGTGTTGGTCTCCCCTTCATCACTTTGCACTCGTCAAGGCATACTTCTTCCGTCCGGTGTCGTTCGTTTTCGCAATGGGTCTGCTCTCATCACCGCCGTAAATTCAACATCGGAGAAGATTCTATTGGCACAGAACACTACGGTGGCCCGTGTTGCCGACCACGAGCCTGTATTCGTCATGCCCCTGCAAGCCGTCTCATCTAAAGACCTTTCCATCGGGGAGCGTGCTTCTTCCTCCGCCTTTACCGCAGCCATCAGCAACGACTTGACAGCTTCACAGACGCAGCAGCTGCTCGCATTGTTACAGAAACACGCAAGTTCTTTCGATGTTTACTCGTCTACGTTGGGCCGCACTACCACTACAGCGCATCGAATTCAGACAGACGGAACATCTATTGTACACCGCCGGCCCTACCGCGTGTCTCTTGCTGAGAGAAAAATTATAGAAGAAAACGTTGCCGACATGCTCAAACGTGAGGTAATACGCCCCTCATCTAGCCCTTGGTCATCTCCTGTTGTTTTGGTCCGCAAAAAGGATGGCTCTGTGCGCTTTTGCGTGGATTACCGGGCGCTCAATAAGATCACCCGCAAGGACGTGTACCCAATGCCACGCATTGACGACGCCCTCGATTCCCTACAAGGCGCGGAATACTTTTCAAGCCTCGACTTGCGTTCAGGATACTGGCAAATTCCCATGCATGAAGGCGACAAAGAGAAAACGGCGTTTGCAACCCCCGACGGGCTATACGAATTCAACGTGATGCCTTTCGGGCTGTGCAACGCGCCCGCGACTTTTGAGCGCATGATTGACACCGTGCTGCGCGGCCTCAATGGAAAACTTGCCTTTGCTACCTGGACGACATTGTTATCTTTTCGTCAACGTTTCCTCAGCACCTGCAACGCTTAGATGAAGTGTTGACGTGCCTTGCCGGCGCTGGTCTCCAACTCAACACTAAGAAATGCTGTTTCGCCAGCAAATCTATCAAGGTCTTGGGACACGTCGTTAGCAAAGATGGAATTCGTCCAGACCCTGACAAGATTGATGCGGTTCTTCGCTTTCCGCGCCCGGAAAGACCGAAGGAGTTGCGGAGTTTCCTTGGCCTCGCCTCCTATTTTCGTCGGTTTATCCAGAACTTCGCCTCAATAGCTGCTCCACTACACCAGCTACTTGCTTCCGACGTCCCCTTTCGGTGGTCTGAAGAACGCCAAACAGCTTTCGACCTGTTAAAGGACGCCCTCACGTCCGAACCAATTCTCTGCCATTTTGACGAAGCCGCACCGACTATCCTTCATACAGACGCTAGCGGCCGCGGTATAGGTGCCGTTCTTCTGCAACGCGACACCTCTTCACAAGAGAGAGTGGTTGCATATGCCAGTCGCGTACTCACCGCTGCCGAAAAGAACTACACGATAACTGAGCAGGAGTGCTTGGCTGTGGTTTGGTCGGTGCAGAAGTTCCGTCCCTATCTCCACGGCCGTCACTTCACAATTGTTACGGACCACCACGCCTTATGCTGGCTTTCCACTCTGAAGAACTTGTCCGGACGCTTGGGTCGGTGGATTCTACGCCTGCAGGAGTATGACTTTGACATAATTTACAAGTCTGGTAGAAAACATCAAGACGCCGACGCTCTTTCTCGCTGCCCGCTTCCTACTACCCAGATCAGCGTTGGCGAGACCTCGGCCGTCACTTCTACCGCAGTTCCTACGCTCGCCTCAATAGGCCATCTCTTCTCGGACGACGAGCCAACATTTCGCTCCCGCCAGCTGTCCGATCCATACTGCAGGCGTATTATGGACCACCTTTCGGGAGCCTCCCATCCACCTAACGCGCGACTTCGTCGTCAACTGGTGCAATTTAAGCTGGAAAATGGCGTTCTTTACCGCCACATTTACCATCCTGACGGTCAACGCTGGGTTCCTGTGCTACCACGCGCTCTTCGACTTCATGTGCTTCAAGCCTTCCACGATGATTTGACTGCTGGTCATCTTGGTTTTCAAAAAACTCTTGACCGCATTCGGTGTCGTTTCTACTGGCCCGGCCTTTATACTAGCGTAGCGCGGTACGTCGGTTCCTGCTTCCCATGCCAACGCCGTAAACTCCCGACATCTGCACCTGCGGGAACTCTACAGCCAATTCCGTGCCCCACACTGCCATTCGAGGTTGTAGGTGTCGACCTTTACGGGCCTCTTCCCGTCACATCTACTGGCAAACGATGGATAGTGACCGCCGTAGACCACTTGACGCGCTACGCCGAGACTACCTCTGTGATTACTGGCTCAGCTACCGAGGTTGCCGACTTCGTTCTTCACGGCATAATACTGCGTCATGGGGCTCCTCGTATACTGCTTAGCGACCGTGGAAGGGTGTTCCTGTCACAAATGTTAAATGAAGTACTGCGCGCTTTCGGAACTACTCACAAGACAGCTTCAAGCTACCACCCTCAGACCAATGGTCTCACCGAGAGGTTTCATCGTACTCTTGCTGACATGATAGCCGTCTACATCCAACCAGACCACAAGAACTGGGATACCCTGCTACCATTCCTCACTTTCGCCTACAACACGGCCGTTCAGCGCACAACTGGCTACTCGCCGTTCTACCTCGTTTACGGACGTCCCCCTGCTACCTTTCTCGACGTTTCCCTCTTCAAGAGCCATGTTAACTTACCTCAGTCTCCCAGCGAAGACTACATTTCCCGACTGGCCCAGTCCCGCCATCATGCTCGCATCAACACAGACGCGAGACAACAGGATCGGAAGATCATTTACGACGCATCCCATCGTGTTGTATCTTTTCGACCTGGTGACGAGGTGCTGCTATTGACACCTATTCGCACACCTGGCCTCTGTGACAAGTTTCAACCACGCTCATCGGGCCGTACATAGTTCTAGAACAGACTTCGCCTGTTAATTATCGTGTGACACCACTTGTACTCCCAACAGACCGCCGTTACCGCAGCACCGAGATTGTGCACGTTTCTCGCATGAAACCCTTCACGCGACGTTCCTCGTCACCTTGACTTGCAGCGGCCAGGATGTCCGCTTACACGTGGGGGAAATTAGTGTGGGCACTAGTTATGTGCTCTTTCTCATCTGTGCATTATCATAATCATCATCATCCGTTTGTCTCTCTGTCCTCATCGTCACCGCGTGTCATTGCCATCATCATCGGGTGTGTGCGCGCTCGGCCCATTCTCTTCCGAGGCCTTGAGTCTAATAAACGTCGCGTCAACCAAGACGTCATATTATTGACTATTTCCGATTCAGTTATATTGCAGGACGCCGTTGCTGCTGCCGAGATGTGGCGCCACATACAGGTGTCCCCAAATCCTAGGAATGAAATGACTATCATTGTTTTCATTAATGCAAGGATCATCACAGCTTAGACGAAATAGAAGCCGTGACCTCAAATGTTTACAACACGGCAAGCTCTTATGATAGGTCAGCGGGCTCATATACGGCAATGTACATGTTATCAAGGCCAAAAAAAAAAGTTTCTGGCCACTGATAACGAGAAAAGTTAGCTTTCGGTCAAACCTTCGTCGCAGTTAACCGAAACTGCTCAGTTCCCCAGTGTATGATCAACGATGATGCTAAACAAGTACATCAGACCAGCGAGTAAAACAACAGAACCTCGTTATAACGAAGCAGCATCCAGACAAATTCGTTCGTGGTATTCGATAGTCGTTGCGATAGTATAGATAATGCTCGGCTCTAAAAAATTGGCCGTGCGGCTGCCGCATGACCACTACATACAAAAATGCAATATTCTACGCTTCAAGCGCACTATAGGCGATATAATTAGGGGTGTGCGAATATTCGAAAGTTTCGAATATTCGTCGAATATTATATTCGAAATATTCGTATTCGGTTCGAGAATCATGTATTCGAAAAGTTTCGAATATTCGATAACTTCAAATATTCGAAAAATGGAATATGCGATTCGATTATCATGCATAAAATAACTCGTCTTCCACATTTCTGCTGCGTTCGTATCGCTAAAAACGTTGCCGAGAGGAGCGATAAACATCGTAAGTACACGGAGGCACGATATCTGCCTGCGACGAGCGCCGCAATGCGTATGATTTATTGCTGGTGCATCTCCGACGTGCAGCGCTGTTGGCGATCATGTAACTGTACATTTTCAATATTATGCGGCCGTAACGCGCCGCACTACCACTCGTTCACTATGCGGGACCACTTCTGAAGAAAGACAGTGACCCACGTGACTGGTCGCGGACTGCAGGCACCTTCAGATACCCCAGTCTGGCAAAGCTTTGCCCCATGTACCTCCCTATACCAGCCACTTCTGTTCCAAGCGAGCGTGCCTTTTCAGCGGCAGGGGGCGGGGGGTGTCTCTGCGAGAAGGGAGCGCCTGCTGCCTGATCATGTGGAGCAACTCATATTTATTCATGATGACATCTAGTCATTACTTTCATTGTGCCGTGATATTTGCTTGTGTTGTGATGTGCATTGTGCTAGCCTGGACATTGTGTTCTGGAGATAGCAGTGTATGTTATGTTGCCAGTCAGGCTGTTAATGTTTTTTTTTTTTTTTCAAATAGCTACATGTTAAATAAAATATTGTTACTGTGGACCCATTTTTCCTTTGATATTCGATATTCGATTCGATATTCGAAGGTGGATATTCGTATTCGATTCGTATTCGAAAAATTCGATATTCGCACACCCCTAGATATAATCCTTACCCGTTCCTTTGTGGCATGCGTGAGGACGCCTATGCCTTCTCATGTGCTTGCTACTCAGCTATTCATGCGCACGAATGGCGGCCAAAGACCGCTGATGTTGCATTCCAAGAACTGTTTATTTCCCATCTTTACTCCCGGAAAGCCAGGGACCGCCGGTTGTGACGCATGCCTTTGGACTGCGGGGGGGGGGGGCACCTTGCGATGCAAATTTTGCCCCTCCCCCCCCCCCCTAATGTTGAACCATGCCGACGCCTACGTCCGGAGACGAGTGAGGTTTGTGGATTGTCTCTAATATTATTACTTAGCGTTCTATGCTACACGTTCGCGTTTCCAGATTCGCGCAAACAAACAAGTCTTCGTTACAGCCGACATCCCGTGGGCTCTCGCATTTCAGTTTCGTTATACAAAGAAGAGCCATCACAAAGTTAGCACTTAGTTCAAAAAATATCAGTGTTTAGCAATAACGAGGGTTCAACTGTATTTCACAGGTAGAGAATGGAACGGATAACCTTGGAAGCATAGAAATAAAGCATAAGAAATGTTTGCTCACCTCCTCGACTTGACTCAATGTTCAATGTGTTAAGGGCCGTGGTCTCTGCCCAGGTAGCGCCCGAGGATCTCGGCCACTTCTTTGTCGAGCCGCATATTCGCTAGGGTCAATGACGGAGACCTTTCAGGGTAGCATCGAGCGTGCCCATCGGACGGGAATCTCCTGGAAATTCCTGGAAGAACGCGATTGGGATTGCGTAAGGATAATTGTTGGAGTTATACTTCCCAAACGTTGGCACGTATACGTCCCGATATGATTATGAGGGACGCCGTAGCGGAGGGCTCCGGAAATATCGATCATTTGGTATCTTAACATACGCCTAAATCTAAGTGCACGACCGCCTCAAACACCTCGCCTCTATCGAAATGCGGTCACCACGGCCGGGATTTGATCCAGCGATATCAGCAGGTGGCGCAAGGGATCGGCACGTAGCTATACCAACGCTTTTGCTAGAAGTTAAATAGTAAGAATTACATGAGCACAGGGTTTCCATAAATAATTACTGCAATGGGGTTTGGCGCGATCGCATCTGCGTTACACTGAAATCATGACCATAGACGTACGCACGAGGGGAGGGTGGGCATTGTGCTCCATACCGTTATTCATTCTGATAAGTCCCGTCGCTGCTGAAAGAGCAGGGTTATGGCCAAACAGGTTTGTGAATGTAAAGTGCTATGGTACCAACTCGCCCAGCAAGACACCCTTCTGAAGGTAATGATGGCCTAAGACACCCTTCTGAAGGTAATGAGGCATTCGAGTAACTGTACTTATCTACTCCCAGAAAGCCAGGGAACAAATGCAGACCATTCTGAAGCATGTTGGCTGTTGGACTCGACCAACCGGTGGGCGTGTGGGGCGGGGGGGGGGGCTCAGCCATGCAACTTTACCCCCCCCCACCCCCTCCACCACTCTTAATGCTGAACCTTTGCATGCCTGTGATCGTGATTCGAGACTGTCGACGCTGCCATTAGGTTACAATTTGGAGAGCTGTACCATGCGCTAGTTTCCCTGCACGACCCCGAAGTCTAACACAAGCCGCATTATCGAACTACGCTGGGCCTGATGCACGTCACTCACCCTGCAAAAAAAGTGGGATGTGCGGGCTGTGGAACTCAAAGTGGTCGCGGACACCAGCACAATTGGTGAACGGCGTCCCAGAAAACAGCTTCTCTTCGAGTTTTGTGAGAATCGTGTCCACCTCGACACGCTGGATACACCTGAGTAAAGCAGAAGAAAGTGAGGCACGACCCACGAGTACGCAAATGATTGTCGCCAAAGCATGTGTGACACATGGTTTAGCGAAACTCTTCCAAATCGGACGAGCCTTGGGAAAGAAACTGCTTTCCAAGACTTCCGTTACAGACCTATGAAACATAGCACAACTTCACCTTATTAAAATACTGCAGTGCAAGACTCGAATTCTTGTATCAATTAACGCCCATGACAAACTCAACATAGTCGATTTTTTTCTTTATCTCTGGCTGTACAACTATGCAGAGGCACGAGCTCACCTTAACCCTCTTTACACACTTAATTATTGCTTTAAATATCCATTCTTTCTTCGCACGATTGACAACTGGAATAAACTAATGCAATTTTTTCAGCACACACATTGCCATTGTTTTCATAGAAATTAGAATGTGCACCTCCCAGTGGAATTGTGCTGCATTCATCTGCACAAAGTATGCACGTCCAATCTATTCCTTCAAAAGGACAGACTATTTCAACAGGACAATATTTATTTCTGCATCCACATTTTTATGTTGCACGTAAGAGTTTGTATCTGAAGCGCATATTGTATAATCTGTGTGTGTTAAATATCGATCTATTCGCCATTGTTGAAAACGAACTTCATGTACAACCCTGCTTAAATAACCGAATGATGATTGCAGTATGTGAAATAAATAAATTCCTTGGGGAAATCGAAGCAGCGTCGTAGATTGCGCGGTGGAAGGTGGATTTGGCGCATGATAGATTTTTTTATTACGATGAAAGACTGGTGCTTAGACTACAACGCTAGGTTTGCTATGTGTGCGCCGGAATGTCGAACATGCCCGATCGTTTGATTGTGCTGATAAGCTTGAGAGCGCAAGACAGTGTTTATACGTGCAACGGGTCGGCTACCTGAAAGCGAGCGTGGCAATATACAGACAATGCATTACCCTTGATGCTACAAGGAACTTGTGCGAACTTGTGCACGTTGCGCAGGCTGTCCTATTCGAGTCGTTGTAACACGTAAAAGACTTCCAATGTGCAGGAGCGATTTTCGTCACGCAATAACATGAAAATTTATTGCAAGGAAGAAAACAAATCCCATTAAAAAAGCAGCATGTACATACGCTTGTCAATACCGATACACTGCAACGAATAACGAGTAAATATATAGGGGAAGCCATTGAGCAGTAAGCACAGATAAGATTTGGACAACCGCTGACTGCTCAGCGCTATCGCTTCGCTTCGTTTCGCTTCGCTTTTACCCACACTTTATTTGGAAAAATTCGCCCAGTTATTAGATTTGATCGCGAGTCGCAGCCACGACATTGCAATGTCCAACTTAACGGGACACTAAAGCGAACCGTTGATCAAGTTTTGACTGAAAATTACTTGAAACTATTGTCGTTGTAATTTCACTATCATGGGCTCATGAATCGAGGATAAAATTACGGTCAAACTTATTTTTAAGCTTCACGCCGAAATATAGACATGACGTCACGGATTTCAAAATGTTTTATTCGTATTTCGGCCACCCTGGCTAAAGAAGCTTTTCTGAAACTAGGTATACTATGTCTCCGGTCCCCTCAGAGGGCAATGTATGTATTTTTTACGGGCTAGGAACTACGTAGGCCCTACTAGACGCCGTCAAAATCCATGACGTCACGGCGATTGGTGCGTGAACTTCAACGTGACGTCACTGCCGGCATTTTTTTGCGCGCTTTCAAGCTTACCATGCGCCTTCTCTCAGTAAGCGTATCGTTTTCGGTATTGTGACGTTTTAGTTGACTAATACGAGAAAAATCGTTTTTTTTTTCTTAGTGTCCCCTTAACCAGAGCGTTGCTTGAGCAGTGGAATTCGACATAAGCGAGCGATTACCGAAATGTACACTTTCAGGCGGGTTCGCTTTGCACAGATCGTCTTAAGTGAAAATATTGCCGAGTGGTTGTGACATTGAAAAAGGCGGCAAAAAAACTGGGGAATACGAAACTCTTTATTTGGGCGAACTTGTGCCCGGAAAATGGTAGTTCACAGTAGAAGCGATACACGATGTGCACTGATAGCGGCGGGAACAGTCGTCGGCCGTCGAGTCATCTGATCTGCAGTTAGGCGCATCCGCATTTATATATGCGGCATCAAATATTCGAGTCTTCTCGCTGGTGGCCGCGCTAGTCCCAGAAGAAACTCAACTGTTCGCTCCTGGGCGCTCAAGGCTATCAGAAGATTCGAAAATAATCTGGAAGTTTCCGAGACTTTCGGGCGCGTGGTTATACGTGTAACCGACTGTTTACATAGGAATACAAAAAAAAGGAGCGCGTGTGGCTACAATGTGAATGAAATACAATGTGAATACAATGTGAATGCAATAATCCCTGAAGGGATTGTCAGTATGTAATAAATAAAAAAAAAACACCGGAGTCCGAATAAACCAACGTAATAACACTGTGTACACGTAGCCAGAAGGCAAGGAGTCTTGCCAATTTTAGGTAACAGTCCAACAACAATTTCTTGCTCCTCAGGTTCTCAGGGTTGCCGAATACTGGAGTCTGCAATGAAACTAGCAGCAACATCGAAAATTTTTCCACGCCTACGGTTGTTTTGGCAAGTAGCTGATAAATACGAATAAATAAGGGATACTTAATGTAGAGTAAGTGAGCCAAAAGCGATTTCTTAATATTAGTAGTAAAAACACTGAGGAGCGAAACCGAGCGTTAGCGAGCGCGTAGGAGCGCTCGAAGCCATGTAAAATGGCGCCATAAACCGCACATCTAATTTTTTTCTATAACAAATATGGCTAGATGGGTAAATGTATTCATTTTCTGCCATTTTCACAAGATTTGATTGCAAATTCTTCCACTACGGATGCTTTTGTATCGTAGTCATGGCTTTGTATTGCGAGCACTCTCCCCGCGTGTGTAAAACTGAGTAAAACTCAGTTTCTCCCATCATCAGTTTTTTTAGATGCGAAGTATCTTAAGGCGGAGCTCAATCCGGTGGTGGTGGGGTTGCGGCGTGACCACCCTTACTGCGCATGCGCATACCCTCTCCACACACCTCCTCTCCACTCACCATCTCCCCTCCCCCTCTCCACTTTCCCTCTCCCCTCCCCATACCCCTCCCCCTTTCCACTCTTCCTCTGAAACGCGGGCTAGACAGGCCGAAATTCTCTCCTGCGCAACGCCGCGATGAGCTCGAGCGCATGCGCGTCCCCTCCCCTTCTCTCTCCTCTTCTACGCTGCCCCCCTCTCGCCCGCCTGTCGACCGCGTTCCCCGCTTGCCCTGTGAGAATTAACGGCCAGGCTAGATGGAAGATACGACGCGCGTAGCGTCCCTCTTCGCGTTCCACGACGCGAGGTCGGTAGCATGCACAACGAACGCCAACGGAACGCGATCGTGCAAGTGCTCCGGCTTCGCATCGCCTCATGGTCCCCTTTAGCGGGAGATGGTGTAAGTTTTGTAAATTATCCAAGCTTGGCGCACTTTTTCTGGAAAACTATCCGACCGATTGCGCAAAAATTCTTACGTTATATTTAAACCCCTTCGAAATGTTCAACCGAGAACTGAAGTGTGCGAGTTATAATTAGGAAAAAGTATTAAATGGAAAGGTGCTCATAACGCACGTGTCTAGAGAGGACAAGGTTTTCTTTACTTGTGAGGTAAATGCAGGAATCTGAGCTATAGGATTTATGTCACTACTATGTAGAAGTAACGTGCGAAATTTCATAGTCATACCTGTTTTTTTTTTGGGGGTGGGGGGGGGGGGGTCCTGAGAAATGGTAAGTTTCATTTTACATCCCAATCTAAAATTTGCTACTCAAATACAAAAAAGTAACAAAAGCTACGGGGTAAAAATTACACATATTGAAGGCCAAAAGCTTTTTTTTATACAAGACGCAAAATTTCAAAATAAGATATTGAACAGTTCCGGAGATATAAAGCTGAAACGAAGACGACGCATTTTCGCTGCCATACCCACTTAAAGAATGCGTCTTTGCGAGCTCCGGTCGTTGCCATCATCGTGCTGTGGTAGCTGCTGTGAATGCACTAGCCAATTTCGAATGCAGCGCCATCATGCAAGCGTATTGCCTAGCCCTTGGAATATAAATCGACTCCCGAAAGCTTTGCTAGCTTGTGCCCTACCCCAATGGCATAGACGAGAAGAACTGGCAGTCACGAAACGTGTTTTGGTGTAAACCAAGTTAGGAAAGCGGGTGCGAACAGAACAAGAGACAATCAACTGCAAAAAAATAACCGCTGGTTATAGCAATGGTGCATGGTAAAACACTGCATGGTAAAGCTCCCTGCGCTCTTTCAAGGTTTCAAGAGCGTCGCGCGTTATTACCACTATCCCAGTCGCGCGAGCACTCCGGCCGGGAAAGACCATTAGGTAGTATTAAATATAGTACACCACCTAACCTGCGCACTAAGGCCTACCAGAGCCAGTTCCTCTTGACATGTTTATCTAGCGAACTCGCGACAGGCATAACAACTTGGCATAGGGAGACGTTAAAACCGGCAGCTTTTGCAACTAAAGCGCATGCTACCCACAACCCACTTCTATTTGCAGATGGAACCAAAAGCACTGCTAACCTGTGTATTCTCAGCAAGAGATGGATCAGTAGAGATACTCGAAGTATGCTTTCACGTGGCGTCGGAGTGAGATTTTCCGCGGCGTATCCGCGCAGGCTGAGCTCACCCCACCTAATCTCCATCAGCTCAACGAAGGCCGTGGAGAGTACGGGATTCCACAGATCCAACTCGTCGACGAGCCAGCAGCGATTCACGCCGGGTTTCCATGTGCAGGGACATTCGTAGCCCTCCTCTTCAGCAGCACCGGCGGCAGTGTCACAGAAAAAAAAAGAGCACAGGTGATTCTTTCTGGAGAGTTCCGACTTGCCACGTATACGACTCTTTAAAGACTCACGGTGACTCTCTTGGTGAATCAGAGTCGGCGCGCTCTGGGAGAGCACCCTGACCCTCTAAGAAGTGTGTAAGGACTTTTATCCGAAGGATCACATTACGACTTATGAGAGTCGGACGACTCTGGCCGGCAACACTCCTACAGGGGTCAAATGACACACACCGAAGCGTCAAGCGACTCCACAACTATTGTAAATTACCCAGTTGACCCATTCTCTACTTTAGCGCGACTACTTTTGGAAATAGTGAAGTATTCATTTAAAGCAAGTCCAATAATACTTTCTGTGGTACACAGCGACTGCAAAAACAGAATAGTCCAATTTTTGCATTATTTTATTGAAACTCGCCAAACAACACCTTTTCCAGCAGAGTACTATAGAAAGCGCGAAAAGATAGTCCGCGATTTCCAATTAGGCCGCTGAGGTATACCTTATTTACAAGCTTGTATGAGTATAGCCAACTAAAATGTGTGACAGTGGTGTGCATAATGTCATATCGTGCAAAGTGCAAAGTACACTGCAGAAATCGGCATCATGTTTCCATATTTATTCCTTATATTATGAATAAATCAAAAAGTGATGACGGCACTTGACAGGCACGCACACACAATTGGGCAGCACTGCGCAATCAAAAGCATGAATCTGGCTCACGAGCAGCAAATCGCATGAGCAGTGCGAACTGTACCACGCGCACCACTGCTGACGTTTCATTCGGAGCCGATAGTACGTGTAACAAGTTTTACCGTGCATCCAACACGCCCAATCTACGCTAGTTGTCCGCAATCACCCGCTGGTCGATCAAGTTATCAATTTTGTTTTTTCGGCAAACGTTTTGTGTACACAGGTACACATGACTACAATTTGGAGGGGAGTGGGAATTTCCGTTCAGCTCAAGACTATTTACATAATGCTAACTTTTGCGAATAAGCCATGATATTGATCGTGCCTGGCTTCCAAAGCAGCGTAGGCTCTCTAACTCGCTTGGCGGGTCGTTCGCGCTTTCACGTATGCCATTTCAACGAAATCCAGCCCAGTGAGTGACGCTACGAACTCGGGGGCATGATCCTGATCGCGATGGCTGTGGGTATGTAGCAGATACGTTAAATGCTAACGTTTATTAACTTTCTGTAATGCTAGGAGCCATCTAAAGATCTATCATTACGCGAAAATACACCTAATAGTCGAGGAAGGCCGTGCGATGCGAGCGAACTATAACGAAAATGCTCTTCTGCCAGAGCCCAACAGACGACAAAAGCCGAATCCCCCCCTTTGCGCCACCGGAGCGCCGTTCGCAGCGCCGCCATCGGTGGCGCACGTGGCGAATAGCGGCTGTTACGAACTACCTGGCCACCATATTCGCCGTGGCATGTCGCCCGACAATAGGAACTGACAAAAACCTGTGGTTGGGAAATTTAAGAACAGCTCGGCACCTGTCGAAGTGCACTACTTTGCCCGAATCTTCGCTAATGTCGAGTTTACGCTTGAGCGCGTCTGCCATACCTACTATACCTTTAAATATCACTCGAAAGAAAAACCTTTTAGTAGGACTTGTTGCTGGGTGAATTAGCCGAAATCTATGGGATACATGTTAGTACAAACAAGAAAAACAACGACTAAACGAAGAAAGTAGCAAGCCGAAGGATTTTACTGCCCGACTTTTCTCCTTCATACACTTTCTTCGAGTGTTTCTTTGCTTTCACTAACATGTATCCCTTAAATAACCTTTGAGCTTTTGTAGTACAAGCTAGAACCTGAGATCTTATGGCGCATCGGCCGTATCATGCATGGTAGTACCCTCGGAACTGTTCACGCAACAGGCTTGATGCAGCGTTTGTCTCGTGTCATCAGCAAAATGTTCGTGCTGCTATGGCGAGGATGTGTATCTGTTGCTTGACTGCCCAATGTACATCATCCCGACAGCGGCTACAACAGGTAATCCGTTTTCTCAATTGTGATCGCACTTTGTCAGATGAGAAAGGATTACCTCATGGCCAAGAAAAACCGATCATAAATATATGAACGCCCACCGACGCTTATGTGTAGACGCTGGCGTTGGTTATGACTGGGGTATACTTAGAGGGTGCGCGTCGTACTTGTGCGCGTCAGAGTTCCGCGTGATCAGGAAGAAGCTACTACATTGTAGGAAAAAAAAAAAGAGCAGGGGTGTCACTTAGCGTGAGTGGCTGTTACTCGTTTTGGTCAGTTCTGACTTATACATAACTCTTTAAAGATACGCGTTAATTCTTTTCGAGAGTCACGTCTCCCACAGCTTGCTGGAGAGAGTAATGATTTTCAAAACAGTTAACGTGTGTGTCTATAGGGAGTTAAATAGGTATCAAGCCAGGCCAAGAAGTGTAACGGGTGCTCTTTTTCTTGGAGTGTAGCTAGCTGGTGTAGCTAGCTAGTGCAGCTAGCTGGTCCGTCACGTTAGGCTAAATGAAGGATGCTGTCTGTTCATCGTTCCGCTCTCATTCTTCCAGCTTATCACCCAGATTATTTCTCTGTTACCTACTTCCGCGGATTCGCATTCCTGTATGGTTGCCAGGTGTTAAGGAATGAACCCGCCAACAGTCGACACAATACCAAGGCAAGTTAGCCCATTATGACAGCCCATAATAGGTACACGCAATAAATTCCCCGAACATTGGTTTTAGACACTGGATTGCACAGTATAGGAATGTTTAACGATATGCTTCCAGCAGTCAAACCTAGGAACCGTCGACCAATACACTTTTCAGTACCAGCGGCTGAGCAGAGGTACATTTAGCGGTATTGAAGCGTTGGATTCAAACTTTTATTTTAAAACACCTTAGTTTGCTCCACGGACATTTGTAAACGATGTGTTCTAAGGAGTTTCCATAGTTATCTTATACTTCTGAATACCATTTTTTTTTCTTTTTTATGAACGTAACGTGCTCATTCTGCAGACCCATGCGATGATTAAACTTAAACAGCCTCTTGCGAACAAGTACGTAGGCGTCTGAATGTGGATTTCCAGCATTAATGTCTGGTCATAACCTCACTTATTGTAGCAAAAGTATACTGAGGGACTGGAAGTGATAATCAGTGTAGGAGGTGAATACAACGTGACTAGGGTTAATAAAACGCAAGAAAATGTGAATGAACGTATTAATGGCACTCCAGGGAATCAAATGTAGGTTAACACTTCGGCGACGAAGTGTTAACTTTTAGAACCAGGGGTGACATTTAGGCCGCCGAAAAGGAACAATAAATTACAAGCGCAATCTACAAAGAAAGTCTAAGTGATAATATCTGGAGTTTGACGTGGCAAAACGGCGATATGACTATGAGGCACGCCGTAGTAGAAGGTCCGACAATTTCGATCGTCAGGTGTTGAACGTTAACTGATAACGGTGTAAAGAGACGGCTCTAGCATTTCGCCTCCATTGAAATCCGACCACCGTGGCCGGTATCGAACCCGCGGCAGTCGGGGCAGCAGCCGAGCACCGTAACCGCTGCACCGCCCCGCTATACAATGCCAAGTGAATGAACTAGTGTCGTGAAAGCCCAGACTTTCGCACACACTCTTAGCGTTAGTTAAATGGACTCGCACTTCTGTGTTCCTCTCACGTCAAAGTGAGGCCGCTGTGACCGCGGATGGGTTCCAACATGCGTCCTAGCGCTTAGTAGTTCAACACCGTAACCGAATCACGGCGGGTGCCAAGTAGAGCAGAAGCTTGCCTCATCGCCCACATGGACCGGTCAATTCGTGTGAAGAGACACGCTCAAGAAAAGCCTCATTACCCGACTTGCGGCCGCCGCGTTTCCTTGAACCACGGGGCGGAGGATGTCCCCGGGACGTTGACGGTGCATCGATCGGGACGGGAGGTTCGGGTACGTCTCCTAGAGCAGCCCGGAACTCATTGGTAAATATGGCGGTGATATCGTCCAGCGTCGGTTTCGTCAACCTGCAGAGAGCCTGCAGCGAGGCCATATATTCCGGTGTCAGGACACCGGCGTCCCTTTCTCCTGGCTCAGATGAAGTGTCCATCATCTGGAACAAGAGCGCCGGAGAGAACGTTCATTATTGCCGACCACGTCACCACAAAGGCTTATTCAAATAATACTAGGCGGCTACGTGACCTAAGAGCGGCGCGAACATCTGAACAAGTAGCTCTTATAAGCAGGTACAGAGAAGATCAGCGAAACACAGCAACCGAGCGGACGTGTGAAAAGCAAGGTTAACCTAATTGAAGCTGTCCCTAGCACTATTCTTTCAGCTTCCTGTCTGCTGCACCTGTTTAGCACAAGCGTTGCAGGAGAAGTGAAGTGTCCTTATGTCGATGGCATTCAAAACCACGTGTACTCTAGCTTATGTATGCAAACAAGCATTCTATTTTTCGATTCCCCCCTGATTCCGAACGTCTGTAGAAGAATCGACATTTAGGAGAGGCAGCACCAACTTGACATCTTGGTTGAGTAACGCAAAGCGCGACACGAAGTAACGAAGTAACACAGGAATGCGATATCAGACCGTGTTCCTGCCTTGCGCCATGGCGTCACGATGTTAGACGAAGACAAGAAGACTCTTTCCGTCCATGAACACGTCTTTTTCCTCTTAGTGTGCCATCTTAGATGTTTTGGCTACGTATAATGACTGCGGCTTATTGGCCGCTACTGCAAGATGTAATGCGCGTTTTTGTCGAACTGCCCCTGCCGTTCACTAAATCGAACAGCAAATGGGCGGTAATTGCGCACTTCGCATGCCTCAGCTTTGAGGGAAAGGACATGTGGACGTTGATCGACCCCTCATTCCACTATGTAGCCTGCTTTTCCGTCACCACAGATCGGCTTTGTGCACCGAAACCTCGACAACCAGCTCGCATCTTTTTTCATTGGATTTCGCGGCCACGGACGGAAAATGGGCAGATAAAGAAAGGCTGACATACTTCTAAATGATGAGCATGCAATAGGAATGCTCTGCTGAAAAAAATTCACTATAGCCACATGGGCGAATCCATGAATGGAACAGTTACACCAAGTAAGGCTAGCAGCTAACTCCTTTAGTGTCCGACCTATGGTACCCCAGCAAAACACTGGCGTAAGCAAACGCGGTGGCCGCAGCGAGCGAAACGACCTTCGTGCTGTCTATTGCTTCAAAGGAAGCTGAGCGGTGAGAAGGCAGCACGTACAGGTGCCCCAAAAGTAAAACGGAACACGCGAGCAGTGGCCAAACGGGGCGAAACTGCATGCCAGCGCGCTCTATAAGATGTGCTGAAGTTAGCGAGAGTGCGTCGGCATATCCATGCTGACCCATCCCGATATTTTGGTGCTCGCCTAATCGCCGGCTCGAGCGAAGCCGCGCTGCTACCATCACTGGTCATCAGGAGGCGCCTTCAACGCTTTATACATTTGTTTGCCCGAGTCTTGACGAAATCTTCGGAGGCATGCGCTTTCTACATCGCCAAGAGTGCCACCACTTTCGCGAACCCTGCCGAGCAGTGGATGGTTAGCAGTGCGGCTTCGCTCGAGCCGGACAAAGGCCGAGACAGACGGTACGATTTTCCTTCCGATGCGATGTCCGACGCGACGGTGCGGCAGCCAGAATGGTGGCTGTCCGGGGCTATGAAAGGTCACCACTCCATCTGCCGCACCGCCGCGTAGGCCGTCCCATCGCATGGAAAATCGTACCGTCTCGGCCTTAAGGCGAGCATCAGAATATCGGGAATGGTCACCGGATGTGCCGATGCACTCTCGCTGTCTGCAGCGCGTCTTCTCATAGAGCGCGCTGGCACGCAGTATCGTCCCGTTTGGCCACAGCTCGTGTGCTCCCTTTCACTATTGGAGCACCTGTACAAAGCTACCAGCTGTCTTCTAACCCAGTCAAGATAATGCGCGCACGACCGCGCCCGGCCGCTGGATGTACGCAGTTCCTGCGGGAGCCGTGCAAAGAAACAGTAGGTCTGGGTTTGCCTAATCCAACCTTAAACCTAATCATCAAGTATACCTAATCGAACAAGTAAACAGTGGGTTTGGTATGCTATTCAATCCAGCCATGCGAGTGAATTCCGCGCCTACTTCATCTTCACGCCAGTAGGTCTACTCAAAGTTCTCTAAAAGCCTACGTATAGCATTCGTTCCCATTACACACTGTAACTTTCTCACTATTTAGACGTGCCGATATACACGCAAGGCTTACCGTTTAGCTGCGGCGCCAAGCCCCGATGTGGTGCGGCTCTGCTGACTTCTGAACACAGCAACCGCGACGCAAGCTTCCAGCAACGGTCGGCAGCACTGCGAAAGTTACCCGGATTTGGGCGGTGGCAGGGTATAAAAGTAACGCCCTAATGACGTCATCGTGCCCTAATCTCGCGGCGAAACAAGCGCCGTTTTGGCGCCACCGTTGGTGGTGCGATATCAAGAGGGCAGCATGCGCAGAAATGGACGAGATGTTCTACGCAGCACGTTCGAATGATGCGCCTGATTCGGTTCAGTGCGATATTGACCCCGAGAAATCGACCGAGAATCACATAAGGCTACAACGACGTAAGGCATGGCAATCTATGCACCGTAAAACCAACAGCTCTGATAATTCAACTGCCGCGTTGGCGCAGTAGCTACGGTGCTCGGTTGTCGACCTCAAGGGCGCGGGTCCTATTCTGGCCGTGGCGGTCACACTCTTATAGAAGGCGAAATGTTAGAGGCCCGTTTACTCAGATTTAAGTGCACGTTTAAGAACCCCAGGTGGTAGAAATTTCCAGAGTCCTCCACTACGGCGTACCGTATATTCATATCCTGGTTTTGTCATGCAATGCCAAAGAAATAAACCACGTGACATTATGAAGGAATTCAAATAGCGAGAGGCCACAAAAGACACTTATTTCGCACAAACTTTACCGTGTTAGGAATGATTTACGTATATGTCTTCTACGTTAAGATATTCAGCGCTAGCTCCTGGCTTGGATCGAGCGCGCCTGTTTGCACCCAATTTAGCAAATAAGTTTTGATCTGGTATTACACAAAATTAAGTGGCATGATGTACACGCTCTGAACTAGGGAGATTACTGACGGATGCAAACCTACGCCACGTTTCCGCATTTGTGGTCCTGAAAGTGTAAATGACATTTTCTAATGGTGATATCGACTCTCTCATACAGGCCCTGTCGAGAGAAGCTTTTTTTTCGCTCTTAACGAAAAACTATATTCCACTCGAACATTAGGCTTTAATTAGGCCTCCCCTAGTGCCTCGTATCTAACCTTTTGAGCACCAGTGTGCAGTAAGACTGAGTGATGAATTTTAGCCCTACACATCGGCTAGCCATGCACGTAGGACACGTTACAGGGTTGTCGTTTGCACGGGTAGGTGTGAGACTCACGCAGCTACAGGCATACTCGTACACCAGTGCGTCGTATGATGGACTTCTAACCTTGAAGCACTGACTTAGAGTTTACGTGAACATACGCTGGTGGCATATCAGATAAAGTTAATGAGTGAGCGATTAGTTAGGCGAGCTTGTTGAACGAATGTCCCTTAACCTTGTCTGCTGCAATGCCTAAATGGGACGACTTCTTTAGACTGTGTACATGTTCGGGAATCCGGCATGATTTTTCGGTATTTGCGAGACAACAGTGCGAAGCAAATGTCGTAGAGTTCCTTCTCAAGTTTGCTCAATGCACCATGCGACTCACTGCACATGTAGATTTTAAGCGCAGCCCCATTTCATAACGCGCGACATTCGCTGAAATGATGTATATGGAAATTAAAATGACTGCGCCACCTCAATGATGAAGTTGTGGAAGATCTGAAGAAAGCTCTCTCTCTAAGGGGTTGTGAAAGAAAGAATGAAGAGGAAAAAAGTCACAGTTTCACTGCAAGGGCGAAGCAATGAATGCGATAGCAACAAATTGTAGTGTTACACAGTGAAGCTGGCAGATAACTGTTTTGTGGCCGATCTCGCGTAACTACAAAACGCTGGTGTAAGAGAATACGGCCGCTCCAGGGAGAGATGCTCTCCGCATAATCACTTCGCGTTGAGAGCGCAGCACGTAGAAAGGTATACGAGCCGCCTGCTGTGATGCATTTTGAGATAGCGCGCGCGCCAGCGATCGCTACCGCGCCGTTACATTCAAAGTTCAAAGTGGCTGCTCGCGCGACAACCCCCACTCCAACCCCACCTTGTGTCTTTTTATGGTCGTTAAGGACAGGCCGGGCGTTTCCTGTCTGCTTCGACGGCCGGGCTCCCGAGCGGGGTGATGTTATCGCATGCACCGTCCGAGCGACGGAAATGGGCCGGCTCGTTTGATATCTGCTTCGGCCGCGTTCGTCGCCCCCGCTCGCGCGCTTTTACCCGCGGTAGAGCATACAATGCGCGGGGGCACCTTAGCATTTTGGACTTCAAACCGGAAGGACATGACGGCGATGACAACGGCGACGGCAAAAACCCGTCTAGACTGTCCAGATAATTGCTATCGCAATAAAAGTACCGATCCGTAACTGTCTATCCTTACGAGGGACCTGAACTGATCGGCACGGGAAGGGGGAGGGGACGGTTGTCAGGAGAAGAGAGTGAAAAGAAAAAAGGGGGAAAAAAGAGGATCCCGTCGCACTCCGTAGAGAAAAAAAAGAGGAGAAATAAATGTGTAATCAAATAACGGTGCCTCAGTCGCCAACCAACAAAGCTGTCGAGGAACCGGCCAGCAAGGAGGAGGAGGAAAACTTTATTGGAGATAGGAGTTTGGAGCACGCAGGCTCCCGGGCCACACACGACGCCGTTTCGCTCAAGTGTTCATTTGGTGGTAGTCCATGACGCTAGCAGCCCGGTCGGCAGCCACGGTCGGCGCAACCGGATCCACTGAATGCAGTAGTGTCTCCCAATCCTCCCAAGTCTTTAGGGGCTCAAGGGTCCGCGGGGGAGGATCCGCCGGGCAGTTCGAAAGGATGATGATAAAAGAAGCATGAGGTTCAGGGCAAAGAGTACAGGCTGAGGTTGAGGAAGAAGGGGTTGACGGTGCGATAGAATGAGATGAGAGGGAAGAGTGTGAGTTGGTAGCTGGCGCCAAAGGGCTGTCGGTCGGTTGCTCAGGGACTTGTGCGGTGGAGGATATAGCTAACGCGCTGCCCCATAGGCCAGAGTCAGCTCTTTGAAAATGTGCGCGCGCTCCTTCATGAACCCCCGATCAGAGGCCGCGGAACCCGGTTTAAAGAACCTCGGCCTAAAGGTTGGTGGTCTCGTTTTGCAGGATTCCCGGAGTGCGCGAGAACCCAATTCAACTCCACTTGACGGGGCGGGGATGCAGGGGCCGAGTCCAGTATGCGAAAAGTAGGGACGCGAACTCGGCCTCGTGCGAAATTTAGGATTGCGGTTTTAGAATCTGATAAAACAAAAAAAGACATTTCGTGCTTCTGTGTTTACGATTGCTAAGCCAATGGCAGCTTCCTCTGCATCTTCGGGGTAGGTGTCTGGAGCAAGTGTGTGTGTACCTATGGGGGAGAGACGGAGGTCCACAACAGCAGCGGCCGCTTCATCACCCACGCAGGCTGCAAGAATGTTTCTTGTTTACAGGCGCTCGAACAATGCGCTGGCTTCGAAGAAGGAGATGAGCGCTGTGCGGGTACGCTTAACAACAATTGCGTGCGCACATGGGAACATGGGGGCTATTTTGTAAGCGTTCTGTCGCAAAACGGAGGCGGGCACGGAACGAAACGTCACGAGAGGACGAGAGGGAGCAGACATCCAATAGGCGAGCTGAGGGAATTCAGAAATATTTACAGCGCATTAAGAAATATAGAATTATAGCAGCTGAACATCAGTATTCACAGGCATTGTTTTTTGAGAGCTTGAAACTGAAGAGCGCGATCACTTTAACAATTTATTTGAGTTGATGTCTTCAGTGGACGCTAGGTGGTGTAGCAGTTTGACGAGTGGTTCGCTGGTGAGGGGATGGTTGTGATTATCGCAAACTATCGAGGCAGGATTCGGGTAAGCCGGACACAAAGCAGGCTAATTCGATTCTCCGACCCCAGAGCTTAGGTTTCGATCCAATCCAAGTCGTCCGGAGACCGTTCTGTATCCGTTCTATCGACATAACGGGGGCTCCGCCCGTTCTTTGCGCGTTGTGTGGCTATTTTCACGTCTTGACCGTCAGACGAGTCTCGACCAATCCCGTGCAGCTCCCTCTCATCCCCTCGTGACGTTTCGTTCCGTGGCCGCCTCCGTTCTGTGACTGAACGCTTACAAAATGGCAACCCTAGATCTCATCGACACTGGTGCGTGGCGAGTCCTTGTCAGAAAACTTCGCGGCTAAAGGGCGAGACAGACGGTACGATTTCCCATGCGATGCGACGTCCGACACGGTGGTGGGAAAACCAGAATGGTGACCTTTCATAGCATCGGACAGCCACCATTCCCTCTCCCCCACCGCCGTGTCGGCCGTCGCATCGCATGGAAAATCGTACCGTCTGTCTCGCGCTTAAGTTTGTCAGCTTGTGTACAGCGCACGCGTGTACCTTGCAGGCTGCTCGTTCACCCCACTTCAACCGCGTATCGGAACGTTGGAGAGAGCGCAAGGCGCCACTTCCGCAGTCGATCTGGAAGCGCCGAGCGACGATACCGTAACGAAGACATTTCAGGTGCGCAAGCAAGCTATTTTCGTCGCAATCTCGTCGCGCGTTCCCTTCCACGCACCTGCGAAAGTGACGCTTCGCGCTTTTGTCCCACGTTTTGGTGTTTACGCAGTTGAAGCGAGCGAACGAGCAGGCTGAAAGGCAGAAAAGGGCGCGCGTGTGCTGTACACACTACCGAAGTTAGCCCTGAAGCCGTCAGGAGGCGTAACGATGCAGTTTGGCACGCGCTCACGTGGTCCCTAGGATTTTGCTCGCGAATGTACTATCGCGCTCAGTATGAGCTACATTCCGCGAGCGCGTGGCCGAGTGCTCTGCAAGGTTGTACAGTGACGCCGATCTTGGCATATTTTCGAGTTATTGGGAGAGAGTTGTAGTGCGAGAGGCATGCGAGTTGTAGTGCGATAGATAACTTAGCGATCTGCTCACCGATAACAGGAAGAATAGTAGTCACTGCGTGTTCACGAAGGAAACCGGGCCGCAGGAATACTGGAGAGTTTTAGTTTAGCGCGCGCAACGGCCTTGCGCACACAACGGGTGAGAGAGAGCAAGACTGCGCATGCGCTGAACCTAAGAGAGATGCGTGCGTTTGCGCACGCAAGAGATGCGCACGCTAAATCTCGGCGCTTACGTTGCGCCCGCTACGGCCGTTGCGTACCTTACGGGCACTTCTCTCGCGAGATCTCGACCGGTCGAGACAGGCAAAATGGCTGCGTCCGACAGCAGCACAAGCGGCACGGCGTTCATGGCAGCGAATAAATGCCGCGTCCATTTCGGAATTGCCCTCGATTTGTAGCTCCTCGCCTACGTGAGTAGCTTGAATCTGTTCGCGGACCCAATGCAGTGGACTGTGATCGCTGCAAAGATGCAGGAGATATTCGATGTCGTCGAGACTGCAGTCGCCCTTCAAAAGCCACAGCTCTCGGTTTGTGAGCATCAAATCGTCTATCTCTTCCCATGAAAGAGTGGCCAAAAGGCGCTGATTCGAAAGGATGCTGGAAGGCATTTTTCCTCCCTCGCTGCTGCTCGCCTCGTAGAAGTTGTACCAACCGTCATCGTTCACCACAGATCACCTCAACAAAATTTGCGTAAAATCTTGCCTTATCTCGTGCCTTGACTTGTGTCAACTATGATCGGCTATTGTAGTTTATTTCTTAGCCACTAGATGGCGCAGAAAAACACGCCGAGACGAAGGTGCTGACGCTTAGACGCAGTCCATGTTTCGGTTGTTGCGTACGGTAAACTAAAAATGTAGGAGACAGCCTCATCTCTAACGTACGCAGCGCGCAGGCCGTTGCGTACGTACAGGTTTGCGCGCGCTAAACTAAAACTCTCTACTGATTCATGAAAATCCAGCGAGCACATTGATCAGAACCGCTGCCCCGGTGCCTTATCTAGAACACATGGGTTGTCAGACGTAGTACGTGTGTTGCTATTGCATCCTTGCACAGGACATCGTTTCCGCAGGGTACCGAATGAAGCGTTCGGCGTTAAACGTTAAAACGGTATGGGCTTGAGCTTGTTCGTTAAACGTTAGCCGCGCCTTCCCGTTGCCCGTTAAACACTGCACTCAACACGTTCACCAACGATGAAGCGCACCTCACAACTATACGAGCACAGCAAAACTTAAATTCTCACTACAATAATTCAGAGAACGCATGCAAGCGCGGAACAGCAAAACGCGTGAGTGGGCGTGTCGTCGCGAATTTTACGAGCGCGCTTCTCTTCTCAGGCGCTAAGAGAACGGTTTTTCGTAATTAATAAAGTCATAAATTCTTTGCACATTGCGCCTAGGTAATATTGCCCGGGAAATAAATGTCGTTTGTAAAACTTAAAAGATTGCTTCTTTCTCGAATAAAACTTAGCCATTTGCTACTAATGTTTGTTCTATCCACACCTAGGCGCGCTTCCGTCGCAGCACCCGTAACTCACCTTGCTGATGTCGCTGACAATAGCTTCTGAACCGCTTTTCGCCCGAAGCTTCGCGACTTAATTGGATCGACCTTGGCAAAGTAACGGAGACAAGAAGAAGAGGCAGAAACGACATATTTTGAAAGAGCGTATGCTTGGGCATGTCGGTGATTGACATATATTGACGGTGACCTCC
Source organism: Rhipicephalus sanguineus (assembly GCF_013339695.2). Taxonomy (NCBI): domain Eukaryota; kingdom Metazoa; phylum Arthropoda; class Arachnida; order Ixodida; family Ixodidae; genus Rhipicephalus; species Rhipicephalus sanguineus. The sequence goes on along the minus strand of NC_051185.1, from coordinate 85,412,567 downwards.
AACTAATAGATATTTCGAAAAGCGCGAAGCCGACTCTTACACCTGCGCCCATCTTGTCAATCACAACAGAAGCATCGCAGGCGACGAAACAGAAACGGTTTTTCTTTGTCACTCTTATATACAAATTCTGAGCACTCACACAGTTGACACCGGATTTTTTAATTTGAACAACCTCTATTGTTCGTGTTTCTGTTTTTGCGTTTGCATGCTTGAAAAGGTCGCCTGAAGAAAGTGTGGTGTGCATGTACACTAGCTGCCGTGATCTGTACCGTGATGTGGTCTAGTGGTTATGGCGCTCGACTACTGACCCGAAGGTCGCGGAATTGAATCCCGGCAGCGGTGGCTGCATTTTCGATAGAGGCGAAAGTGTTTGATGTCCGTCTACTTAGATTTAGGTGCACGTTAAAGACACCCAGGGGGTGGAAATCTCTGGAGCCCTCCACATACGGCGTCCCTCATAGTCATATCGTGGTTTTGCGACGTTAAAAACCCCAGATATTATTATTACTGCAATATGTCCACCGGATTCGTGTTTATTTTTTTTACATTTAGATAACGCTCTCGCGCCGTGATACTGTAGCATCAGCCATTGTGACAATGGCTGATGCTGGCAACCATACGTCACCAACTAGAGGCAAACGAATGAGCGCGTGCACGCTTGTCTGTGGGTGCCCTGGGGTGCTATTCGGGGCACTGTCAAATTCCGCCACGTTGTCAAATTCCACCATTGGTAAACTTTGATCATCCCAGAGGGCTGCTATGGCCTCTCTGATTGGCTTAAAATGCCGCCATTACACATTTTCACAATATGGTGGAACTCGACAGTGTCCAGAATGACACCCCTTGTACCCACAAACAAGCGTACGTACCTACCTGCTACAATGATCGCCTTGGAGATATCGTCGCGTCTCATAAAACGCAGCACGCACAAAGTTTTGTTCAATGCTGGGCTCGTTTGAACGTGCCTACAGTCGCTTCCCGTTGAGTCAGTCGCTCGTTGGATAAGCTGTGTGCGATTTATCAAGCTTTCCAATATCTACACTGCCCCAATTCTTGTTTTAGAGCATCATGTAAAATTTTTCCGTACTTCAACGGTGTTCATACTTAAAGCAATTTTTTTACAAACATGCACTGTGGTGCAGTAGGAATGCACTTCCAAAGGACTTCAATCTCCGTTATGAATAAAAACTGAGTGTGTTCCTGCTAAATCAAAGAGATGAAAACACCGTTCAACGGGGGCGTCACTTGGACAAGTCACTTGTCAAGCCAACGCTTGCACAAGTGGTCTTGCCTTCTTCAAGACAACAACCTTGAAGAAGACAAGACCACATGTCGAAACGTTGGTTCTAGCGACACCCTTGTTCAAAGATTTTTAATCCGTTCAAGCCTCCATATTATCCTGAACTTCTGCCTTCTTTGTATTTCCATCGCTTGAATATAAAAATACAAATCTCTAAACATTAAAAAAATGCACCATCGGCAACGTCGACATCGAAAAGCTTCACTTGTGAAAAATTTTCTCTCGCATGTCTACCTGCGCAGCATTTATCCTCGGGACCTGCCAAATGCTTGAAAAAAAAAAAAACATGTCTCGTCGACGACATGGTTCCTTAGGAAAATTTACCGCCATTTTTATTTCTTTCCCGTTAACTTCCTTCATTTCTATCTGCAACGTCTGACTATTGCCTCCTCAAAAAGTCACGTGCTCCCTCATGCATGCGCCCCGACAATCGAAGGCGACGGCCACCTCCGTCTTTTTCTTCTCCGTCGATCGTATTGGCCCTCTCCCCCCCCACCACCTTTAAGTTTTCGGCCTCTCACCTGGTGTTACACTGCCTCCGAGATCGGCCCACCTTTCGCCAAGTGACGATGTGGCCTGGTGACGTCACACAGACGTAACAAATTTTTTTAAGATTTATGACATGAACAACACGGTACGAGGGTTGCTAATGCCTTCGGCTTTAAAAATTCGCACATCCTTAGCTAACGCAGAGGAGAGCACAGGCGAAAGCCTGTATGCTCACACGAGACATTAGTTAAATTACATTGACGTTCTCATAATGATATGAGGGGTTTTACGTCCAAAACCAGGATATGATTGTGAGGGACGCCGTAATGGAGGGCTCCGGAAATTTCGACCACCTGGGGTTCTTTAAAGGGGCCCTGCAACACTTTTGCAACATGGTCAGAAAACGCTGACGAGCGGTAGTCGAGGCTCCCGACAATACGCGAGCCTAACATTATAGCGCAGCACTCGGCCTGGGATTTACAATAAATTCGTAAAGTCAGCTAAAAAGCGCTTCCTCTTCTCTCGACAAAATGTGATGCTTACGGCTTCACAGGCAGCTTCCACGCCATTGGCTGATTTCAACATGGCGCACTCGCCCATGTTTTGTGGCCGCCACTTGCCCGCGCGCGATCGCATTGAAAGTATGCCACGCGTTCGAAAAAAAAAAGAAAGTGTGCTCAAGATCAGAAGGTGCGCGTGACGTACCTCTTTCTTCCATGCCACCCCCCTCCCCCCCCCCCCCCCCCCGGCTTAGCTTCCAGCGCTTTCATCAGGGCGAGAGAAGAGAGAAAGCAGTTACAGCGAGCGACAAATTTTTGTAACTCCGCTCGTACTGGACGGATTCTACAAATTTTTTCGGCGTTCGATTCGTGAGGCAGCAAGTTCCTTTAGTAAAGCCATTCCATGGCTATTTAGGAATGTGTTGCAGGACCCCTTTAATGTGCACTGACATGCACAGTACACCGGCTTCTACCCTTTCGCCTCCACTGAAATTCGACCACCGCAGCCGGGATCGAAACCGCGACCATCGGGTCAGCAACCAAGCACCGTGTGGCGGACTACACTGACGCCCTCGGTTGCTTGAATCGTTACTATTCCCGTTCTGTCGCCCGCACATGACTACAGGCTCTACGTGCTCAGACGCGGTCGCCGAGGCGTCAATTTCAAATTGATTCAGTTTTAATTTAGTTTCACGTTTGATTTACTGTCATTCACATTTGAGTTACATTTGGTTAACGTTATTTTGATATGACGCCACGTTTGTTCATTATAACTATTTTTTATTCACATTGACTCGCAGTTCATTAGCCTTATGCACTAATTACCCTTCTAATGAATTGGCAAAGGCTTGACCCTCCACTTTCCGAAGTATGTACCCTCCACCTCCCTCCTCCTTGAGGTTTTCTGCACCCCACCCGGTGTTGCATAGCCTCCGGGATCGGCCCACCCGACTTTCGGCACCATGCGTGTTCGCGCCGCCGTACGCCGGATTTTGCTTAGGTACTTAGAGGTACTTAGAGATAAGGTACTTAGAGTGAAATGGCACAGGGCAGGAACGTATCAAAAAAGGATGGACTTGTAGGGGGTAGCAGCGTGCATTAATTGTCCAGGTAACATAACTCCATCCCTGAAAGATGTATAGAAGGCGCTCTAGTGCGCATGTCTCCAGTTACATTGACGCTACCCGCCTCAAGAATCTCCAGCCTGCCCCTATCATTAACAAAAACGGCTATATGCCATATAAAATGGGTAAATCCCCCTACTCACAACTAGTCCACTAAAAATGAAGAAATCAAGTTTGGTCACGAAATGGCTGCGAAGCGACAGCGGCGAGCCCAAGACCCCGAGTACGTACAACCAGAAATTGCTAGGGAACGGGAAAAGCAACGGCGGCTGCGAGACTATCCCGAAGCGATGGAAGGCCTACGCCAGCGACGACGTGCCCGTAGATATACGAGGTGCGAACGCTTGGTTTCAGCGCGAGGTTCCGTATCTGGAGTTTCGACATCCGTGTTGCGTCTGTGACTGTCTGTGGTTTAACTCGAACCTCTTTGCGCTGAGAACTAAGTTGGAAACAACTTAGCATCACCTAGAGAAAGCCTAGCAACGACCTAGAAGCAACTTGCATCACCTAGAGAAAGCCTAGCAACGACCTAGAAGCAACTTGCATCACTTAGCTAAGGCCTAGAAATAACCTAGAAGCAAGGAGATTAGTCTTCAGAATCGCCCAGCTAGTTTCGCTGTTTCAAGCCTTGCGCGGCTTAGTGCAAAGCTTCGCCAATTTCTCGCTTTCTTTTTGATATCCACCATTTCTTCAGATATATCAGAAACAAGCATTGCTTTCGATACGGAAGGTTACCATCAAAGCTTCCGAGACACTCGGATCAAGCGAAAAGCAAATTTTACAAAAATGGTCGCATTCAATAAGAATAATTTTATCGTTCTCCTTTTCGTTTCATATCCCACCGCGGTGATGTGCCACATGTGGGCTCCCAGGCTACCTACGACGCGCTCTTGTGTTCCTTTTTATTAAGATGCCAGCGGTACATGCAAGGGGCAGCGTGGGAATACTACCGGGAGCCCCGTGGTAATTCGTAGTCGGCCCCGAACGCCCCTACAAGAAACCGCTGGAGCAGTTTGTGACGTCAAAATATGGGACATTGCAAGGACGTTGCATCCAGCCAATCTGCGGAGGTGAAGTAGCCACTAAGTTTCGCAAGACTCCAATGAGGCCTAAGGGCAGCTTTTCGGTGCAGCGGATGTTGCAATCAGGTAATTTCAGCTGCGCCACATGGTTGCGTACCAGTCAAAGTACAAAGGTTATTCGACAAGTAAGGGCCGTTTGGTCCCCGAAAAATAAATATTCGTTTGTAACAGTTTTAATTGGCTGGGTTAGTTTAGCACAGGACTACTTCACTTTTCTACGTAATCACCGTTAAATTCTAAGCACATTTAGTACCGCTGCAGCAGTTTCTTTAGTTCCTCTGCATAGAAGTTCACCGCCTGGCAATTCTTTGCTGTTTGAGTTGGTCGGTAAGCATTTTTGGTACCCACCTTGATTACACTGATATCTGTACTTTTCAGCTACAATTATACAAATTGTAGTGCGGCTGACAAAAGGAAATCCAGCCAAGTAAACGACTGAATGTCGTCGATCTAATCGCAATGCCCGGTCCACTTGTTGAACAGTTTTATTGGTCTAGATTCCTGCCCTTCCACTCCGCTCTTAGTCATGTACATTTGTGCGGCCATTTGTCAAGCCTCGACATGATTTTATTCCCTTCTTCGACTCATCACTTCATGTCCACAAACAAGGCACAATTCCGCATAAATTTGAGAAGCTATGATCCTTTTGGAAGCAAAAATTAATTACAGCTCGCACTCAACAGGCGCGAGCAACGATTTCGCAGACATTGTTTGCACTCCCCGACAAGCAGATGACTCTCGAGTCAGAACAGTAACTTCAGTACCTTCGCGAAGAATTAACAGATGGCGCTGTACAATTAAGTCTTCATTCTAATATGTAAATAATTAAATATTAGCAAACGGACCCCTATTTTTAATAGCCCTCGTAGATTACATGAAATGCCTTGGCAGTCCTCGTTACATACTTTCCTAAATGGGCTGCATTGGTTCACCTAACCTCCGCTTTAGCGCTTATAACCCACTTATTGCGAAATAGACTAGCTTCTGACGCATTAGCTGTCGCTGCCAAGAATTGTTGGCCTTAAAATTTCTTGATCTGTCGATCTTGATCGAGAATCTTGATCTCTGATTAGGAGCGTGCCTACGTTGGACGACATAAAACAGTATTAAGCTACTCTTTTTCCCGACTAGCCACATGTACATACGCAGCATGTATATGTTCTGTCAGTTCGAATAAATAATTTGTCGATAGCATCCCCATGTGCGAAACCTAAGGTCCGGTCGGCACAAGCTCTGCAGGAATTTCAATAAAGCTGTTACCAACGAACCAAATAGAATGCGCTCGTTACTTTTTGTGCAGTCTGCACGTAACCGACCCTCTTTTCAAGGTTACCAAGAAGACCAACATAACACCATACTATTTTATCCACCATTTCTCCAAGAATAATAACAGGCGCAACGACTGACCAGTTTCTCTTCGAAGCACGTCCGGTCCAGCTGTTTGTCTTCCGAATAGTAAGAAAATTTTTTTGTCATAAATAAAACGTACGAAAGCGATTGTTCTGGTAAAGGTTAAGATTTATAATGAATACATACAATGCACGGATGAATTAACTGACAGCGTTATTAATGAACATTGCTGGAATGAGTTCATTGAAAAAGCATACGCTTATCTTGCGAGTGGCTGGCGGAGCAGACATGAACTCCATGCATCCTTCTACATGGTAGGCCCTGTGGCAACTTGCTCGTATTAGTGTGGCATTGAATTCCCGATCTCGTTTTCGTTAATGGGCACAAAAGCCGAAGCACAAGAATGTTTTCGAGGGTTGCCGCCGATCGAAACGTTGTCGTCGCGGACGTGCACGAAACCCGCGAATTTGTGGTTCTCGCGCCATACTAAAACAGTGCGGCGATTCGAATGAAGAAAAAAGGAGTCCTTAGGAGTGTAGTTACAAAAAAAAACATTTTATTGCGAAAATAATTAAAATAAAGAAAAGAAAAACGGTATACAAGAGATCACTTTAAGGAAGCTATTTTTTAGTGTAGCTATAAACGTTACAACAAGCCGCTCAATTGTGATCTATATTAGACAACATGCGCGAAGTGGCAATCTGTGAGCGCTACGCCACGCGGGCGATTTGGGGAAAATCATTCACAGGCGACGTTGCAAACAAACTGGTTTGGATGAGAGACTACTCGAGATTATAAAAAAGAAGTCGGAAGTTTAAGGCCCTCACAACGGAAGTGAAAATGAACCAGAAATCCAGATAAAATGAGTAGCACGATTCAGATCTGAGCTATACAGGGAAAGTACTTGTAAACGGCACAATACGAGAGGAACTTGCCAGAAATGATTACTGGTAGTTAACGTAATTTGCTTTCTGTGAAGAGTAGTACTAGAAAGTCCTCCATTAAATTAATTGCCGCAAGCGAGAAAGTATTGATGTGCAGCAAGAGACTTCGTTACGTGTCCCCATTAATTGGATCACACAACATTCAACGCTGCGCCACGCATGGGGGAGTGTGAGTAAGTGAAAAGCTGCCTAGCATGAGTGAACCAAAAAGTGAAGAAAACTGCGGTGCAGGTTTTTTTTTTTTCGGTTGCGCATTAAGGAAATGCTACACGTTCACCTGCAACAACCCACACTCCAACCTCAGAAGAGAAAGAGTCTCATTGCCGAATAACGGGGCCCTCATGGGAGTGTCAAAAGTCCACGACATCGGTGAGGCTTAGAAAGCTGCAAAGGCGGCCCATGGCACGTTCGGGCAGGCTGGCGATCGTGGATCCATCTTGGCTGCAGGAGAGACCGTGCTTCACCACATTTGTCAAGATGAAGTAGTTTTGGTACAGGCGATCAAGCGCCGCGTCGATCTTCAGCCGCGCGTCGCTTTCGGCAACGCCAAACTGATCCTGCATCACCAGCCTCACGGAGTACGATTTCCGAAGCGTCTCGAAGGCCAGCGCATCCGACTTTGTCATGGAGCCGTTGATGAACTGGATGGCGTTGTGGACCAGCGCCTGCGTTAAGCCAGTGTGGTAGAAGCCATAATCAGTGACGATAAAGGGTGCAGAGCTGCTGCCACGTAAACACGAATGGCTACTGTCACAGAATCCGTACTTCGCGTGCAACTTAGAAAAAGAGAAATGCTGCACTAATGTCGTTCTTGTCGAGGTCCTGGAGTAGTTCTCAATCCTGCGCATAACGCAGCCCCACTACAGTGTAAACTGAGAAGTGCGCAGTGTGGGCACCCCGGCGATTGCTTTGGCGCTCGACACCGCCTCGTCAATCGCGCGCTTGCCGAATCGGTGGTGCCCTCTTGCGTGGCGCGGGCATGAGCCGCATGTTTCAGAAATATTTTTCGCGACTCTTAGGTAAATTATTGCCATTAATTATTGGTTATTTCTGTAGTTTATATCATTTTGGACATTGTTGGTTTATTTTGAGCTGGTTATGATCGTTTCTAGCCTTATTTTAGGCCGGTATTGACCACTGCGTGACCATGCGACATGACAGGTTTTGGACGAAAAGCCGGGCCCCTAAAGTGCTACGCACTTGCAGCGAACACCGGCTACACGAACGCTCGTGAATCGTTAGCGCGAGTTGTGTGCTTCCATTAACAGCACGCTTGCTATTTCTTTTATCTTTTTAGTTGTACGAGCACCTAGCGACCCCCTTGCTTCGCTTCCAATCATATCATGCGGGCGCTTCCTTTCGGTTTTCTGAATATTCTAAAAATATATATTAGTGGCTGTGGTTCAAGGTACGAGTCATATTGGATACGCACGACATCGGACTCTTAACTGCATTAAAGATAGAGCCACATAACTCAATAAACTCCCTCAATTTTCATTATCCTGAAAGATTTTTAGCAGCTGGCATGGTTGCGCTGCCTGGCGGAGCAGATCTAAACCATCCACGTTTTTTCTACGCGGCCTCCGAGATCCGGTGCGGCAGCGCGACGACACTCAAAGTTAACCCAAAGAAAACACCAGGGCACACGAATGCCGACGCGGGAGTGCCATTGACAGATACTTAAGCCACCGATTAGTGCGGCCTCCAGAATTTTTATCAGCCTTTAGCATCCCCGAATACAGAGTAGGCAACTCTGGTCGACACTGCCGACACTACCGTCACTGTATTTTTCTCTTCATTAATATTTATTATGATAGCAATTATATGGACACTCTCGGTTGGTTTTTGCCGCCTGCATCGCCGTCGTCATGTCCCGCATGCATACTATATATATAAAAGCCACAAAGAAAAATAATTCAGAGAATATTTCCGACATGCAGATTCGAACGGGCTACATTACCAGCAAAATCACGCGAAAGGCGTGCGCGTTTTAAAGCTCGTCGCTCTGCTTGTTGTGATGAGCGCGCGCAAGGGCGACTACGCCCTTCATCTTTTGATGGGGACGGTTTGTTGTTCTTGTGCTTTCACCGGAACGCTTGCGTTGAAGTTAGAGTGTACGAACGTCACTTCGCTCGCTGCAGTGGCCGCGTTTGCGAAAGGAGCACGCTGCTCAAACAAGAAGTAACAACTGGGACCGTCAATTCGCGCTCGTGCTGTGTATGCCGGTGCGTTCGTTTCGGGCGTCCTTTGTGTTTGAGCAGGGCGTTTTAACAGTCGAGCAGTAACAGTAGTTAGTTCGCGCTCATCCTGTGTATGATCTTCCTGTGCGTCCTCTCTGCTCGAGTTTCGAGTTGTGATCTTCTTGCCGTTCTTCGCGTAACATTACAATTTTGTTGCCATCTCATTCATTGCTTCGGCCTCGCGGCGAAACTGAACTTAAAACATTGCTTAGTAAAAGCGGTTGCGTCAGTGATATGAAGCCTGATGGGAAGCCTGTAATAGACCGTAGTCCATGTAACTTGACCACTAGGTAGGAATGCTACACCCTGCTGCGCTCGATTGACTCTGCAAAAGCAACAAATATGCACCGACCGGGCTGGCCACGTCATGAGCCTCCGCGAACTGTCATGGGTAGTACAGTGGAGTCGCTTGGAGATCCAGGGACCCGCGTGCCCGAATGCCGTTATCAAATAGGGTATTCTCGCTCTGATCTTGGGCATTCTGTCATTATACACCGTAGCGGTGAAGCTGTTGATGCAAATCCTAGGCGCTATGCACCGTTCGCACAAACGATTTTTTTTTTGTCCCGCGTCATTCGATCTTTTTGCCGTGCCGTCATCCTCCGCGCAGTATGCATTTGATGAGGCATCTGACGCGCTTGCATGAGCATTCATTGCACAAAATGTTTAGGTTTACCTAGTTGGTCGGACAAGTCTGTCCCGTAGACTGTTCTCTCCTAGTCGTCTGCACAAATATCTACCCTTCCCCATTACAGAATGGTAGGAGGGGGTTAGAGAGTGCAAAGAAAATGCAAGTGCGAACACAGCAAGCGAGTGTACAAACGCTAAAACAGATACTCACAATGTTACGCCTAAGAGCCTCTTTGATCTGATAGTCGCCGGCGCGGTTGTCTCCCGCGAAGACCACGTTGACCGATATTAGATAGCGGTTCCGCGGAACGACCTCCTTGAGCCGGTAGCAGATAGACCGCAGCTGGTTCCAGTTTTGATCACCGCTGTTCTCGAGGTCGATGGAGAGAAAGTTGATAGTTTTGTTGTGCTCGATCAGTTCGCCCAGCGCTTTGATGGTTTTTTTCTCGAAAATGATGTAGTTGAGAAATAGCATTTCAATGCTGCAGTTCACTTCCAGAGCACGAAAGACTGCGACTACGCTGGTGTCCTTCAGGATGATGTTAAGATGCAATTGCCTGCGCGAATGAATGAAAATAAGTCAGTGGTGGCATTTTCAGGGAATTAGACAATCTGAATGTGTGCGCATATATTGCTAAGGTGCATACTCCTGGTGGCAGGAAAACACAGTCTCGACGTTCATACAGTAAATTGTTAGAAAATTACCCTACATTCTAAATGTTCAAACAAAGCAACTAGTAGCCTCGAGAATCTATCGTTTAGTAGGGTAGCCTATTGCTGAAGAAAATTCACCGATGGCTAAATATGGCTTGGGGCGGGTACGACAGGCAGGCACTCTGAAATACTCGGGAAATCTGCCATTGTTTCTAAAGCGAAAAGTAGAAGCACTGCATGCTACATGTTCTAAAGTATGGGGTTGAAACTTTGAGAACAAGAAAACTAGAAAAAAACTGAAGAGCCTTCGTGGTTAGCAAGGACCGACATTATTGTATACGATTTCGGAATTTTTCCCGCCGTTGTTACAGCAGGAGCTTTAGAATACGCGAACGAAAAGGCTGTCTTGCTCCACCCACGCGAGGGCGTCGAATGTGGGGGCGGGGAAACCTACGTCATCTTCGGTTGATTTCGCGGAAGCGCGCTGCACTCCGACGGAAGGTTACCGCCACTCGCGTACTGATCCGAACTACGAGAACGCTGTTGGTGTGACGAAGGCTCAATTAAGTACAGTGAAGCTGAATGTTCTTCAGCTGGATTATGGTATTTCAAATAACGACAAACAAACGATGTCTACGTGAACAAGCGTCTCTCGTATCTTCAATCGTGGCCTCCGTGACTAACTCGTGACATGGCGTTGCCGGAGCTAATCGAGGAAGGCACGCTTCAGTAGTGCTGCTGTTGCAGATAACGCGGCATACCGAGGATGACGTCACCGGGTTCGCTCAGCATCTCAAGAAGCCCTGTGGCCACAGCCTCTGTTCCTGCCAAAAAGTGCTATTATGCGTTCACTTTTGAGAACTCGCATGTCTTTTCGAATTAAGTAGGAATCAAACTGTCCTTACAGGCCCCAAAGTCATTTTTTAGTGCTTCAGCTTCCCTACAAGCACCAAAAGGCAGCTGCTGCCGGAAGGCAGTAGAATCCTCCGGATAACAAGCAAGGATATAAGGTATCCTAGTTGACATTAGGCGAAAAACAAAATTGACTTGGGCGGGCCACTCGATGCGCAGGACCGAAAACTAGCGGCTAGTCATCACCAGCCTGTCTACGCCCACTGCAGGGCCAAGGTGTCTCCCATGTTCCGCCAATCAACCCGGTCCTGTGCTTTCTGTTGCCACGTTATACCTGCAAACTTCTTAATCTGATCTACCCACCTAATTTTCTGTCTCCCCCTCACGCGTTTGCCATCTCTTGGAAACCAGTCAGTTACCCTTAATGACCACCGGTTATCCTGCCGACGTGCTACGTGCCCGGCCCATATCCATTTCTTCTTCTTGATTTCAGCTATGATGTCCTTAACCCCCGTTTGTTCCCTGACCCACTCTGGTCTCTTCCTGTCTCTTAAGGTTACACCTATCATTTTCCTTTCCATCGCTAGCTGCGTCGTCCTCAGTTTAAGTTGAACCCTCTTTGTAAGTCTCCAAGTTTCTGCTCCGTAGGTAAGTACCGGTAAGATGCAGCTGTTATATACCTTCCTCTTGAGGGATAGTGGTAGATTACCATTCATGATTTGATAATGCTTGCCGAATGAGCCCCAATTCATCCTTATTCTTCTAGTTATTTCACTCTCATGGTTCGGCTCCGCGGTTACTACCTGTCCTAAGTAGACGTACTCCTTTACAACTTCCAGTGTCTCGCCAACTATCGCAAAGCGCTGTTCTCTGCCAAGATTGTTCCACATTACTTAGTTTTATGCGTATTAATTTTCAGACCTACTCTTCTACTTTCGGTATCCAGTTCAGTAATCATGAGCTGTAATTCGTCTCCCGCGTTACTCATCAATGCAATGTCATCAGCGAATCGTAGGTTACTGAGATACTCTCCATTAACTCTTATCCCTAACTCTTCCCAATCTAGGGCCCTGAAAACCTCCTGTAAACACGCGGTGAATAACATTGGAGAGATCGTGTCTCCCTGCCGTACGCCCTTCTTGATTGGGATTCTGTCGCTTTCTTTATGGAGGACTATAGTGGCTGTGGATCCGCTGTAGATCTCTTTCATTATGTTTATATAGGCTTCGTCGATGCCTTGATTCCGCAGTGCCTGCATGACTGCTGATGTCTCCACCGTATCAAATGCCTTCTCGTAATCTATGAAGGCTATGTATAGGGGTTGGTTGTATTCCGCACATTTCCATATCACCTGATTGATAGTATGAATATGGTCTATTGTTGAGAATCCTGTACGAAATCCTGCCTGGTCCCTTGGTTGATTGAATTCTAATGTCGTATTAATTCTGTTAGCAATTACTTTTGTGAATAGCTTGTAGACAACGGACAGTAAGCTTACGGGCCTGTAATTTTTTATGGATCAAGATGATGTTGGCATTCTTCCAAGATTCTGGTATCCTCCCCGTCGAGAGGCACTTCGTATACAGGGTGGCCAGTTTCTCTAACATAATCTCTCCACCGTCTTTCAACAGGTCTGATGTTACCTGATCTTCACCAGCTGCTTTGCCAGCGGCTAGTAATAGTCACGAAATGAACACCGAGAGATGGAGAACACAGCCCGAGATGGTAGCGAGCTGAGCGGACTGATGCATCACGCTACTTAACTGAAGTCGAGAAGCTCTCCGCGCTCGCAGCAGTTCTCAGCAGATAGCGTGAATGCTCATTGGGGAGATCCCTTCTTCCAGCAGTAGGCATAGGATAGGCTGAGGATCTTGTACCGGATTACCTTACTGTTCTAATTCAGAGATTGCTTCAGCAGTGGCTAAAGGTTGACACACACATTGAAATTATGTCATGAACGATAGTAAAATCACCGCGCTGCTCCTTATCAGACAAGTTTAGTAGATGTCAACGCAATTGGGAACCGCCCGGCTTGTTCCCAACTTAAGAGAAAGGTTTACAGATGTATGCCCGAGAAGACTCGCGTGATTTTGCTGAATCACCATCAGCTACTACATGATACGCACATACACGGAAAAAGAAATCTTGTTTTGCATAGCGAACAAATATGCTAAAAATACTTTAGCTCTTCACATAGTCGATCGAATTACTTATTTTTACCAATAAATTTTCTTTTCATATGGTATACATTTTAGAGATTGCTTACAACTCTGTCATTGTTGAGCATACTCAATCCCGTTTTTTTTTTTCAAACTCACTTTGTCACGGTCCTATCGAAGCCTTGAACAGACTAACCTCGAAATAGGAGCTCTGCGGCACAGTATCGAGACCGGATGTGAAGAATTTCGACATCTAGCGGCATCAACTTGTTAGTGAGTGGGGGGGGGGAGGCAGAACACCCGGTAGATGCGCCTATGTATACATATCACACAAGGCTGGATCTGTTTCAGATTCTAGATGTGATGGTATACGCTACAAAAATTTCTAGAGGCTGAACACAAAACCAAAAACTACTGGGCCTGAAAAATGCCTGAAATTGGAAACAGCAGAAGATGGAGTGAGAAAGATAGCTTTTTTTTTTTAAATAGACCCGAGATATTAACCTGGTTTATTGCCTGGCTTGCTACTCGCAGTGTCGGCTGATGACCATGGCATATACAATGACCACATGTACGCAGAATACGCACAGTTACACACACGAAAGAGTAAGTCAATGTTTGGTTCAAGCTCGTATTCCTTAAAAAGTCCAGATGCGCTCTGGTGCTGCGTATCGCACAGGCGGTGTTTTGCCATGAGTCGTGTGGAAGCCGCAGTTCCAAGCATAAGCCCGGTTGCAGATGTATGGCTGTCTGCAGAATCTATTGCTCCGAGTAATGCAGGAAACACTCACAAAGGACGTGTTTTAAGGGCTCCCGAACATCTGTCAACTTCAGAAGTCTTACTCGACGATGTGCGCACCATTCGGACACTTGGAGCTTCAAAGAAAACAATCTTTTTTGGCAGATGCCTTATCGCAGCGAAACGACAGAGTGCACGTACCTGAGGTATTTGGTCTTGCCAAGAGAGTCGATCATCTTGTCAATCACTTCTTGGTCCGCGACATGTGTGCACACCATGGTGAGAGCGTTGATTTGTCGGTACGATACGAGGGTGTCGAGTAGGATCGTGGCGTCCTCGATGCTGCGATTGTCAAGATCGAGGGAAGCAGAGGCGAGCTTGCACAAATTGTGTCCCTCTGCGAAGGCAGTGCCACTCGGGTTAATCCAGCCAAATATCACACGGGTGTCGAGATTGCGTAGCTGGATGACTTCGAAAAGGCTGGAGACATCGGGCTGGTTCGTTATATTGATGCTCAGTTCTTCCACAGTCGTGTTTCTCTGCGGAAACATGAACAGCGCGAAACTTTCAGAGAGCTCTCCGCAATACGTTACAATAGCTGACAACAGGGCATCACACTAAGCCATGTGAGGATGTTGAATACACGTGGAGTTTTCTCTTAAATATTAACGATCCTGGTTTCCATCAGACCAGGAACTTGATATTTCCTGTTGGCGTGTTAATCAGTTCTGGTATCACAGTACGCTCTAGCCTGCTACTCTGCACTGAGTAAAAGGGAAACAGAAAAATAGTAATACATGGCGATGGTGGGGACGGTAAGAAGTGATGCGTATTTACAATAACCTGGAAACTGTCGGTACGGTCTACTGTCCAGTCCTATTAAGAAATTCTATACCTGCCCTTGTAGCAGCTATACCACTGTCAGTGTTTCTGGCGTCGATATTGATTTGTAATGTTTTATCGCGCAAGGGCCTGCTGTGGTCAAAGAGCAGGTTAAGACAGTATATTCGGCCAGCGATGATCTGTTCTACCCGCTTCAAGCGGGCAAGTTTTGTGCACTAAGAGGAAGTACGCTTCGAAACCCTAAGAGACCCTTTATAGTACGCTGTGCTAAACGGAATTACAGAGCCCACTTGCGCATAGATGAAATGGCGACAGACTGCGAGCGCGTTTTTTGAAGATTTAGATGAAAAAAATATACAAATAAGAGAAAAAAATTACGTTGAATTACAAATAAAGAGAAAGGAAAGTTATTTTCTTGCACCGAAAAATGCAGCTGTCTTTCGCACAAGCGTTGCACGTTAAGACCGGCCGGGGCGCATGCCGCCGAGACACAGGAAAGTGTATGCGCGGAACGCATTCCGAGCGGAGTAGTCATCCGCAAGTGACACTCCGCTTGCGACCTTTAGTATTGGTAAAGCGCGCTTTACCCAAGTGTACTCCCCGTAAGTACTCCTAAAGTTCCCGCTTGACACATTAAATGACCTTGCGTAAATTACAGATGGTTGGAAAATGACCTAAAATACTGTGCACTGAAAATGCGTGAACTATACATAACCGTTAAACCACGATAGATGTGAAGATTGTGCAATGAATAAAAACGCACAACGCGGAACAATACTAACAAGTTAAAGTGATGCTGGGCAGTGCTGTCTCAAAATAGCCTTGCTTGCAAGGGGCCGCATACGCGTCCGTTTAATATACTGTAATCTCGTAGCAACATCCGGCACCTTTAATCTGCCGGCCCCTTTGATCAAGTCTAATACAGATTGAAGATGAAAAAGACATGATCATCATGATTTGTTGTTCTTAGTAGAGCTATATTGTCCTTGTACTGTGCTTACTGTATTCGTGTATAGTATTTGGAGCTTCATTTTATGGTACGCTGGAACCCCTCAATAACGAAAGGCCTCAAGAACGGCAACCAATATATATGGCGTCCCCAATGAACGTCCACAGAATTCCATGCATTTGACACCTCTCGACACCGAAGATATTTTAAGCATAATAATAATAATATCTGGGGTTTTACGTCCCAAAACCACGATATGATTATGAGAGACGCCGTAGTGGAGGACTCCGGAAATTTCGACGATCTGGTGTTCTTTAACGTGCACCTAAATCTAAGTACACGGGCCTCTAACATTTCGCCTCCATCGAAATGCGACCGCCGCGGCCGGGATCGAACCCGCGACTTTCGGGTCAGCAGCCGAGCACCGTAACCGCTATACCACCGCGGCGGACATATTCTAAAGGGGCCCTGCAACACTTTTTGAGCAGGGTCAAAAAGCGCTGCCAATCGGTAGTCGAGGCTCCCGAGAACACGCGAGCCAAATATTATAGCGAAGCGAGCGGCCTGGAATTTACAATAAATTCTCAAAGTCAGCTGAAAATCGCTCCCTCTTCTCTCGACAAATGATGTACTAGTCCGCAATATATGACGCGATTGTCGGCAGTTCCACCATTGGCTGATGTTTTAATCACGATAACACGCTCATTATTACCTTAGTTGTTAATTTTGAGTTCAATAAGTAGATAATATGTATGTTTATATTGTGTTATACCCTTAAAACACCGAACAAACATTAATATTAGCACTTTCGGTCTCACCGACAGCTCGTCTGCTCGTAGTTGCGTGGTTGCGTTTTCTTCGCCATGTGCAGCGCCGAAATCGTGAATATTTGTGCTTTTGACCATCGCCGGTTCCCGTTGAGAGTGGCAGCCGTTCGAGTGTTGCCTCGTCAGCTGGAAACTGCATCGTCGGCACGTTCTCACGACCGACCGAGGCAGCGGTGCAGCATTTCTAACAATGCTGGCGCCGGCTAGCTTAGGATACCTGTGCTCGCTGTATGGCGAGAGTCCCGTTCGCTGTCTGTTCAGTATGTCATCGAGCCGTACCTCGGCGTATCCTCCCCGTAGTCTCAGGTTCCCGAGAAACTGCGACACAGCAACCAAGCAGATTCGCATTTTGACGGTAGCTGCAGACAGCCGGGGGATGGATCCGCGCCGGCCCGATGCCCCACGATCCTTTCTTCTAGTCTGTAGTTCTTTGCTGTCAGCCCGCACTCGCTGTGCGCCCGCATTCGAAGAGCAAACAGCATCGAAGTACCGCCACTGGGAGAAGGATGCACGCAGCTTTGCCGTGTTGAATACGATTCAAGCGCGAGCAGTGCGAAGAGGCGGTGTATCGGAGTGTGGGTCGAAACCTATCTCAGCTGTCATTCGTTCCAAACGCGCACGCAAGTTTGCGTCCATGGTTGGCAGAGCGATGAAAACACTACGGCAGTTCGAGGTGCACACCCAACATTACCAAACCGACTCGCAGTTTTCAAGCACGCGCGATACACGGTGCCATGGGCTCCGCCGCTCGACGACGACCGCGCGAGCCGACCGGAAGTGGCGCCACAGACCACGTGGTTGCGCCGAGACGCCAGAGAGAAAAAAATGAAAAAAATGCCGCCGGCGCTGACGTCGCCTCCTCGCACCTCCGCCCTCCCTCCCTCCCTCCCTCCCTCCCTTCCTTCCTTCCTTCCTTCACGCCGCGCGCATACGCG
The DNA here is from genome assembly GCF_013339695.2 of Rhipicephalus sanguineus. Taxonomy (NCBI): domain Eukaryota; kingdom Metazoa; phylum Arthropoda; class Arachnida; order Ixodida; family Ixodidae; genus Rhipicephalus; species Rhipicephalus sanguineus. The sequence goes on along the minus strand of NC_051185.1, from coordinate 85,394,950 downwards.
CGCAGCTTTCCGCGCGCTCGCTGCGTTGAGTTGAGAGAGAAAGCTGCGGAACGTGATCTCTATAATTTGGTAACACCACTTAGACTTGCCGGTTTCGAAAAATTTTTGCGGCATATGACTCGTGAAGAGTCATACGTCAATAATGAGACTATTCCAATATAACTAAGAAAGGTGTTGCAGGGCCCCTTTAAGCAGCACTCCCCCAATAACGAAAGTTTCAGGTAGTGATCCACGACGTATTTTTCAACCCATAAGCTAATTGTAAATCCAGAAGTTTGAAAATTGTAGCGCCGCTCATTCGACAGGTCGGGCACATACGTTTCCATCAACAAGCATTGGTGCGACTATTGCTGCTTATATTCGGTTAGTTGATGATGATGATAGAAAGCAACAAAACTCAAGAAAGGCAAATAAGCTCGCGCGAAATTCTTGATGTTTTTCACATCATTCGCTCTTTCCTCGGAGCCCACGACAATGACGAAACTATGCAAAGCTTAATAGCATACGTTGCTGGGCTAGTTGGTTCATAATCTTCAAAAGTGGCTAGCGCGAAATCGACAAGGACCACGAAGGAACACAGATGCTTAGTTGGGAGTAGCGCCTGTCCTGTACATCTGTGTTCCTTCCTAGACCTTGTCGATTTAGCGCTAGCCAATTTTGAAGATAATGCAAAGCTTGCTGCGAGGCTCGAGCCGTCAGGCTTCTTCAAAGCAACGGGAAACTGAACAAGATCGCCGACTTATATAAAAAAAAAGATCGGTTGTGGGAAGTAATTGGTGCGGATTTTTCAGTTTTCGCGACAACAAAATTCTCACGACAACAAAAAAAAAACGCCAGGCCTGCGCGGAAAGCGCAGCACAGTCACAGCGAAAGCTGGAAGAGCGGCATTTCTAGAGCCCGTTGTAAACTCTCTTGGGGCTACTAATACAGGTACATTAGCAACGTACCCACTACGTCACAAAGCGCAATTTTTGGGAAGTTGGGAAGCACCCAGCACGACATTATTCGTTGTTCTGCGGAGAAGCGAGGTACCATATGTAAGCGATTATGTGCAGTTTGTTGACGCGGCGGTTGATGACAATGAATAATTATGGTTGCGCCCTTTGTAATGGGTTGGAAGCTTTAAACGACCCATTAGTTACGTAATGCATATTGTGTGACGCCCGGTCGTTATTTAACTGTCCCACCACGCTTTATAACACACTTTAACCGGAGAAACGTAGAGAGAGAGAGAATTGACTTTATTGAGACCCTGAGGAAATGGATCATGGGAGCCTTATGGGCTTCCTTGGCAACCAACAGAAGTGCACTTACAAGGAACCCACTACGCTATAAATCAATGTAATTTTTGAGAAGTAGGGCAGTAGGCACTGTGCCATTTTTCGTCATTCTACAGACAGCCGTGGTACCTGCTAAACGCATGTAAGGCATTACGCGCACTTTGTTGATGCTGTGCGTGATGACGATGAAGAATTATGGCAGAGCTCTTTGTAATGGGTTGGAAGCATTCAACAACCTACTCGTTGCGCAATTCGCATTGTGTGACGCCTGGTTACAAAATTCGCGTTGTGCGACGCTTGGTGCTTATTCTACTCTTTTACCACGCTATATTGCATATGCTAATGTGGTTCCTTCCCGACATGAAGCCTGTATAGGACCTTTTTGCATAGCAGTTTCAAGCACCGGCATGGCTCAGAGGTTGAATATTGGGCTCCCACGCAGAGGGCCCAGGTTCGAACCTCGTTCCATCCTGGAATTTTTTTCTTATTTAGCTTTTTTTCTTATTTCGAGCGATACTGGTTACGGACACCGGCGGCGGCGGCGGACAACTACGGCACCAAAAACGGCCGGTGAAATGATCTCATAACAGCTTTCGCTGTAAAACCGCTTCCCCGCCGATATAGTTATTGAGGGTTCCGACTGTACCACATTTTAGTTAGCAACATTTTTTTTTTCATTGACAACAAAATGCAAAGAACTTACACTTTTGTTGTTTATGCACCTCTCTGTAGACCTATTAGCGGCACATCTGCTGCTAAACCTATTTTCATAATCATGGGCTCCACTGAACCGGCAACTAGCCAAACAGGCTAACTGCCCAAACTTCAACCAGGTTCTTTGTACTCGTTGACACTGAACCTTAATTAAACGCGCGACCAGTTGGTAAGACATTAGATAAGCGACACAAGACTGAAGTTCAGGTCGAGGTGTATGCTGGAAATGATAAGATGATTAAGAGGTAATGTCAAAACGCTGACGGCAGCGACAAGACGACTTGAAATCATGGCGGCAAGTTGCAGCTCGTACGAAGAGAAGTCCTCCTGTCATATTGTTCGCTCCAGCGTTATCCTCCATTCAACATTTCACCTCCATTTTTCAAAGTAATGAAGACCTCGGCAACAGAGTCCTAAAAGGTCAACAACCGGCCGGAGAATGCTGCATAGAGAGAAAACTTTCCGGGAGCTTGAGCTCCAGCCGCAAGAGTCGAATGCTACAGCGTAATATCGCCCCGTCTGCATCGCCTTGTTAATCGCTAGCCTGGCTTCGCTTTTCGGTGATCGCATCAACCGTGGCGCAGTGGCAGAAACGTCTGTGCGCGTAACATTGTCCACTTCGAACTATCCTAGATTACTTACTGCAAGTGCAGTTGCGAAGTGGCCACTACGCCACGATACTTCCTTTTGCGAACGGGCGCCTACACCGCTGCACACTTTGTTGAAGTTGTTGCTTTTGATTAAATATGTCCGAAAGCTTTTTAATGGGTGCACCTTTAAACAAGCCACTCGTTGCGCAATGTATCGGACGCGATGTCTGGTGCGAATGTACACTTTGCTATGCAGTGTTACATGCGTTAAGGAGACTCCTCTCGACACATGAAATTCGTGTAGGGTTTTCCCCCGAAACGTTCTGATAGTACATGTGCTTGCCATGCGGAAGGCCTCGGTTTGTTTCTCGCTCGAATAGAGAATATTCTTTATACGTTTGCACCTGTCAAGTGTTCACTCGCGGTGAACGCAGATTTTGGGCCTACCAGCAAAGACAGCAAAATTTCTGCAAAACGAGCTCTTTAACCCTGTCGCGTTAATATGTATTTTAACTACAGGAATCGCGAACAGGAATGAGCATATAGGTACTGTTGGTCATCTCATTGAGTCTCCTCCAAGCATGGAATGAGGGTGGGTATCCATAAGCGTGCGCAGGGTTCCCCTTCAGGGGGGGCGAAGGTTCGTCGCAGCGCCCCCCTCCCTAATATGTCAATGTATGCGACTGCCTTTGCGCCCCTCTTCTCGCCCCGCCCCCCCTACAATGTATAGGGCTGACTTTGCGCCCCCCCTTCTCGCCCCCTTGGCGCCCCCCCCCCCCTGCGCACGCCTATGTGGGTATCACTTGGTTGCAGAAGCACACTCAGGTGAATCAATAGCGCCAATACGATAGCTATTTCCAGTTTTACTGTTCACAAAAGGTTCAATGACAACTCGTTAGAGCTGCTTTCCATTTCGACATATGGACGCCATATTACGCGTCTCTCGTGAACTGAGTAACGTAAAAGCATGATTCGATGAAGCACTTGTTATTTGCCATGTGTTTCACGATAAGCCTAATGCGTCAAAAAAGGGTGAAACGGAAATAGTATACAGGCAAACTCAAGAAAAAGTGGTCTTGCTCAAGGCAGCTGCCTTGAAGAAGACAGGACCACTTGTTGAAACGCTGGCTCGAGAGACACTCCCAGTTGAAGGACTTAATTCATCTGTTTAGGCCTCCATCTTCTGCCTTGCTTGGATCGCAACGTTGTGTCCCCCAAGGAAGCCCCGATCGAGTTTCGCTCCAAAGGCAAACTCATTCCGACGTTACCGCTGCGTGTACAATATGCATACACAAGTTAAGAAAAAGGCAGCCTTGAAGTTACGAGAAATCGTCCAAAAGGGAATGTCGCCGGAGTCAACGTTGAGACGAAGGTACTTGCCCTAACGAAGAAGTCTCGTGTGAGTATACATTAGCTACACTATCGCGAGTCCTAACCGTATCTTCACATATGTGTACAAACGTATGTACACGAGGATGAGATTGCAGATAATTATCAACTAACAAAAGCATGGGACCACAGCGCCAGTTTCATTGTCGGACGGTGTTTCCACATTTGCTGGCGACTTGGTTGCGGGCTTGCCCCTGTACATCTCAGTGAATCGCTTTGCCGTCAAAGCAGCGAATTGGGCATACTGTTTTGGAGTTAGCGAATCCGATACGGTGGCTCACCCTTAGGACCTTTAGCAAGATGCGGTACCCTGCGGTGGACAGGCTATTGTGCTGGACGTATAGGTGTCTCAGGCGTCTGTCCTTGCGCAGTTGGAACACGGCACCTGACGCGAACGCATCTGTCAGATTGCAGGCGGTGAAGGTGAGATGGCGTAGTACGCCTGCACAAGGACAACGACAGAGCGTGAGAAAGGGTAGCCAAGTACATTCGCTTGTGGGCAGCGAAGGGCGACGCTGAGCTCGTCAAACTTTCCTGGTGGTAGAACATAGCGAAAGAGAGTCACCTTAAATGTTGTCAATCGAATGTGAGCACTGGCGCTTTCGCTATAGAGTGAAACCTCGCGCATCTATCAATGCTGTCACCTTTCGAATATTACATACTACATTTCTATTGTAGGTATGCAAGAAATAGAAATATTTTCTCCAAGAAGAAAGACTGGCTTAACGATCATTTGTTAGCTTTTCAGGGCAATATTCTTAGCGAAACCACTGCTATTTTGATCGCTTAACCTTGAAGCGAGTTTTTTTTTTATTATACGAACGGCCCTTTACGCTCGCTTTGAGCCATGTCCATGGGAGTGCCACTTCACACGCTGTACAAACTTGTACCACCTCTGGCACAATGCCGCCATGTGCCCCCCCTTGACGCATGAAAAAAATATTTTTGGCAGTTGAAGTGCGAGGCAATAAATTTTTGTAATGAAGTCATTCGATGAGTACCCTGCAGCTTTTTTGTGATCTGTCGGCGTTAAATGCGCATTCGCTCAGTATTGTTTTCAACTGCGTGGCACGATTAAGCGCTAAACTCTTACCTCCGATAAGGCTGGCATAGACCTTGTCCAATACAGGATCGTTGCACAGGCAGTGGAAGAAGGCGAGCTTCTGCAGGCCGTCTATCGGTGATTCCGATCGTGGTTTCTTGCCCCCTTCGGGGGGCCTGATTGGCGCAGGCCGACTGAGGGCTCGGACCATATAGTGGATGTCAGCCAATTCGATGATGCATTCGTTGACAGACAGCGATTTCAGACATGGGCTTTGCACGGAGGCTCTCAGTATGGGTGACGGGTTAACGTCGTTCGAGGCAGAGATCTGTCGAAGAAAAGAGCAAGCTGGCGCAGTACATTCGAGCTCGCGATGGCACACACAGTTACTACAGTAAGAAACGCGTAGTTCATGAAAGCTGTGTTCAAAGTGCGGGGACGTTCCCAGTGACAGTTGTGTGATGACATTCTGCGAAGAACTGTAAGATGAACTCGTCCGTAAAGCGCGGCCATTTCTTGTGTGTGAACATTGTTGTTGACGCGTGAGCATTGCTTCTGCGAATGGACATTTTCGTGCGCGAATTTCGCATTACTTTATTGATATTAAAAACTTCATGATGCAATCTATTTTGTAAGAGAGCAGGAGCAGCCGGAGCCATACCTGGGCACCAACCTCTCCTTTTTAACACACTGAATAAGAAAAAGACAAAAAACGTATACATAGTTTGTGAGTGAGACAGTCAATTGGCTTCAGACTTTCTTGCGACTTCTGACTTGCCACGTACGTAACTGACCATAAGCAAACCCGTAAACTCTCATGTTTCAGATGTGGCGAAGACAATCGTTTCATTCGGTCGGTTCGCTAACTTAGCAACCGCCTCTAACGGTGGTTTCGTTTCACATGGGCTGCGAATGGTCTGTGATTTTCGCTCCGTGACTGCCGCGGCACGCAAGGTTGCTTGCGGCAGTTCTTTGTGGCAGACACTGCAGAGCTCCTCCAACATACTGTAACACTCTGCGCGTTATGATATTTTGAACTTATCAACGGGAGCGATCCGCACGCGTGTTTTGTCTTTTAAAAACACTTTCCGATCTAAATTGATTTCAGAATACGTAACAGAGGCCTTGACTAAAGCAAACTCGCTGGCGAAATGTTTCGGCTCAGTCAGTTCGGGGCAATTTAAACGGGTCCCGAGGAAAAAAAAGACGGCAGATCCCACGCATTGTGGGAATCGATGTAATGCGAAGCAGCCAGCAAAGAGCTGCATACATCGTCTTGTATGTCACTGAGGAAAATGCGTGTCATGGTTTTCATGTTAACTCGTGTTATATATGTTCGTTACACAGTCACGTCGCAAGATACCAATTTTGGTGTATATCAAGCTAGCGAAACGGCCGCCAACGCGCCATGAGCGTGGCACGTAAGTCATGCTGTACATGACATGCGTGTCATGATTTTCATGTTAACTCGTGTTATTGATGTTCGTTACACAGTCACGTCACGCAATACCTATTTCGGGGTAGATCAAGCTAGCGGAACGGCCACCAGCGCACCATGAGCGTGGCACGTAAGTCATGCTGTACATGACATGCGTGTCATGATTTTCATGTTAACTCGTGTCATTTATGTTCGTCATACAGTCACGTAGCAAGATACCAATTTTGGTGTATATCAAGCTAGCGAAACGGCCGCCAACGCGCCATGAGCGTGGCACGTAAGTCATGCTGTACATGACATGCGTGTCATGATTTTCATGTTAACTCGTGTCATTTATGTTCGTCACATAGTCACGTCGCAACATACCAATTTTGGTGTATATCAAGCTAGCGAAACGGCCGCCAGCGCACCATGAGCGTGGCACGTAAGTCATGCTGTACATGACATACATGTCATGATTTTCATGTTATGACTTGTCATTTATGTTCGTCATACGGTCATGTTACACCATACCAATTTTGGTGTACATTCGATTAACCAAGCGACCAGGAGAGCACAAAGTCGTAGGCGGCTAGATAGATAGATAGATAGATAGACAGATACGCTCAAAGTCGCAGAAGTTCGCTAAGAAATGCTTCGCATTTAAAAACGCTGCGCTACACTCTAAGAAAAAAAAAAGAGTCAAAAGAGGGTCATGGAACCGTGACTCTTTTCGGGCGTCCATGTGACCCCTTTTGGAAGGTACAGGCAGAGAAAAAGAGTTATCATTTTGGAAGGAGTCACTGGACGCTCCTGAAGCGTGTTTCGATTGGCTTCCGTCATGAAAGAGCCGCCGTATTCGCAATGCCCACGAACTATAGGTGGCGCGCCGTGCTTTTCAAGATGGCGCCAGGAGGAGGGTCAACCCGTTTGTTAGCATAGGAACAGATAGGACGTGCGGACGTACGGCCCGTGCCACTTTCACCGGATGAAGTCATGAGCCGCGCTGAATTGGATATGAGACTAAAATACTTTCCCAAACCATGGAAAGTGCAAAGTACCCCCCCCACCTAATTATTTGCTGCGGTGTGAAAGGTTATATTTCAGCTCCGTTACCGTGCATAACGATGCTTTGCGAAATCCTGTGCGGGCTACATAAAACTGCATGAACTAGAATTGACGTATGAGCTGAACGGCACTCCCAGGTAGTACGTACCGAGCCTGCCTGACGGATTTGCCGCAGTAGTAGGCCGCCAGCGAGTAGCGTGTCATCGCTGCAGCACGGGAACGCACGTTTAACGTGGTTATGGTTTGCAAACATAATACGCCGTCGTCACTACTTGTGCAGTCGGGAACGCGGAGTTACGTCTTCAACGGAACACGAGCATTTAACATCCCATTCAGTAGCGCTTGTGTCACAGCCATGCTGAGACTCTAGCCCTGTGCAATTCACTTCACTCGCATGTTGCAGATTCGATCAGCCCGATCCAAACATGAATATCGAAAAGAATGCACACTTATGCTTTTCGCAACGTCGAAGAAGTTAGCCGAAAGGCGTGGATTGTGGCCGTGACTTCACGTTCCATCGCTCTAACCATTTCGCTTCGCTGGTCGAGCTCGGGCGTGTTGGTGGCATGCGGCGCTCCATAATATCCACAATAATTGTGATACATGCAATGCACAAGAGGAACTATGCTTTTATTCTGATCTCGCTCAAGGATATTATACGTTAAATACAATCAAAGTGACTTACGAGCGTGAAAGAACATTAACGCACGAGGGGACGTGAAGTGCAACTCGCTCGCTCCTCGTGAGTTCAGCTGATTGTTCATCGTCGCTGTCACAGCTGTCACTCTCGGTGCTTTCACAGTCTTCAATGTCCAGTGAAAAATCCTCGTCGTCAAGATGGTTTCTTTCAACATCACTGCTGAAAGCAATCCGAAGAAATTCCTCCGCCGAACGACTGCGACAACTCCGCGTCACCACGTTTACAATTGGAGAGACGTCTGGGCGCGAAGAACATTATCAACATTATGCTCTCGGATCGGTCAACGAGCAAATCGCTTGCAGTGTGCTGCCACCTATCAACAAACGTACAAAAACAAACGGCGCAGCCAGGCCTCGGAAAGTCTCAAGTTCCTGCCATCGCCGAAGGGGGGCGAAAAAATCGACCCCGTCGCAGCTAACAAACAAACCATAGTGGCTCCGTTCAAATCTGCCCTCGGCAACGCCAAAAAATCCGCCAGAGGCGCCGTAATAAAAGCAATATTTAAGAGAAATACAGCTATCATTGCCGCATAAAAGTGCTTTTTCTTGTGTAACTGAAAGTAATGTTTGAATGATGAGTAAATTTGTTGTTCAGTGATTGAAAACATCTCTGCCTTGTCGCTCACCGCTGACGGCCAGCGCGCGGTAGCGAGCAAGCGAACCGTCGCTGTGACCAGTGACGAAGCGCAAAAAGTGCGCCGCTGCGTCTCGGGTGCCGCAGATAACGCGCAGAATATGCGCAGTTATCGTCCGATGGTTGGCAGCTGGTTTGTTGCTCCCCGTTTTCTTGCGAATTCTATCGTTAATGTTGTCTAAAATACGCATGAAAGTTTTTTAATTCACCGATGTAATCATGTTGCAATTATGGTGGGCAGTCGGTGTGCTACTGTATGGTGCCGCAGGAGCTGCGATACCAGCGAAGGCGTCAGTTTCCACAGGTTCCTCGACGATGGCAGGTACACGTACTTTCAAGCTCAGCGTTTTTCTTTCTGCTTTGTGACCTCGTTAGCATATCACACTTCACTGTTCTTGCTTTTGAGTTGTATGCTAACACGTGTGGACAAAGCTGCTATTTCACTTGTACTTGCAAGTCTGGTGGGCTCAAATGAACGAGTGAATTATGCGATGGCATGAGCACGACTTGGCCAGACTGTTGATGAAGTCTACTTTCCAGTGGCGATGTCACAATAAGAGAATGACCAGGATAGAAAATCGTTTCTCCCTTCTCTGTATTTCTGCACTTCTTTGAGGCCTTGCATATATCCCATTTATGGGTTGTTTCATCGGTATCACGTGTTAAAATGCTCATCTTTTCTGCCATTCTGTAGGCATCCACTATAATGTGATTTCTTTGCGTGAACCTGCTTGGTATTCTCAGCCTGACCGCAATACGTTGTAATAACAATAAACCCGGGGGTCTTCAGGCGTACTCGTTGAAAGCAAGTACTAAAAGCTGTAGCAAAAAAAATGCTGATGCTTTACGCCTGTCCTACAATACAAGTTGGTTATTGTGAGCGCTAGCTGACGGTGGAAACGGGCAACAAACGTCATCTAATTGTTTTGTCTCTTTGAAGTACCGCGAAGGCTAGTCGTTTACGAGCTCACGATGTCTCAACAAGGACCTTTTACTGCTTGCTGACTGTCAATAAAGATTATCGTTCCTTCTACTCACTCGTGAATTGTTCTTACTGGTGTCAGTTGCCAATGTATGCCTTTCGGTTCCATGTAACCTTCGTACGCACAGGTACTGCGTTCCGAAGGGCGCTTTGGCATGCTGCTCGGCGCATCGACGCGCTCAAAACAAGCGGGCGAAAGATAACGAGACCTCCGTAGCCTTACACGAGTCCCGGCCTCTTTCGTCCACTTCTGTTTAAAAAGGATAGAATAAAAAACCAGCCGAGGCACCCGCGTATGCGCATACGCACCAGGTACGGAATAAAAAAGGCAGCCATTTGCTTTTTTCTACCTAAATAAACAATAAATTTTGTTTTCCGGATGGATGGATGGATGCTATGAGCGTCCCTTTAAAACGGGGCGGTGACATGTCTGCCACCAGGCTCGAAGAAAAAAAAAAAAAAAAAAAAAAAAAAAGCTTCCTTGTTTCATGTTGGCCTAATACCTTATCTACATTGATTAAATCTATGTTATTATACCAAAAAATATAAATTCACGGTCCATCTCTCTGCCTCTTAAGGCAGAATGACCTTATTTTTCCCCCATTATTTATTTCCGCTTCCTGTTTACGCAGCGCCATCTCTTGGGTGCCTTCGGTAGTTCCATGCGCTACCGCTGCTTATCTTTCGTACCGTTGTCAAGGCTACAGTTTCCCTTCTCTAAACTGGTTCTTTATTCTATGGCGCAGCGCTGGCTATGAAACCAACACACTGGCGAAGGACGGTGTTGAAAGCGTTCGCTCCACGAAAGGCGTGGGGGGAGCAGACGCGTCCTCGAATGACTGAAACGTCGCTCGCACGATTAGTAACAGCGCTTTGCTTGCAAAGGATAGAGTCCCTATTTTAATGTATCGAGAACTTGAGATCGCTGAGTTTTACAAGAGCACATCGCGAGCCCGCGCGACCTCCCGCGTGCAGTGTTATGGGATTCATGCTCTACAAGAAACACTGACCAATGCTATATGCAAGTAAAACAGGGTGAGATTCAACTGAATATGTCAGATGATAACATTTAACTAACCTACGTGGCTACAGAAAGCCTTGCGAAGCTGATAGTATGCGTACGCTGTGGGCTAGCATTGAAAGCGCGAGTTGCCACGTATTTTCACGAAAACTTCGCGTCTCGTAAGAACGAATCAGATTTCTCATGTCACGGAGGGCCCGGTTTGTTCACTGATGCAGGGAACACGCAAAGTCGTACTGTTCCTTCCTTGCCAATGCGTTAACACTGAGGTTAGCACAGCCGAACAAGGGAGCGACTGCGTAGAGCTGCCATTTTATCATCTACTAACCCTCCTCGAGAGGACGCTCCTGAATTCCGCTTGGCGGCGCGACAGTCTATGGGCATTGCGAATACGCCATACATATCGCGCGCTTGCCCTTTGGCGCCATTGTGGCGCGTTCCTCGCCGACGGAGACGCGGTTGGCGCCGGGGTGGCGCGCCGCCGCTTTCGCCTTTTCTCTCAGTCGTCTGTCAGTCAGTCTCAGTCTCCTCGTCTATTGGAATGCGTTGCGTGATTGCGTTGATAGCGCGGGTTGCGTGTCTTGAAGTTTCATCAGTTTCATGTTCATGCGCGTCTACGGTGGTGTTGACGCCGGCTCCGTGCACGAGGTGACGCTTGGAGGGCGGAATATTCATGGAGCTGTGGATACGGACAACGGGCGCCAGTTAACGGTGAGTGTACTGCTTTCGTAGGCACTAATTACACAGCTTTAGCTGGGCGTCTGCAGCAGCTCTGCGGATGTTATCTGCCAGCCATTTCCAACAGCAGCCTATGTCCGCGGGGCTGTTGCGGATGCCCAACTAAAGGTGTCATTTAACGAGTTGCCACCGTTATGCGCGTTGCTGTACAAGCTCCCATAAAGTGAGCGATGCAAACAATAATCGAGGGTCATTTCTTGCTGATCGCACGTCGTGTCTGCACTACTGAAGGTGCAAGATGTCGTTTTGAGATGCACTTTAGTCTACTTTATAATAACATTTCCATCGACCTTGAGTGTGCAGCGTGCTTCCACGCGAGGGAACGTGAAGAAAAAAAGCCTGTGTACAGAACGCTCAGACGCACTATATGTAATGGTTCTTGTTGGCTTAAAGACGGTAGTTTGAGGTGCAGATATAGTACGGTGGCTTCCATAACGTACGCGGTAGTCATTCAAGTTGGACACGCCTCGCCGGTAAGGCGAAAAAGCCAGAGACTTTCGACGGTGCCCGTTGTTGCGGCCGCCGCCGTGCACTTTTTTCATTCGTTACTGTTTGCTGTTTTCATGGTTTGCCAACATCTGCGATGACACTATAACAGAATCAAGTGAGTGTACGTGATTGTGGGAGTTATGTGTGCTAATTCTAGCATATGACATGTCTGATCTCGACGTAGACGGCGTCCGCACGCGCTGGGTGTCGTTCGGGCCCTCGTGCTCGCATGTGTTTACCTGAGTATGGGTTACGTTTGTAAAACATGCGGTCAGTAACCGCTCACGCCGTGCCCCTGACTGTCGGAGGATGTGCTTGGGTGTCGGGGTAAGCCGGCGCAAAACCGTGTTTATTCTGAAACCAAATTTTGAAGCGATTTCTCAGAAAAGAAGTGCTTTCATTCGTGTATAGCCAGTGCGTATTGCGATACGAGGTTCCCGCTGCCTTTTACGTGAAAATTTCTTTTCGTTGCGAAATTCGAATTAAACACTCGTGGCAGATGTGCGTACAATAACGGTGTGTTGAACAAAGGGTTGTTTTAAATACAAATAATGTGTGTGTTTTGGTTATTCCCAGAATCCCGGATCACTTCTCCCGCCTCTTCACTCCAGTTGACAGCCACACTCGGAAACGAATGTGCCGCTCTGGTCTGGCGCCTCACCGCTCGTGATGGGAAAATCAACAGCGGCGTTCGCCCTGTCATCGAGGCAGTCGGTCCTACATCTCTTTTGGTTGGACAAGAGGACGTAGGAAAAGAGGTGAGTGGCACCCACGCAAAGGAGCCTAAACCAATTTCGTTTGTTGTTTAAGAGGCTCACATCAGTAGACCACCAGGGCAGGTGTACCAACTGCGCCACGGTTTACACTTCCAAACCGGAAATCGCTGAACAGGTTGCCATCGCGTTGGCCCTGACGGATGATCGATACACCGAGATATACAGTGATTCAAAACCAGCCATCAGAGCCTTCAGCAGGGGCAAGATCGCACCACAAGCAGTTCGAATTATTAATAGTAAAAAGGCCATTGATACACATTACATCTATTGGTTCCCAGCGCACCTTGGATCACTCGATGACATTCCCATGAATCCAAATGAATCGGTCAACAGCGTTGCCCGCGAACTTACGGACCGGGCCGCTTTTACATATGGCTTTGATTCTGCTGGATTCGAAAATCAACAACGGGATACGCCCACGACATATAATGAAATTACTAAACATTACTATTTGGGGAGGAGAGAGTTTCCACCCCCTCACAGTAGACTAAACGGAGCACGAGCGGTAACACTTAGACAATTACAGACACAGTCTTATTACTCACCAGCACAGGCAAAAGCGTGGTACGATATAAAAGATATGGATGCTGTTTGCAAGGCATGCAAGAAAGAAGTATGCACACTTGAGCATATGCTCTGGGAGTGTGGGTCGCTTGGCCCTGGCATTTCCCGGGAACGGTTTACAGGGATGATAAAGTCTCACGACCATATTCCCCAAGTCCTGGCTGTCCAGTACGCCCATGACAGGGCTGGGAGGCTTGACCTCCCAGTCCCGACGTGGGATTAGCCAGGCAGGTGGCAACACCCTGTACAGGACGTATAAATAAAGTTATTTCCATCCATCCATCCATCCATCCATCCATCCATCCAGGCTCACATCATCTTGTGCTGCAAGTTTGTCGCTAAGTGACGTGTTAGAAAAGGTACTATTTGCAAGTTGTATTTTGCACGATAACGGCAAAAAACTTGGTTTCTTACTTACGTGTTTGCATTTGTTGTTTTGTTGTGAGCCTTCATTGTGTCTATGTGAACCACTTATTTTGTAAGTTTCGCAAACCTTTACTGCAATTTCATTTTCTCATCATAATATCACGTTCTGCTTTTCAGATACCGTTTTTCGTGGTTTTCTCGCTGAACAGGAGCGACAACCAACCTAGCAAGCCACAAATCTGATGCCACCAGCCGTCAACACTTTTTCATTTATTCTTAATCATAAGGAATAAAGATTGAAACATGATGCCTATTTCTGCAGTTTATTTTGCACTGTATGGCACTATGTAAACCAGTCACACATTTTAGTTGGCTATACTCATAGAAGCATGTAAATGAGGAATACCCAAACTTCTTAATTGGAAATAAAAGACCATCTTTACGCGCTTTCTATATAACTTCGCTGGAAAATATGTGTTGTTTTGACGAGTATTATTAAAATAATGCTAAAACTGAACTATTATTTTTTTGCAGACGCTGGACAGAACGGCAAGCATTATTGGACTTGCTTAAAATGAATATTCCACTATTTTCAACAGAAGTCGCGCAAAAGTAGAGCAAGGGTCCAATGAGTAGCTTAAAATACTTGTGGAGTCGCTTGACGCTTCGGTGTGGGTCTTTTGACCCCCGTAGGAGTGCTATCGGCAAGAGTCGTCTGACTCCCTATAAGTGGTAACGTGATCCTTCGGATGAGAGTCTTTCAACTCTTCCTAGAGGGTCGGGAGACTCTCCTAGAGCGAGCCGACCCTGACCCACCAAGAGAGTCACCGTGACTATTTAAAGAGAGTCCTATACGTGGCAAGTCAGAACTCTCCGAAAAGAGTCACGCATACTCTTTTTTTTCTTAGAGTGTACTGCGAACAGGCGGAAAAATTCACAACATGCTCGTCGCTTGCCGCTGACCGCAGCGGGGAGAGCCACGGGCCGTTTTTTCGCTGCGAACAAATTCGCAGCCGTAAAATCGCTCGTTTTAACGCCATGTGAAGCGGCCTTTAAGAGACCACGCTCTCCTTGGAGAGTCGCGGCACGCACAAGAGAGCTAACGTGTATCTTTAAAGAGTGATCTACGTGGAAGTCACGACTCACCGAACAGCAAGGCATACACTTTTCTTTTAGAGTGTACGTACATCTCACATGCTTTTCCGAACACCGCGACCAATATCCGTGGCGCGGCTTCACCCCGACACAACATATTAGTGCGCGCAGCGTGCAGCAGCCGCCGTCACTACACTTCCTGGACTTGAAAAGTCAATTGGAAAACTGAGCTAGCCCGCAGAGCCGCAATAGACAATGGAGCCCTGGAAGAGGGGCCCCCAACCACGTTAACTAAGCAGGCTTACTTCTATCTTTCTCCCTCGAGTCAAACTGCTTGTTGCGCAGACACTGGGCCGGAGATTGGTAGGTGAGAGTTACTGCGAGTATATAATCCCAATCACAGTATATAATCAACGATATTTAACCAATGCGGCCGAATGTTTAGTGGAAACCTGCTTAATGAATGAAACAGGAATACAACAATCAAGGTAAAGAGTAGAAGTAAAAACCAGGCTTCTTTATGATTCTAAAATAGTTACTCCGACTTAACGCAACAAAAATATAACAAAATTATGTAGACGTTCCGCCACCTATGCGGGTGGCATCCTCAGTATATACACTGGCACCAACTGAGCGAAAGGGTGGTCGGAGCTAGCGTCGAGGTAGCGACCGGTGTGTGTAGGCTTTCGGTGTTCTTTGGAGGCTAAGAGAAAGAATGACATAATTGTCGGGGTTTCACGTCCCAAAACTACGATATGAGTATGAGAGACGCCGCAGTGGAGGACTCCGGAAATTTCGACCACCTGGGGTTATTTAACGTGCACCTAAATATAAGCACACGGGCCTCAAGCATTTTCGCCTCCATAGAAAATGCGGCCGCCCAGGCGGGGAGTCCGTCCCGCGAGCTGAAGAGAAAGAATGAAGATCAGTGGTGCGATCTTGTACGCGTTACAAAATAAACACGGAGGCGTGGCATGACAACCAGCCGCACGTGACCGCACGCGATTGGTCAATGCAGAGCCGTGACGTCTGTCGCGGTTCAAATGGGCCATTCGCGTGCGGCATGCGCGGTCACGTGCGGCTGGATGTAATGCCACGCCTCCGTGGTTATCTTGAAACGCGTACAAGATCGCACCACTGAAGATGAAATGCGATCTTCTAAAGAATGGCTACTCAAAAACCCTTGAAAAGGTTGCACGCCGCCAGGCCCTTCACCGCCAACCCCCTTCTAAAGGACACTGACCAGCCGCCTCCCAATTGCGTACGGGTATACATTACCTACGGTCAAAATACCGGTAAAGCGCTCCATGGGCGTCCTGTCAAATCGGGGAATTGGCATATAATAAAGTTTACACGAGCGGTCGCTTCTTTCCGCGCCGGAAATACAGGCCACCCAAATAGAAAGCGCGGGATCAAGTTCGTACTCTTCGCACGTTGTGGAAAGAAAGAACTTCCCCGAGAGGCTGCGGCAGCATAAAAACGATGTCCGCAAGTTCGACTGACAGGAGTGCACTCGCTGAGCATAGAGGTGAACGACAACCTCATCGGATTTGCCAACTCTCGTGTCATCGACTTCGAGGCCAACCACTACAAGCGGCTTTTTGCGGAATCGTGGCACGTCCAGGTGACACCCGCAGGCGTCCACCGGTCTACAGGTGCGCTGCCGAGCGTGTACCTGAACACACGTCGGCACAACATGGAGAACATGCGTGGCTCCAGGGTCTGAAGAAAAGAAGGCTGTTTGACCACTGCTGTTTGGTGTCCTCAGTCACCTCCGAAGAAGGGTCCCCGTGGGAACCGAAACGCCAGGCTTTTGGTTTTCATAAAGTTTTTTTTATCTCTATCTTTGTTGGTATCCCTTTGTTCTGTTGGTATCCCCCTGTTCCGTTGGTATCCCTTTGTTCCTTCTGAATGAAATAAAATGCTGTCGAATTGCCACTTTTAAAAACCCGGTTTTCATTAATCCGTACAGGCCCCGCAACTAAACAAGGCAGTAGCATGCCTTGATGTTTGCAGGTTGACATGTCAAGTAATTTTTTTCAGTAGCACACCGCCTAAAGAGGTACAATTACCAGAGGAGAGTAGGAACTCAACTAGCAATTTGAAAACTTGGAGGAAGCTAGAGCTTCGCCTTCAAGATTAGAACGCAATAGCGTAATCTGGCTCCGTGCACATCGCCTTCAACCGCTACGCAAGGAAAAGAACATTTGTGCACGGAAAATTGACCCTTGCAAACTCTCCTGGAATGCCTATTGCAAGTACAGTTGGTGAAGTGCCAACTACGCGTCCGTAAGGTGCCACGCACATCTGCGCAGTTGCACTAGTAGTAACGGGTGCGAAGCTTTAAACGATCTACTCTTTGCGCAGTTCACACATTTTTACACCTGGTGCGATGCTACGATTCTGCGACGCAATATTACATGCGTTAAGGAGACTTTCAATATATGAAATCGTTTCTTAGAGCTTTTTTTGCGAAGAAGTTTCAAGCACTAGCGTAGCTCCGCGGTAGAACACCTGCCTTCTACGCGGAAGGCCTGGGTTCGGCTGTCACTCAAACCGATGATTTATTTGTATCTATCTGGAACTTTCACTCACGGACTACGGCGAGTTTTGTAGCGTCAGCTACACTGGCCTAGCCGAGCCAGTTTCACGTGGCTCCTTAAGAGCCGTGGTGCGCATGCGCGAGGATCAGTGATGTCACACATCTGGCGCATCGGAGCCGGTACCTCCCGCGCACTCCGCCGCTGCCGCGCGCGACTCTCTTTCCAGAGGAGTGACGTCGTAGCCGAGGTAGACTTACTGGCGCCGGCGCGCGCGCAGCTATTCGCCTTCGCTGTGCAGTCACCGTCTGACACTCCGCTGGCTCCTCTTGATAGCGCCTCTGACTGGCGCGTGTTAGTACGCATGTTAAGAACGCGCGTTAGTACCTGTGGTATCGCGTACTAGCTTTTTTACTGAAGACGCTGTTTATACACTGCCACACTGATCGGAGGCTCTTCGAGAGTACTCTGTGGACAACGCAACTTTCGAACCGTCAGTCAGCAGAAATGGCACGGTCCGCCCAAGTGGTTTATCAAGGAGCACTCTTTGGCTCGCAGCACAAGAGGATTCGCGTACGGTTTAGGGAGCCGACGTGAAAGGAGGAAAGGCGAGTGGCACATGAAAAACACTGCAACAAATTGTCTCAAGTAAACACCTCAGCAGCCCGCCAAACGCATACTTAGACACCAGGGTATATTAACCGTAGATTCGTGGTATGGGCGTTGGTTGTGTCATGCAATTAGAAACGAGCCCCTAAAAAGAGTTTTTACAGCGACAGCTGTTATGAAATCATTTCACCGGCCGTTTTTGGCGCCGTAGTTGTCCGCCGCCGCTGCCGCCGCCGCCGGTGTCCGTAAGCAGTATCGCTCGAAATAAGAAAAAAAAAGCTAATAAGAAAAATTCTAGGATGGAACGAGGTTCGAACCTGGGCCCTCTGCGTGGGAGCCCAGTATTCAACCTCTGAGCCATGCCGGTGCTTGAAACTGCTTTGCAAAAAGGTCCTATACAGGCTTCATGTCGGGAAGGAACCACATTAACATATGCAATATAGCGTTGTAGAAGAGTAAAATAAGCACCAAGCGTCGCACAACGCGAATTCTGTAACCAGGCGTCACACAATGCGACTTGCACAACGAGTAGGTTGTGAAATGCTTCCAACCCATTACAAAGGGCTCTGCCATAATTCTTCGTCGTCATCAGGCACAGCATCAACAAAGTGCGCATAATGCCTTACATTCGTTTAGCAGGTACCACGGCTCTCCGTAAAATGACGAAAAATGGCACAGTGCCTGCTGCCCTATAATTCTCAAAAATTACAATTATTCAGAGCGTAGTGGGTTCCTCGCAAGTGCACTTGTATTGGTTGCCAAGGAAGCCCATAAGCGCATGATCCATTTCCTCGGGGTCTCAGTAAAATTACAATGATTTATAGCGTAGTGGGTTCCTCGCAAGGGCACTTGTATTGGTTGCCAAGGAAGCCCATAAGCGCATGATCCATTTCCACGGGGTCTCGGTAAAGTTCTTCACCCCCCCCACCACCCCCCGTCTTTCTCCCACGTCTACGTATGTTATGCAGCATGACGGGAGAGGGAAATAGCGAGCGGGCGTCACCCAATGCAAAAACATAACTGGTGGGCCGTTTAAAGCTTCCAACCCATTACAAAGGGCTGAGCCATAATTCTTCATCGTCATCAGTCGTCGCGTCAACAAAGTGCACATAATGCCTTACAGACGTGTAGCTGGTGCTTCGCTTCTCCGCAGAATGACGGATAATGGCTTAGTAGGTGCTTCCCAACTTCACAAAAATTGTGATTTATGGCGTAGTGGGTATCTTTCTAGTGTACTAGTATTGTAGCCCCAAGAGAGCTTACAACGCCGCTCTTCCAGCTTTCGCTGTGACTGTGCTGCGGTTTCAGCGCAGGCCTGGCGTTTTTTTTTTTTCAAAGGGCTCGTTTCTTTATTAGACATAACCAAACGAATCCTAGAAAGAATTACGTCAAGCAGGGCCGTCACCGCCCCCCCCCCCCCGAAAAAAAAATCCTGGATACGGGCCTGACGCCAAGGAAAGCATATAGGGCCGTCGTCTAACTGTCGAGTAGTAATTATGACGTAAGCAGAAATGATTTGGAGTGGACGAAAAATAATTTGTTAATAAGTTCATTGTTATGTGCTCGGATCCTGCTGAATCAAAGTTATGGGCTCGGACCCTTCTGGCGCAAATAGTGTTTCCTTCACATAATTCATTTCAATATATGTCATAATTGGTACACTACAGTTAAAGACAAGAGCTATGCAGCCTTTGCTTTGCTTGGCCTAAATGCATGTTAGATTCCTTTGGTCGTATCTAATTAGGCATGCCGCAACGTATAACTTCACGGTAGTTTTTCTATGCCACAGAGTTTTTCTATGCCACAGAGCAATATGAATTCCAACGAACACCCGGCCGCACAAACCTGCCTTACCTCGAGTGTTTCAAGAGCAACGTGGTTAAGCACGACCTTGGCAAGGGCTTCGCCTGCTCGGTCCTTGATCATGGAGTATCCCACTATCAACGTCTTCAGCGTCGTGTTGCGGGCCAGTTGATCGAGGAATCTAACAGCATCGTCGCTGTCAGCCTGCGATTGTAAGAAAAAGGTTACGCGTCTAGTGGGACCTGCCAAAGAAGGCATTAAAAACACTCATATCTAGCTAGCTTTCTTTTAACGAACCGGCTCGGGTCCAGTGCTTCGCAACCCTAACGAGAATTTTATGCCTTTAACTTCAACCCCTTTCAAAAGGACAGACTCATGGGCTAGTCAGTAGTACATAATTCCGGCAGTAGCGCAAAAATCACACGGTAGGAGAAGGAGCAAGACTAGATAATGTGCTCCTTTGCGCTACTGCAGGTATCTCAAACACGCGGCCCGCGCACCTTTCGCTAGCGGCCCGCGCGTGGCTACCTTCGTCCCATATTTTTCGTGAGGCAACCCATGCAGTCGCCATGTGTTGACACATAACCGTGCAACAAAAACTATTTCAGAATCCGACTACAGATTTCAGTCATCGATGTTTATAGAGTCTTGAGGCCAAATCCCCATCAGAAATGACCCTTAAATGAGATTGGGAAGGGCCGTCTTTCAAGTGACCAGGTTATAGGACATCCCCTCTCTCCCAGTTTTATAATTGCGGCCGGCTACCTGAGGTGCGTGATACCCCTGTGCTACTGCCTGAATTGGGCACTACGATCTAGCCCATCAGTCTGTCGTTTTGATGTAGCGATGTGTCCCGTATGGTTCTTTCGCCTTGCGTGTCATGTTTTGCGCCACTGCATGCCCGAGTTGCGAAGTCCCTGTTTTGAAGAAATATTGCGGGGATAAAGTATTGCGCTTGGCTATCAGCCTACACACGTTTACCGGCAAGGCCGCATTACAACTGTAATGCCAACCTAAAATCGTATAATCTTAAATTTTTGATAACTAAAAACTGGAGAACCATCATTTTCAAATACGCACTTCAACATTCAACTACGTGAGTGTACAGTGACCGGAGATCTCAGTAGTGTCATATCATCCTTCAGAGATGCAGCCATCTATAGACTATTGCCACGCCCACTTCTTGTTTATTTTGATGTATTCCGGCTTGACCAGCAAGGACGGTTATCCAAGCTTGACGCTGTCCGCAAAGCAGTGTTCGAGAAGCTTCGAGATTGTAGTAGGTAGTTTTGTTAAGATTGCGCGCCGCACGCGAATGTTCCAGCTTTGTCGAGCGATAACGCCGCCACCAGCGATATCGCTGGAAAGTTCGATAGCGCCTGCATAAAAGCCGACGCGCTTCACCGCTTGTCAGTTGATCAACGGACGACGCCTTGTTCGCCGCTATCATTGTACAGCGTGTATTGCTGTAGTTCTAGTTCTCATTTTCCGGCCACAAGTTCGGCCAAATAAACAGTTTCATCCTGCAAACGCCGACTGCTGTCTTCGTCGACGTCACGACCACGTGACACTACGCTACGTAAAGCATATGGGCGCCGCCATCATGGGCTGTTAAACCAATATTTTCTTACTTTTGTATCCCGTGACGCGAACTCATAAAGCCGGAAAACGCCGAACGCACCAACACAACAGTTTTCATGTGTATACGCCAACCGTAGCGCTATTCGCTTAGTTGGTCAAGACAAAACACGGCAAGGTTAACAGCCCAGCATGGCGGCACCGAAACCCGTCCGTAAAATAGTCTATAGGTCCAAAAACTCAGTCGGAGCTTTTTTTTTCTTTGGGAGAAAAACAGAAGCCCACGATACACGCCAAATATGAAATTAGGAAAAGCTCTTTCAAGTTTACTGACGGATGCACGCCAGCTTTCGTTTTTCACGGCATCGTGCACGGCTTCGCCATGCAGGATGGTTCGATAGGCCTCGCGGCATAACTGGTGGCGAGATGAGAGTCTGTATCTGCTGCATAGGTCAGCAAACTCACTCAGACTGAGTCGTGAATCTGAGTCCGGCTGGGTAATATTTTCGTGAGCGAGTCCGCGTGAGCGCGGTTGCAGAAATTTTGAGAGTGAGCCCGAGCGAGCCTTAAGCAGAATGTTTTCTCCAGTGAGACTTTTTTTTGCCGCCCTATGGTACCATCTACTCATATTCAACATTACCATCAGCCTCACAAGGGCTCAACATCTATACTCTCGTATACTCACATTTCAACGCACTAACGTTCATGGGCCAGCTCAATATTTATTGATCACAAGTGTGAGTAATATAAAGCGGGAAAGCTCCGCCCCCCTTCCCCCAACCCAATCCCCTCTGGCTCACAGACGGCACAACGCTTATCAAGATCTCAGCTGCTGGTCTTCATGCCGCGACCATCAAAAAGCGTCAAGCCCTCTCCGATGTGGCGATAAACAAATGCACCGATGTATCCATCAGAGTTCGGTTGGGAGTGCTGGTGTAGCGGCGCGTGTCTATTGCATATCTGGCATGTTTCACAAACATTTTTATTCTTGTTCAAAAAAAACCAGGTAAATTTCAACACGAAAGAAAACGCGACATTCCAAGATTCGAGGCGGCGTACAACTTGAGGTTTCTAGAATTGACATTTTAGCAATTAAAGGAATAATTTAAAATATTTCTAATGAAAGTTTCATTCATAACGATGAACTACTCGTAGGTATGCCCGAGTACCACTAGTGAGCAGTTAGTGCAAGTTTCCTAGAGCTTTTATTTTTAAATATTGGCCGGAGTTAGCTGAGACACTATCTTTTAGTAAGCTTCATTTATTTTGCCAACCTATCGACACAGCTAGTAAAAAAAGGTTGCTTCACACCAGGCAGTAAGAAACGTACTAAAAGCGCAGAATACAACCGACAACCATTCAAACGAGGGAAGATGGCGGAAGAAGAAAAGTGGTTACCGTCACGGCTTTGATCACGAGTTTAGTTAGGCTAGTCGAGCGTTGCACGTAGCGTCCAAGCACTCTGACGATTTCCTTGTCGAAGAACACTCGAAACAGTGTGATAGTGGGCAGATTTCTCAGGGCAGCAATGGAGTGGCACCATAGGACGCCTACTGGCTGTGGTACCTGGGAGGGGAAGGCACAAAGGCGAGACCGAAAGCTTTTCAAATTTTACGTAAACTTTCCGTAAAATTACGGAAGAGAATGCAGCACGAGTGAGGTCGAGAAAAGAGTTTCTTCAATAATCACAGGAAATCACGCAATCTACCCGGTGTTGCTACCGGGAGATTGATGCAAAGTGCACAAACTGTGCCTCCAAATTATTCGGGCCTCAATCGGGTACTGCGACACGGCCAGTTTGTTTGTTTGTTTTAATCATCTACTGCGCCAGAAGCGCAGATTCTCATTGTTTTTAAACGCATACGCAAGGTGTATTCAGCATTGTGAAAATAAGGGACTGCTTCGAAATCTGATCCACTCAACGGTGAATAGACGATAGCAGATGAATGAAAAAAGAACACCTTTAAGACAAGCACGAAGACGACACATATTGAAGAATGACATCAGAACAATTTGGTGGTTCGTTTGTCAGTTTCCACGTCCCAAGGGAACTCGAGTAGATTGCTCCGGATGATTTCAACCAGCTGGAATTATTCAGCGGACATATGTCGCACAGTACACAGGCCTCTACATTTAGCCTCCATCGTAGTGCGATCACCACAGCCAGGATCGAACCCACGTCTCTCGGGTCAGCCGCCGAGCACCGTCCTCTGGGCCACGGCACCGGCTCCATCGGAACAATTATATCATTTAATATTATTACAATGGCGGACACTTTGCGCACAGCGCTGAAGCTGGTTGCCTAGTTATTCGGATAACTTACGGACACGATCGTCACTAAGGCATCAGGGTCCCTCTAAAGCTTGCACTGCTTCCAGCAACTTCCAGCAGGTACGTATTTCCGCGCGATGCCTCACGAAAGTGTTGACGAGCGTTGGAACTGGCGCTCGCTGTGGCCTCCGTCCGCGTCTTCAATGATCTGGTATTCCGCTGGCACTAATGCGTGTTTTAACAATTGCTATGCTTTCATATGCCGAAACCACGACATGATTATGAGACACATCATCGTGGGGGACTGCGCAATAATGTCAACCACCTGGAGTTCAAGGTGTACGTAAATCCAATCACACGAGTGTTCTTGCAACTTGCCCCCATCGAAGTGTGCCCGACGTGGCCGGGAACCACGCTCTGAAGCTTCGCGACGTTTCTGAGCTTTCACGGCGGGTACTAATCAAGGTTTTAAGGAAAGTAATAAATTAGCACAGAAGGAAACGTGGTGCGGAAGGAGACGAGCAGAGGCTAGTCATCTAGAAACAGCAGCCGGGGTGCGTACTAGCAATGCCCTGCACACTACAGTCTTATAGAACTTTAGAAATCCGTGGCATTTCCTCATCGAAGGCGGACGCACACAAGCCCGCACCAATGACGGCGCACTCCGGACTGACGTCATGAGCCGTATGGCCGGTGACCCCGCGTTCGGTCGTCTGGGCGGAGCCTCTCTGGATTTTTAAAGACGATAGTCTTTCTTGGGGAACTTAAACGCAAAAAGTTTGGTCTGTCTGTCTGTCTTTCTGTTTGTCTGTCTGTCACCCGATTCAGCGACCCGGCCAAAGTTGAACCACTTGCTTACCGTTCACCCATCTTGAACTGGTACGGCTCTTCATACTTGTGAACGTTGTCGATCAAAAAGTAAATATTACGCATAACTGAGGCGCAACATCACTAGGTAAGTATTAGGCGGTGTGTTCCTGTAATAGAAATTACATAGACACGTAATTCTGAAGACCTTAGTTTCTTAAGCTGTGCTGAAAATGCGGCTGCGCTGAAACTGCCTATGCGCGCCGACGAACGCCCTCTGGCACGGAGACAGGAAACCCTCTGCACAAACCTATGTTTCCCGACGTATTGCCAGACGGCGTCCATATCTCACGCAGCGCTTCCTCTATCGTCCTTACACGGCATTTGCAGCGGAGCACGCAAATACGCAGCAAATTTTTAAGTTGTATGCGACTATAGAAGAGAGGAGGGTAAATATGCTTTCGAAGGTGAGCTGGCACGGAGCTTTCAGAGCAGAAGAAAACGTTTCACTTTTTGAGCGCACAAAAGAACAAGGACTTTCGGTTGTATGTATATATATTGTTACAGCAAGTTTTGATGAAATGATTTTATTTACAAGAGATGGACGATGGTGGTAGCGCACTGCGGCCTTGCAAACAATATATGCATGTACCACTGTAGAAAATAAAGCATATGTTGGATGTCAGCGCTTTTCGTCCTTGTTCCTTCTTGCCCTCAAAAAGTGAAACGTGAATTACCAACAAGCCCAAGCACACGCTCGTTCAAGAGCAAAACTGGTCATTTATATGTTCTTGTAAGCTCCCCAATTCAAGTTGTTGAAATCTGGGAAGCACACGAGGTTCATCTCGACGCATGGCTAATCCAAACCACCGATACCACTCTAAATCGAAATCACGGCCCCCTTCCTTCTGTTTACGCACGCTGTATGCGCCATCTATTTGCGCGTACATAGACAACCCCCGTTCTTTCATTGCTTCATTTGGGAAGAAGGCTCCCGTACGGGAGCCGAAACATCTGTTATTTTTTTAATGTTTTTGGTCGGCGTCTTCTTATTTTTGAGCATACGAGGTTTTATATAACGTGACACTCTCTGAAACAAGGTGGAAGTTAAGGAAATGGAAACCTTATTAAGCGAAAAATTCTTTAACAGGGACTGTCGCTTGCGCAGTTTGAGAGAATGTACGAAGCACACACCGACAAGGGCAAATGTAGGAGAGTGCTGCCGTGATTAAGACAAGACCACTTGCCGAAACGTCGGCTCCAGGGACACAAGGATTTTTCACATCGTGCAACTCTTTGGTATTTTAATAATTACGGTAAGATAGACCGCCATGTCGGTCAGCGCCACGTCACCTGGGGCATGCGCCCAGCGTTGAGCTTTTCGAGTGTCGTCTCTTAGGCTAAATAATTATTAAAACCGCTTGTCACCGATGCATTGCTTTGAGCTGAATACTTCGTGAATGCACATGTAGGATGCCACGTCCCAATTTTAGCACTAAAAAGTTTATTAACGTGCTCATCAAAACAATGTGTCTGCGAGTCACTTTTATCAATATCATGAGGATGGCGTTGCAATAAGCCGCCGGCTATTCCGTAGGTCTTCAGTGTTGCGAAAATATGGAATAACGCGCTGACAGCGACACCAGAGGTTTAAAAAAAAATACGTAGCAAGCACAATATGCAATTGAAACAAGACTAGGAATAATAAAAATAAAATTAATACAAGTAGTCTCACTTGAGGCTTATGGTAAGCGAGTGGCGCATACATAATGCAGATGAATTGTCTCACAGAGCGTAATAGAACATAAACGGTATGTAATGATCACTCATTTTCTCTATTGACCTCACTGCGCGTTGTCACGGCCATAAATGCTGTTTTCAAGAATAATTGCTTGGCTTCGCGGAGCTCTCTGCTTTCGCCACCATTAACGCGGTCGTGATGTTACATTTGAACAGCTGCAGACTGTGCTACCTTCACAGCACAACCATATGTCTAACAGGTGCGGAATCACTAAGGTTTCGGCTGCGGCTATGCTAGCAGCAAAAGCGCAGGCGTGTTGCTGCTCGCCGAGAAGTTTCCGCGCGTCAGCTCCTTGCCGCTAAAGCCACCGTGGCCCACGTGTCACCACGCGGACATCGCGCGTCCTCGGAATGCTTGAGAAACTACGAGACCGCGCGTTGTTTTCCGTCTGCCAGCCGCGTTTTAATTGCGCTGTATGATGCGTACATTGAGAACGCGAGGTGTAGCGGTGGCAGTTCGGTCACCTTGGTTCCGTGACGTCACCATCGTCGCTCCTGATTGGTCATTCATTTCGCGGCACTTCACGGTCTCGCGGCGTTTCACGCGGCATGCCACGAAATCCGCGTCGTCAACTTCTGACGAGCGCAGCTGAGGGGAGAGTTTTTTTGTCGCTAACGTAGCCGCACCCTAAGACACACTGTCAGCCACGTGCACTACTCACCAAGCCGAATTCGTGGTGGTCATTGGAGCGGTACTCGAAGTAGTCGAACTGACGAGAGCAGGTCTTGATGGCGTGCCAGAACACTTCAGGTTCGATTTCGTTGGTGACCAGGTCCAACACGATGCGCAGCAAGCACCTGCGCAAATGAAAGAAGAGAGCTGCGCCATCTCGGATACAGGACAAGCAAACGAACTTGTCATTGATACATGCACTCGGTACGCCCTTTGGGCTAGTATAAGGCATGGCATTGAAGCTGAGTGCTTACCATTTCAGCCATCTGAGTGGTGGCTCAAATGTAACGCCCCCAGCCCTCGGCCTGGTAGGCTGGGGGCGAATGCCGCTGTGGTCCTTGAAAATCAATGTCGCTAGGTTGTTGCACCATCAAACAGATCTTTATTTTGAAAAAGTTGTGCGGAGCCGTCTTGCACGGGAATTTTACAAGGTATGCGCAGCGTCATGCTCGTTAGGCTTCTTTCTGCCGCGGCTGTTATGTACGTATGTCCTGGCAGAGGGTTTATGGGCTCAGAAGTCAGTGATACGCTAGGTCCAGGCAACTCGCCATCACCGACGAGGACTACAAACTTCTCCGCTAATTGTGACGTATTGCGACCTTCCGAATGGTCGCAGTACATCGGTCACAGGTTCGGTCCCTGCCAGCGGCATGTTGTCACCTCGGCCACTTTACTTTCTTCACATCGATATCACAATTATTACAATACACTTAAAAAAAGGTCACAGTGTCGCCGTAACGACGAAGCAATGAATGCGATAGCAACAAATTGGAATGTAACGCGAAGAATGGAAAGCAGCTCGAAATTTCCAGCGCGTCACTCAAGCGCAAAGGACACACGAAATTAACACACAAAGACACACAGGACGAGCGCGTACAGTCAAGTGTCACAGCTCGGCACTTGAAGCGCGCTGCTGAAACATAGAAAGACGCATGAAACGAACGCTCAGGTATACACAGGACGAGCGCGAACTAATACCCCGGTCACACTGGCAAGTTTAGTGTAATTTTGAGCGAGTGCACTTACGCCCCCAGAATGGCACTTTGGCAGCGCGCTGCTACACGATAAAGGGAAGTGCACTTTGGAAATGATTGTAATGGCGATGGGTACATAAGTAGCAAAACAGGTATTTGTTATCTCAGGCAATGTTTCCTAAGTAATACTGTGTTACAACTATAACCAGCCCTTAAAATAAAATTTACGTACAAACGCGGCGGCTGCAGCCATTGCACGGCGTGCGCTGGGCATGCCCCTGGCGGTCGGGGCTGTAAACTGCCCGAGAACGAGAATAGCATAGCAGTTTTGTGTAATATAGTATGTTTTATTGCATAAGAATATTCTTAATAAAGAAAACGATAGTTCAAAGATGCTATGAATTCGGCTCCGGATAATAACTTATTTTCGAGCCACTGCTGTCGAGGCTAGACACTCCGTCTCGGCGAATTGAGTTTTGCGAACGCACTTGCCGGCAAGTGCGCTTTGCAGCGAGTGTCACTAAACGTTCCCGTGTGACAGCGTGCGAATGGTACTAGCGGCAAGTGCACTCCCTCAATGTGCACTTAAGTCGCCCCGTGTGACAGGGGTGTAACAACTGTCTCACTTCTTATTTCTCTTTGAGCAGCGTGCTCGTTTCGCATACGCGGCCGCTGCAGCGAGCGAAGTGACCTTCGTACGCTCTAACTTCAGCGCGGCCATCGCGGTGAAAACACGACATACAACCCCCCCCTCCTCCCTTCACGACCTAAGCGCGCGCGCAGGCGACCACGCCCTGTAGGGGGAAGTGCACGGAGACGCGCGCCCATCGCTACGAGCGGGGCGATAACATTTAAAGCGCGCCCCTCGCGCCATTCTCGCTGGTATGCAAGAAAGCACGCTTAGTAAATTGTGTATATAAATAGGTTGCCGTTAGCATGCTCAAAGACAGTACTCTTCGTGGCGTAGCCGCCTAACGCCGCGCGCTGAGGAGCGAGAGGTCTCCATTATTTTTCTGAAGTACTTTTTATGCGAATGAATATATATATATATATATATATACAGATACACACGGTAGATGACGGCGACGGCAAAAAGCAGCCCGAGAGTGTCCATATAATAGCTATCACAATGCAAAAGTACAATGAGCGTCCCCTATGCCTTCCTTGGCCTCATTATCTGCTGGTGTTCTTTAAGGTTGTGTCAAAGAAATGAGCCCTCGAAAATTCCCCCCCGTTTTTTTATCTTTAGTGTCCATTTAAAGCGACGACAAGTGCCGCCACGCATTGCTGCTGACAAGCGAAACCGCGGATGTTCTTGCTAACCTGTGTTGGCGGACCAGCAAGTGCAGCAACAGAGAAACTCGAAGAACATCGTGGAGTGTCGTCGTGTTGATCTCTGTCGTGGAGTAACCCTGGAGGGTGAGCTCGCCCCACTTGTGTTCGCGAATCTCAAAGAAGGTCCTTGAAAGAATACGATTCCAAGGCTCCAGCTCGCCGATGAGCCAGCAGCGTGTCTCGTCGCGCTTCCATGTGCAAGCACGTTCGTAAGGTTCTGTGTCGACGCTCTCGTCGTCATCGCCGTCGGGGTCGTCACCTTTGGAGGTCTTGCGACTGCGGCCCTTGCCGGAACCCCGACTAGCTGCATAAAGAGAAACGCCAATGAGATGAATAATCAGACATGTGTCCTTGACTGTTCTTCGTCCCGTTTTTAAGGCAGTTGTCTTTCACCTGCAATTATAAATACGAACCAGCCAGCCTTAAATACTTCAAGCGAAGCTCGTTGAGAATCAGATTTCGGGGGTGGCGGCTGCGCGGTACGCGATAAACCCGGTAGTTTAAAGAAATGCGAGCCTCCAAGGTGCGTCTCTCACATGCGTATTTGCATACTCCGTTTCGCCATCTCGCTCACGGATTTATCGGGGAGTGGGCGTTTCTGATATGGCAATCTGGTCTCATCGAGGTCATTGCCAGTTGATGTAGCCACATTTCTTTGTTATCTGTGTATGAACACATGACCGTCGTTGTTGGCTGCAGTTACAGAATGTGGCCCTGCTAAGCACATGGGTGAAAGTCCAATTTCATGCATGGAGGAAGGAAAAAGGAGGGAGGCAATGCGATAGAAGGAAATGAATAAGGCACGTCAGGCATGCACGCGCGAAGCGTCGCTTGTCCCCATTTTCCAGATGGGGCAAAGAATCCAGAATTTCTTTAGTGGGCTTTTCTAACTGTACTCCTTTTCAGAAGTTCCCTTCGGTACTGTGGAGGCTACAGGGCCCGTTAGCCAATAGGAAGGGCGAAAATTACGATGTATTCATCTGCGACGAGTATGCTCAGCGCCTCCCGGGCCATAGAGTGTCCTACAATTACCTAGAGGGAACTCTGGCGCTGCGATCGTTCAGCCACCATGGGAATGATTGGTAGTACACGGATTTGCCTAATCTTCGTGCTTATGGCTTCGAACGCACTTGTGGCTTTGTTTATTGCTGTGCTCTGGTGCTCGTTGCGGATAAAAGAATAGACCATTGTGAACATCGGGACGTGATTTGAATTGGTGAGCCTAAAAAAGGTTAAAGTGGTGAAGTGGAACTGCTGACTTGCGCTGAACTTTGTCTAGCGACAAAGCGGATCCAGGCGACGCGGAGCCAAACGGAGCCAAAAGAACGAAGTATATACAAATCCGTGTACTACCCATCATTCCCATCCTGCTGAAGCGCCATGCGTTGTAGCTCCCATAAACACTATAGCCCCAGAGTTCCCTCTAGTGTATCTGTAGGAAACTATGCCCCCGGCGAGGTAAGCGAGCAGACGGCAGCGCCGGAAAAAAAAAACAGAACATGGCCCCACTCATCGACGCTGGTGCGCTCC
This sequence comes from Rhipicephalus sanguineus, assembly GCF_013339695.2. Classification (NCBI taxonomy): domain Eukaryota; kingdom Metazoa; phylum Arthropoda; class Arachnida; order Ixodida; family Ixodidae; genus Rhipicephalus; species Rhipicephalus sanguineus. The sequence goes on along the minus strand of NC_051185.1, from coordinate 85,364,166 downwards.
GCCGCGAATTTATCACATCGTCATCGTGCGCTGTGTGGCCTGTATGTTCCACACTGACACTCGTATTTGCTTTAGATTTATATCCTGACGCTTTGACAGCAATGTATTCGCGACTATATTGCGCTAGTATCATGAACCATTATCAAATTCTTGGCGCGCTAGGCTTAGAAGGCGTCGCTAAACGAACAGCTGATCTCGCTAATAACGATAAAACGTACCTGATGCTTTGTGCTCATAATGAGATGGCACAAAGATATGGTTAATTTCACCATTTATTTGTTGCAGTCAGCGCTGAGGGCAAATAAGAAGTGAAAGTTCTGGTCGAAACGGGTGGTCGCGTCTACGTGAGCGCGGCCATGTGGATTTGTAACCACAGTTACGGGCGGTTAATGAAACGACAATTGAAGAAATACGACGTAAATGCGATAAAGGATAAACATCGATGTGATGTAACACGTGCTGTACAAGTGCAAATGTCTCAACCTTGCGAATCTTAAGGCAATTCTATCTGGGTGTATGTTTTGCTGCGCAAGCATGTGATTTGCTTACACCCCGTAGCTTTGCTAGTGCTGAACGGTAGAGGCAAAGGAGTGTACACGCAAAAAGATCGACAGGTGGGCTAATTGGTAATTCATATTCGTTCAGGAAATAGGGAGCGCGAACAGAGAACGGACAAGGATGTGTGTGGTTCTTCATCGTCCGTTGTCCGTTTCCGTGCTCCCAGTTCGCTGAACGAATATCACAGTACATGCCCACACAAACGTGCTCTACTGCCCACCTAGCAATGATCACGGTGACGAGTAGGAATGGTGCTAAACCTGAACGCCATGGTGCGGTGCCTCTAAATGTGCAACCGTTAGTCTACGTCTATGCCGGGGCGACATTTTTCAGTCCGTGTACCGTTGAAGATTGCCCGAAGAACTAACTTCTGATGAGCTGGGCTGTCATGTTAGGTATAAACAAACTAACCTTCATTCGTTCGTCATGCAAACTGAACGCTCTTTTAGGGGCGTAGCTCCTCTTAGTCTAACCTTGTCACGTCTCCGTTGTCCGGCGTAAACGGATCTCCCGTATGATGCAATAGATGGCGCTGTCTCATAGAAGTACATACAAACTGCAGTTCAAGGACGATATTCTAGATGACGCTGTACAAAATCTGTGTCGTCATCACCATTTCTCGTCTCATTTCCTAGATGGCGTTGGTCCAGTAGAATTGTGTGCAATATGGCGCTTGTGTGAATCGACACTAGATGGCGCTGGAAGTGCCGCTGCTCTCCGATTGGCTGCTGCGCGGGGAGCGAGCGCCTCTCTCATTCTCCTGGATCGTGGCCGTACGCGTCGGATCGTTGGGGGAGCATGGACGATGCGCAACGGCGGGCGCTCGCTTGACGGTGCGCGCCAAGGACGCCGCTGCGAAACGGGCTCAACGAGAAGCGAATCCCAAGACCATGATTGCTTCAGGAACTGCGCCTAAGCTCTTCATCATTCACCCGTGGGTATGCTGTAATTTTTTTTTCAGTCACCATAACATTAAGTGTCCTCTCCGTAGCATATAGGCACTTCGCATTACTATGCTGCAGCGAAGGTGTCTGCTAGCTGTTGGAGACTGGCGTCGCATCACATGTTTCATTCTTCCAGAGAACTGCGAAGCCACACTAAATCCAGGATTCTGAGAAGGGCGCACTTGTTATTTCAAGAAACCAACTGCAAGATGGTAATGAGTGACGCGGAAAAGCAGATACTGAGAACCGTGAAAGCCTACCGTGAGCTTACGAAAAGGGGCTTTTGCTAAGACAGGGGGGCGTCGCACACTCGCCATGTTAACGGAGCATGGACAACACTAAACACCCGAACCCGAAAATTGGACATCATGCATAGTGAATGAGGCAGTATAGAAATTGTTTTTAATTTCCTTATCCTAGAATAAACCAGCATAGAATCAAGAGGCGCACTATATGAACTTTCATCACCTGGACTTCTTCAAAATTTGCCTAAATGTATATCAGCAAAAACAGTTGGGCCAGTCGCTTTGGGATCATGTTGAAAGAACACAAAGGACAAGAAACGGAGAATGATATGGACGCAATGACATCCGCAGAAGTGAGATGATCGCAGCGTTCGCTATCTGCTAAAAATGGCGACACGTGTGTTGGCACCCCGTCCATTGCGTTACTCGATTGCGAGTTGAATTACTTGCAGAGTACTTAATGATGCTGCAGGCCTGGTGTATTTTGGGCGTGTGTGCAGGTCGCGAGAGCATGTTCTGTTCCTTCCATTTTTTTCTGTTTGTAAAAGCCCTCTGTTGCCAGTCAGCGCTCCTGCTGTTCAGCCCTCTTCTGTGTGTTTTTCGGCTGCTTCAAAATCAAATAAATGTGTGCCACCGGGCGTTCCTATCATCCGAACTGGAATCTTCGAGCCATACAGCTGAACGCTAGGCGCTAACCCACAGCGGCGGATATGAAGTGGAATGGATTAGTTTTTGCAGTAGGAGCCATTTAATTTGGATTTCACGGGATGGGGAGCAATGCATTCTTGTGCAGCGCACAACGGGACGAGCGAGAGAGGAAGCAGTTAACCAGCGATATTCCAGTGTTCTCGTGTGTTTTGCTGCGTGCTGCCCAAGCATGGATATGCAATAACTTGCGCGCAGTTCAGTTATACAACGGAGACAATGTCGGGATTTAATAGAATGCCGAATTATCGAAAGTATCCAGAATAAATAAATGCTACATCGACGCGCTTTATTGTGCACTTTGATTTGGACGCAAATCCAGTAACTATTTTGCATAGGAGCAGCGTAAAAGTGACCGCGCAATGTGGCCGCGGCTCAATGACGCTTAACCCGAAACGTGCTCTAGACCCATACCTTATCACACAACGCGATCGCGTAAGGTTACCGCGCCTTCCTTTCGGTTGTTGGTGCGGTGAATGCCGTTTCCGCACCTTTGCGCCTCACATGTGCGGCGCGTCGCGCTTTGAGGACCATCTGAATTAACCGGGTTACAGCCAAATATAACCGGAATAACGAGAGTTCGACGTCATAGAACAATGCATGCGCTGTCCGGGACCGGAGAACACGTCGGAATTATCCGAGTGAACGAGCTTTTACTGACAATTGTGGGGGTTTTATCTCCCAGAAACATAACATGATAATGAGGGACGCCGTAGCGGAGGGCTCCGGTAATTTCGACCATCTAGTGTCCGTTAACTTTCAACTTAATTTAAGTACACGGGCTTCTATCATTTTGCCTCCATCGACATGCGACCGCCACGACCGGGGTTTCGATCACGCGACCTTCCGGTCAGAGGTCGGGCACCATAACCACTCGACCGCAGTGGCGGGTAGAGCGTTTACTGTATGAAAGAAAACATCTAAAAGGAGCAGTACCTGACTTGCCGCCCCCGCGTTTCTTCGAGCCGCTGGTCGCAGCTCCCCGGGCCCTCAGTGGAGCCGCGGAAGCCCTAGGGCTTGGGCCTCCGAGAGCGCTCCGGAACTCGTCGTGGAAAATGGAGGAGACTTCGCTCTCTGTGGGACAACTCAGCTTGCAAAGACTGTGCAGCAAGGACATGTACCGCGGTGTCAGGACACTGGTGGCATGTCCTTTCTTAGATGAACTGGCCATCCCCTGTAACAAAGAATTTTGACGCCACGTTGTTGCTCACCACCAATCGATCAATCAATTTCATTTTAATCTATTATGCAAACAGACCAAGAAGCGGTGGGCAGAAGTCAGCTGCCCCGATTACAGGGGTCCATGGCCGCACAGACAAATACATATTGCCATGTTACCGGTAACCATAGGCGTGCGCACACGGAGGGGGGGGCAGCCGCCTCCCTTATCACCTAAGAGGGGGGGGGGCGCAAAATCTGCATCTGCTCCATACATTGATTAGTAGGGTGGGGGGGCGCTGCGAGGAACCTTTGCCCCCCCCCCCCCTTGATTGGAAACCCTGCGCACGCCTATGCCGGTAACACTGAAATTCTTTCACTCCCTGTCCTTTAACAAATACAAGGCAGGTAAATGGAAATAAGCTAGGATTCCTGCACTGCCATTGTCTCTCCAGATACGTTCCTTCATATTGGCCACAGGATCGCTACTTGGGCTAGAAGTTACTGTGGATATCTTTGCGCGCACTATGCGGGGACAAGACAAAACTGGACACGTACGCCTCGTAAAGTGTGCAAAAGGATTTTCACAATAAAATACCAGCTAGCCCAGCTTTACGTGGCTGATGAGACGCATAAGCACAGAACGAGCGCTGCCCCGCAACTAAGGTGGATACCAAAAAAAGGGGGGGGGGGGACAAGACCTACCACATCCGTCATGCGAAAAAGTTACAATTCAATTACAATATCATGCATGACAAACCTTGTTGAGCAATATGGGCGGCTACAATGATTTCGCGAGTGCGCTGGTCCTGATGACATCCACACTCATGGGCAGACGTCAGGACCAGCGCACTCGCGAAATCAATGAAGCCGCCCATATTGCTCAACAAGGTTTGTCATGCGTGAACACGGCATCTCTGTGTTTGTCGACGAAAAAATTATGCTTTTTGAAAGAGCACGTGTAATCATCCCTTGATATTCTGTCATGCTTTAATGTTTTCTTTTTAATTTTCTGTATATATTTTCCTTTCGTGTTCAATAAAAGTTCAGTTGAAACAGCGCTTGTCCGTGTTGCTTCTCTTGTATGTCCCCGTGTAGAATTTCGCGCTGTTACAATTTCAACTTTTCATGCTACAGCCCACCTTTCCATTTTACCGATCTAACAGCTGTGTAAACATTTGAAGGGACCCAGGTAGCCGCTGAGAACGCCACAAAGCTTCAATTGAAAGTGCACAAATAGGCCGTTATAGCGAAGATAACGCGCTGTCAAGCAGACACGGATAGACCCATACGAGTACAATAAAAAAAAAGATATTGCAACTTGCATGAGGCATTTCAGTCATGCCACACTGTTTCTGCGCAAACTACAAGACTCGAACAACAACACAACGTTTGCTTCTCGCTAAGTATTGCAAAAAAAAAATTCACTTCTACTTCGGGTCTTTGCCACATCGGGCATAATGGAAGTATTTTACGACATGGACCTTTCATTTGAACGCGATACAGTTGCCCCGATTGCGAATTTAATTCCGCGTTCCTTTACTGTAGTGACTTCGTTGGGTTAACTTTGGGCTTCGTCGCGCTTACGAAGCGGATCTCGGAGACCACCTATAATGAAGCGCGTGGTGGATATCTGCTCTGGCATGTGCCGCAAGGATTTCCAGCTGTTCACGAGAAAAAGTGGTGTTGCAATGAACTGATTCAAATGATTGGCATTTACTATCCTGACAATTATCTGCCCTTACCTAAAGTAAGATTATGCTCCAATATTTGTATAACCTTGAACTAAAACCATGGATTTCGTACAAGTTTTATTTCTTTAAAAGAGAATATTCGAAAACCGAAAGGGAATGTTCGAACGGAAGTGCCTGGAATAATAACAAGATAACGGATAGAATGAGTGTAGAGACAGTCATCAGGAATTTCAAATGCAGCGTGAACGCTACGTTTACGGACCGCTCCAGCGAAGCGCGCCATTCATTTTTATCAAGTGGCACTCAGAATATAGACGGCAGTATTGGTGAGCATACGCACTGTGCCTATTCAGTCAGGGCCAACACTGAAAACCTTACCTAATTCGTTGCCTGCCGAGTTCACTGTACACGGGGACAAATGCCTCGTGCTCCTAAAAGAATCACGAGGCAAATATCCATGCAGTGCGCAAAGCTCACAAACCCAGAGGGTATGTCTAGGTTATCTGACCGGTAAGATAACCTAGACATACTCCGGTTGCTTTTCCTAATGTCTTTTCGCGGTTTTTGTGGTTTTTGCTTATTAATTCTTTGTGTCTCTCGGTTCCCTTTCCATGTCTGCCGTCATGCGCAATTCAAATGAGCGGTGATCACGTGTGGCACCTTGTTCTCGTTTTTCCATGTTTGTGTTCATTTCAGTTGGAAGTCAGCGCTAGACCTCGTCGGTTTTTCGTCCTTGTGTGTCTCACGTGTTGTTCACCTCACTATTAGGTTCAGCCTATTGCAATGTGGCGTAGGGCACGCCTAGACAAATTTAGGAAACATGTAATGCTGAACATACGCCGCAACTGGGTGCCGTGCGATGTGCCCAACACAGAAGACAAGTACAATGTGCTAGTGAACAGCAAAACCATTAATATTAAGTCAAACCATGCATTAAGACTGACAATGTCGGGAGACATCTCTTGAGACAGTGCATGTCACGCAAACTTTATTTCATATTTTTCCAATACCTCTGATGTCCCTTCAAAATTGGCTAGCGTGAAAATTGACAAGGACTAAGAAGGAACACTGATGTACAGGACAGCGCCTGTCCTGTACATCAGTGTTCCTTCTTAGTCCTTGTCGATTTTCGCGCTAGCCAATTTTGAAGATTATGAACCAACTAGCCCAACAACGTATACTATTAAGCTCTAATGTCCCTGTTGAGGGGTTTGGCGTGAGGGGTGGGCAACAATTTAACATAGTATATGTTCTACAACATCTTTCAAATGGATCGAGCTGGAGTGGTGCGCGGTGTTGGCAGACCGCAGCAATTGTGATGATACAGCATTTCCGTGCTCTAGGTTTAGAGAGATGGTGGACACACTGGCCCCACCTTATCACGCAGCTTTTCGACATCTGCACAGCGAATGACGGCGGTGGCATCTTATGAAAGCCATGGTATAACAATACGTTGACGGGCTAGTTAGTACTCATCCATGCGACATTTTAGTGCAAGAAAAGGACAGAAGAAAGAGGACAGGACACAGCGCTGTCCTGTAGTCTTTTTTTGTCGTTTCGTTGCGCTAAAAGGTTATTACAGTATGGCATATGTTTTACGAAATTCCGCCTCCAAAAGCGGCACCTATATTCGACTATGTATCGCTTCACGACTTATGTTTGCTGCACTGATAAAGCACCGTAAAAATTCAGGGGAGAAGGTGTCTAGGTCTTGCTAGAAAGGCCTCACCCTAATGCATCTTTTCGAGACCGATGTGAGCTTCTGAGACCCACTGGCTCACAATGTACACAGGCGCCCACTGTTAAAGGGAACATCGGAGCGTGTGGCGGCAGCTCGGCGCCACCGCCGGCCGTCGGCTGCAACTAGTTTCGCGCAGACGCAGTGAGCACCGTGCCCGGTGCTCTTTCGTCGCGTCAGCGGTTCGCTTCGCGACGATTCGCAGCGCGGAATCAGACGACGAAAGAGCACGACTCACAGCGCGCACTGCGCCTGCGCGAAACTCGTTGCATCCGCTGGCCGGCGGTGGCGCCGAGCTGCCGCCACATGCTCCGATGTTCCCTTTAACAGTGGGCGCCTGTGTACATTTACTGCAAAGGTAACTGGATTTACTCTATTGCAGTTACTACAAAGGAAAGCAAAGCGAGATGTACACGCCAAAAAATAATGACCACAGTTGAAGTCGAGCTGCGCTTCTTTTACAGCTGTATACAAACAACTTCAAGCTTGCACACATTAGTTTCAACAAATTTTCTCATGCACAACATTCAGCACAGCGAAATGTTTCCTTTAGCGACTGCATAAACGCGAATGCGATTACATACAACCGACATGAATGCAGCTGCTCATGCCAAAAACCAAACTCATCAGCTTACGCAAAGAACAACCAAGGTCCACTGAGACACGGGAACGTTTTGTAATGAGCAAGTAAACACACTGCTCAAACTGCGCGGTCGTACTTCATGCCTGTCGCTTATTCATGGTCATGTCCTCGACAAAGCGAGTTAAAATTCAACTGTACTGTCTTTCCCCACGATTCATTCGATATATGGCTACATCCTACCAGTTTCATTTCGTGAACTTTCATAAGCGCAAAGCTTACCTTAATTGCTGGGCGAAGACCCGACGCAGCTCGGCTCCGCACACCCCCGAACAAATCCCCAGCTATGCAAGTTTTCAGCAGCGGCGCGCGCTGCTGCAGCAGAGACTAGATGTTGGGCGGTGGCAGAATATAAGAATCACGCCCTAGTGACGTCACCGCGTCTATTATTTCGTGGCGCAATAGCGTTCACTGCCAACATCAGCGGCAGTGATATGACAATGTGAGCTTGAGCCAACCTGGGCATGCGCAGTGAGAGCGATATTTTCCGCACAACACTTTCGTTAATCCGTGAGCCTTGGTTGATTGTGATACTTAAACGTGAGAAATGGTCTGATAACTATGTAAGTGCCTACGTGCTCTGAGGTATCATGTCGACATGCAAACAGCTCATAGTACTTAAAGCAAAATGATGAACGAACACACGCACTTGACGTAACCGTGCTGTAATGAAGTAGGAAGGCCGGCCCAATGTATGCTCTATACTTTCAAATTTTCAGCGCTTGCTCATAGTTTAGATCAAGGGCGCGAGGCTTTTTGCCGTGCACCAATCATCTGACAGGTGTTGCATTACTTTCCATATAACTGAATTGAATTGAATATAGGGCACTTTTTCTAGGGATCGAGTTCGGTCAGGACTGACCAGGGTCTAACGCGCCTCGTATCACTGGAATAAATCGTCTCGACTTTGCTTCTTTTCACGAACACTTGTAATACCCTGTCTCTACGCTTCTAGTTTGTATGCGCCTTATAATTCTTAACTAGATTTTTTTTCTTTTTTCGCTGCCTTATTACGCGGTCTGTGTTCTTCAGTGTTTCCATTTGGCTAGATTCGAAAAGGAGCCGGAACTCAAGCTTTTGAAAACTACCCAAAGTAGCCAAGCCATTTAATCATCGCCATATTTGTAGCCAAATCGTAGAAAAGTGCAATTATGAAAAGAGTTTTCATTAATATTTAACAACGAATAACGCCACTGTGAATCAGAAATAAAGTAGAAATCAGAGCACCATTTCTCCTCCTCTTGCTTGGTCTTCAAGCCATAAGCAAGCAGCGAATAAATGAACGAATTATAAGTTCCAAGCGCCTGCATATAGCCTATGTAGAATAGCTAGAGAAATTGCTAGAAACTAAGTATTATTTATTTATTTATTTGATTTGATTTGAATACCTATAGATACACACGGACACAGAGAAAAGAGGGAGAGAGCAAGCTGGCAACTGCCACCTTGAGGGGCACAACGCCTGCCTGCTGTTTCGGGAGGAAGGAAAGGAAGATAGGATGAGAGAAAGAGGAAAGAAGATAGGAAAGTAAAGAAAAAAATCACGAAGACTTGGACAGAAACGGGTAAACACACACGCGCACGCGCACGCGCACACACACACAAACACACACACACACACACACACACACACACACACACACACACACCACACACCACACACCACACACACACACACACACACACACACACACACACACACACACACACACCACACACGCACACACACAGCGCCACACACACACACACACACACACACACACACACACACACACACACACACACACAAAGAAACACTTATAAACGGGTGGCCAGATCCGGTTCGTCCATAAAGGCCAGAGTAAGTTGGGAACATTCCAGCCAACCAGTCAGTAGGAAGCACAATCGTAGAAACAGATCGTGCTTGAAGTAGTGGACCGAAATTGATTAGTAGTTATCATAATGCCAGTCCAGCGTCAAGCATTGATATATGGTTGAAGGTGACCAGTCGAGTTTCATCTTGTTGCTGAACACTCGCTGTGCATCAGCCTTAGAAACTGGCTCGTAGCGTCAGCGTTGATGCATCGGCAGACATGTCAGGCAACCTTGGCAACAAAGGGCAGTCGTTGGGCTTGCTTGGTATTTCATCTGCCAATGTTAAAAAAAATAGATATTAAGTGCACCAAAATAGAAGTAAAAAGAAGCCAGAAGGTAGCCATGGTCCTTTACATAGTATTTTAAGTAAATGAGCATATAAATAAATAAATAAATAAATAAATGATGCATTACGTTCAGACAATCTAATGTCATCAGGGGTGCTATTCCGGACACCGTCAAATTCCGCCATCTTGTCGAATTTCGTAATGGGGGCATTTTAAGCCAATGGGAAAGGCTGTAGCATCACTGCGGGCCAATCAGACTTGACCCATGCCGGAATTCAACAACCTGGTGGAATTTGACGGTGTCCATATTATCAACTCAGGTCGGCGGGGTCGGGCGAACATGCTGCTGCGTGCTTATGAGCCCATTTTAGATGCATCGAACATTTGTGGCAAGGTGCCCGCATCGTCAGTTCATGCTCCAAAGCGAGAGCTTCAGCGGTTGGGGAGCGTGGACGCCCATCAGTGGCAACGTCAATAATCCCATTACCACACCGCCAGGCGGCGCAGGGCAGCTTTTACAGGCGGTGCGTAAGTTGCTCGAAGCGGCACGAACTCCGTCGCAGGTGTTGCTCTGATCGATAACATGGCTAACTGCGCCGATGTAATCGTTACGGGCATCGCTGCGTGCAGTGTGCATTTCTAAGGCAGCTTCATTGGTGTCTCGAAAACTGCTTGCGCCAGTGCACATCGGAAGCTTAGGAGGCAAACACAACGAACAACTGTCCAACAGATTTTCGACGCCGGAAGGCGTTCACACTTTTCTCTGCATTGCGGAAATCGCCGCTGTGGTAAGGTATCAATCAATCAAGGAGAATTTTATTGCATCATATTATTAAAAATGCGTACACAAATATTTGGGCCCATAGCCTAAGCGGCTAGTGATGGGTCCAATAGAAAAAAGGTTACAGGAATTAGCAGTCTTGTGCAGAAAAAATAAAAAAATAGCGAAAGTATCATCCGTAAGCGAAAAGTATTATACAGATTCAAGGAACCATACTAAAAAACAACGAATACATAACTATCATGAACACAAAAAAATATACATGAAAAAAATTTTAACAACTAATAAAAACTGAAGAAAATGCCTGGTTAGAAATGAAGTATTGTTTGCAGGCAATGTCAAAACTTCTTGCGAGTTTTATTCCAAGAGGCAAATTGTTCCACAGCTTAGCACCAGAAAATTGGACTAGTCGTTCACCATGCACATTCGAACACAAAGGAAGGTTAAGATTACCGATGCTTGCGTGCCGTGTGTTTAACGACGGGAACGTTAAAATAGTATAGGGCAGATGCGTGTTTTGTTTATTATTTCATTTACTAAACAGGAAATCTTGTAGTTGCGTACCTCCGTAAACAGCAGTATACGCATTCTCGGAAATAGGATATTAGAGGGGTAATTACCCGGCGAGAAAGTAATCACACGCACAGGTCGCTTTTGTAACCGGATTAGCGGAGTAAGGTATGCTGTGTACGTTTGGCCCCTCGACTCATGTCTGGAGTCGTGGGGCTAAAGAAACCCTGCATTGCTCCATGGGCAGTGGTTCTAGCATAGGCTAGACAGATTCACGTTATGCAGAGGAAGCACATGCAGAGGAAGCACATAGCAACTCCATACAATCAGCATCGGCTGGAAACGTGTTCCTTATAACGTGGCCAGTTTGATCAACGTCTCAGCATTGCGTGAGTGCCGCTAGAATATAGATGAAGCCTCAGTTGCGTTATCCTATGCGGGCACACAAATAGCCATTACCCTGTGTGAATTCAGCTGCATTCCCTGCTCGCCGCAAGACAGGCACTCTTTCTACAGTGTCTTTTAAAGCAGTAAGCGTTTTTACTTGGAAGAACGAATTGGACCTGCGTGGCCGGCTGAATCATGACACTGTGCAATACCTCCTTCCTAAAACTTCGCTTGAAATATAATCTCCCTAGGAAACATTCCAAGACGAGCAGCGGCCAGCAAAACGTACGAAATTATGAAAAATCCTCAGCCAGCTTCCCGCATAAGGACAGTGTTGTCACGCCACTCAAAGTGCTCGCGTCCGAAGCCGCCTAGGTGTGAGAACATTTTAGAAATGATCAGGCCGGTCAAACTGTCGCCTGATTAATTATTTACCTACCTCTGACCCGTAGCAAGATATCAAGTCTCTGAGGTCACAAGCAGAGACATTGCGAGGTTGCTATTGTTGCCTCAAAAGCTGGCTCGTACACACGACGTGGATTGTCCACATTATTCCTAATAAAGCTTACAGAATCCCTTACGTATTCACTTCAAGCGACTCGTAGGCAAAATTCGTCTGATGTGGATGCTTTATCGTCATCATTGGAGCTTAAAAGGATCATCAACCACTCTTCGGGCCTCGTGAAGAAACACATGCTGCGGGAAGCAGACACTCCTATGAACACCTCAGTGAAATCTTGCAGTCGTGCGCGGCAAGGAAAGTTTGAAAGCAGAGATCGAAGTTGCCATTTTAACAGGCGTCCTCCGTTCATACAGACGCCTGTACTCACTCTTCGGAGCTGCCGGCGCCTGCTGTTTGACGTCAAACAGCAGATGACATGCCAGGCACGTAGGCAAGGGGGGGGGGGCGCCCCCCCCCCGAAATTCGTCCAGCCTTTTATATTCCTGGCCAACTTTTTTTTCTTTTTACCATGAAAAGACTTTCTTTCGAATAATTAGGCCTTGGCCCCCCCCCCCCCCCGAAAAAAAATCCTGGCTACGTGCCTGTGACATGCTATTGGCTAATAGCCGACATAAATCAAGAGTGGCGTTTGGATCAGATGCGCTTCCTGCCACGGCGTGCCACCACGTGATGGCGCCATGCTCCATAGCCTGCTAACATTACACTGCAGCCACACTTGGAATAACAACGAGAGCCATCGTGTTCCATCACTCACGCTCAAAGTGATGACGCGCGCTGCCGTAACTTCTTTCGCCCTTTAGAACCCTCCCTGTGTAGCTTCCAGCGCAGTCGTCCTGATAAGAGAAGAAAGAACGTTCTTAAAGCGTGCTACAAATCACTGGAACTCTGGTCGTTCTTAAGGATTCAAGAAATATCTTGCGGCAATTGATTCGTGAGACAATGGACTCCGATGCTGAGGTTATTCGAAGATTACTTGGACAAGTGTTTCAAGACCCCTTTAAGAGGCCCTATGAGTAGCTGTATACTTTGTCGGTTATGTAGCTGCTGCTGCTGCTGCTGATGATGATGATGATGATGAAATACAGCTCAGCCCTTCTAATGCGTTAGTGACTATGAACCACCCGCTCGTTACGCTATTAGCGTGGTGTGACACCTGTGGCGATTCCACGCTTCTATCACGGAAATATTGCATCTCTTAATGTGACTAATTTCCCGAAATGATGCTGTATAGGGTCTTTTTCCAAAGCGGTTTCAAGCACTACCATTGTTCTGCGGTAGAATGCTTGACTGCTTTGCATGAGTGCCTGGGTTTGATTCCTGCTCGGTCCTTCATTTTGATAGAATTTTCTTTGAATTCACTAACGCTACGTGGGCTTTGCTCCCGCAGGAGCAATAGACGTTGTAGGGAGGGCGAAAGAGAACCTCCCAGGCATTGCGCTTCCACTTGTGAGCGTCATAAAGTTGGCGTTGTTTCTGCGTGGACACACTGATTACAGCTACCTTGACTATTCGTTATTTCGCTCCCTCTGCCTAGGCCTCTCTTTCGTGCAGTGCCATGGCGCGAATATACACGCGCGCGTACTCACACAGTAAAGGGAATGTGCGTTTGAAATTGAAACAGAGCGCGTGTCCTGCGCGCCGGGCGCGGTCACTTGCGATATCGTCATTATAGTTCGAATGATGACTATCTCCACTTACGTGTACTTTCGCAATTTGCAAAAAAAAGAAAAAAATGTTAGACATAAGTTGTGACTCCCTACAAGTATGTCATATAAGTAGCCCCGCCACGGTGGTCTAGTGCTTACGCCGCTCGACTGCTGATACGAAGGTCGCGGGATCGAATCCCGTCCGCGGCGGCTGCATTTCCGATGGACGCGTAAATTTTTGAGGTCCGTGTACTTATATTTAGGTGCGCGTTAAAGAACCCCAGGTGGTCGAAATTTCTAGAGCGCTCCACTACGGCGTCTCTCATATTCAGATCGTGGTTTTGGGTTAAACCCCAGATATTATTATTATGTCATATAATAGCCATCAAATCGATGATCAAATAAATAAATAAATTTAAATCATCGTTTTTGTTTAGTCGATTCAACATAGCTTTAGCAGCACTGAAGGAATTTCGACAGCTCGAGTGTGAAGACGACAGGAACCTGACTGTCATAGGATTTTTATGAATCTGTATTTTCTAAAAAGCACCCTGTATCACTGTAGAAAATGAGAGACGCCGGCCTGAATCAACGTTCTGGCCTGCTGCTCATATAGCATTCAACCAGTGCGATTACTAGCCATGCAATGCTAATCACTTAAAACCTGCAGTTTATGCCCAAAAAAGGCAGAAGTTCAGGGTAAGATGGATCCTTGAAGAGATGAAAAATTCCTCAACACGGGGTGCCTCAGGAGCCGACGTTTCGACAAGTTGTCTTCTTCAAGGCGGCTTTAAAGAAGATAAGTCCGCTTCTCGAAACGTCGGCTCGAGCGACAACCCGCGTTCATTAATTTTTCATATCTGTAGTTTATGTGGCATAGCAAGAGAAGCGTTATTTATATAAGTAGAATAACTGGCACAGATTTCAACATGCCACCGTGCTGAGTGTGCACTTTGAGAATACTGTCCTGTAGAACCGAAATAAAAAATAGACACGCAGTCGTCTAATCACTGGCGTGCGTGAGATTGTTAAGCAATATTTGGGAAAGTAATATTTCTGAGCAGGGGTGCTATTTTAGACACGGTTAAATTCCGCCATGTTGCCAAATTCCGTCATTGGTCAACTATGATTGGCCCGGATGGCTGCTACAGCCCCTGAGTCGCTTTAAATGACGTCATTACAAAATTTGAGAATATGGCGGAATTTGACAGTTTCCAGAATAGCACTCCAGGAAATGAATCAAGTTGCAAATGTCCAGAGGCGACGACAACGACATCTACGGGAAGGAAATATTAAAAGAAGGCTTTCTTCAGGAACTTCTCAGACACTTGTTGACCGTGACGGAGGGGGGAGGGGGGGCGGGGGGTTAGTTTCAAGAGATGGTGGGGATAGAAATTTGTCCCCTCGATTTCAAAAAAAAAAAAAACTCTTTCAACGAAAAAGCGAAGTTGTGAATGCGACAGCAACATGTCCTAATGTAATGCGAACTATGGCTAGCAGCCAACTTTTCGATCCGACCTTACGTAACCCTACATAACGCTGGTGTATTGGAACACAGCCGCTACCGGCAGAGAAGCCGTTTTCGGGCAGTTTGTCGCATCAGTGGTCACAGCACGAAGCGGTGAGATCACAGCGCGTCAAGGGTATACGAGCCATTTGCAGATATTTGCCGAGATGGCGCGCGCGCCAGCGCTCCCGACCGCACAATGAATGTTCACACTTTATTCGAGCCAAGCAGCCCCCCTCCCCCGGCGTCCCTTTATGCTCCTTCGCCGAGCGAAAGACGGGCGGGGCATTTCTTTCTGGTTTAGAAGCAACCAACGGCAGGCCTCGCACGCGGGCTGATGTAATCGCATGCGCTCTCCGTGCGACGGAGATGGCCAGCTTGTTTCATCTCTTCTTCGGCAGGGTTCCTCGCCAGCGTTGGCCAGCGCTCGCCGGCTTTTACTCGCGGGTAGAACATACGATGTGCGGAGCGATGATATCGATTTGGACTTTATACAGAACATGACGGCGACGCTGAAAACCTGTCGAGAGTGCCCATATAATTGCTAACGCAATAAAAATTATAGGAAAAGTGTGGATGCGAGCACGCCTTCTTTCTGGAGAGCTGCATTGTCTCCGTTGCAAAGAGTTTGTCCGTTGGAAGAATCAAATACTCCAGCGCCTTTCCATTGGTTTCGTTCTCGCCTTCACTGCTCTTCTTACAGGCGATATCTCGTCGCCACTTATTACCTTATAAAGCACGCATGCCATGTCCGCACTAAGCGTTGAACCTCTCAGGATTTCGCACTTGTCGGCTACACCCTGTTATTTCCGTTTGCCCAGTCGGAAACGCTCAAAATGTAGTGAAACCAGTTGATCGCGCACGATGTACACGCGAGAATCACCGTTCTGACGTCAATAAGTGCGCCAAAAAGACGACAAAGGACAAGAGAGTATAGCGCCCTCGTTTTTTAACAGCGATGCTGTGCTAACACGGCGGAAAGTGTCTGACCGTGCCCGAAAAGTATCATCATCACGAACGTGTTATGTGCCACAGAATTTGGGCAAATCCCACTACAGCGTGGCCTGTAATAACTCCGATGTGTGAGAGAACGAGTACAGAGAGAGCGAGGAAGAGAAAGAGGAGAAGAGGTGAGCAGGGAGGTGGAAAGAATGATATAAAGAAGGTGAAAGGCAAATATTCCTCACGAGGCCGGATTCGAACCCGCGTACCCTCGATCCGAAGGCGAGCGCCTTCCAATCGGCTATTCACGCGCGCTAGCAGCGGATAGCATAGCCTTGTATAATATAGTGTAGCAAGAGGGCGGGAAAGGGAAGTGAGCATAAGGAGGAGACATGCGATGGTGAAGAGGAGGGAAAGGAGGAGGGAAGAGAGAGTAAAGCGTAGCCAAGCGTAGCACAGAAAGAATGAGAAAGAGAGAAATAGAGCGAAAGTAATGCAGAACGAAAGAGAGAGAGAGAACATCAACGAAAGAGAGAGAAAGTAAAAAGACAAAAAAAATTACACCATTTCCCACTAAAGGGGACCATGAGGCGATGCGAAGCCGGAACACTTGCACGATCGCGTTCCGTTGGCGTTCGTTGGGCATGCTACCGACCTCGCGTCGTGGAACGCGAAGAGGAACGCTACGGCGTCTTGTCTTCCCTCTAGCCTGGCCTTTATTCTCACAGGGCGAGCGGGGAACGCGTCGACAGGCGTGCGAGAGGGGGCAGCGTATGAGAGAAGAGAGAGGGGGAGGGGACGCGCATGCGCTGGCGCTCATTGCGGCGTTGCGCAGGAGAGAATTTCGGCATGTCTAGCCCGCGTTTCAGAGGAAGAGTGGAAAGGGGAGGGGAGAGGGAAAATGGAGAGGGAAGGGGAGAGGGGAAGTGGACAGGAGGAGTGCTGAGGGGGAGTGGAGAGGAGGTGTGTGGAGAGGGTATGCGCATGCGCAGTAAGGGTGGTCATGCCGCACACCACCACCACCACCACCGGTTTGAACTCCGCTATAAGATGCATCTAAAAAAAGATAGAACCAAAGAGGAAACAAGGACCGCATCGTCTATACTCGCGGACAACTTTTCTTGGCAATGAAGGGATAGCTACGGGGGCGGAGCGTCTGCGCATGTACTGCTACGCGAAGTAGTCCGGTTTGGCGCGCGTCTCGTAACGCCGTGGAACGTGATGGCTAGCGTTGCATTTCGACGCAAACGCTGCTTAGCGTGTAAGGTACGGGTAAATGCGCGATTTTTTCACGCACGCAAAAGCGCAAAGTGACAACGTATAAAGGCCCCGCCACGGTGGTCTAGTGGTTATGGCGCTCGGCTGCTGACCCGAAGGTCGCGGGGTCGAATCCCGGCCGTGGCGGCTGCATTTTCGATGGAGGCGAAAATGGTTGAGGCCCGTGTACTTAGATCTAGGTGCACGTTAAAGAACCCCAGGTGGTCGAAATTTCCGGAGCCTTCCACTACGGCGTCTCTCATAATCATATCGTGGTTCTGGGACGTTAAACTCCAGATATTATTATTACAACGTATAAAGTAAAAGGAATACAAATATCTTGCTGGTGTGCCGATGCGTTCCGTCTCAAAAAGCTACACGTAGAAAATGAAGGCGTATTTTATATATCTCAGCGCAGAAAATACGGACGCAATTGTGGGACTACATTCATTAGCGGTAGGATACGTGTATTGTGGCTCTGTAGCCTTCGCTTCATTGCCAAGAAAAGTTGTCCGCGAGTATAGCGACCAGACTCAGCACCACCTGGCCACGCCGCGCACGCGCAGTACCTAAGCCAGTCCTACCGACGGAGACATCGCGTGCAACCTCCGATCCATAGTGCATAGCCTCGCTGCGACCGATTTTGTCTGGAGAGTCATGGGGCTTCATAAGAAAGTGCGTACTCCCAGGAGGAAGCCGCGCATCTCAGAGCTAGACGTGTCGGTAGGCGGGGAGTACGAGCGGCGTACGGGCCCTTGTTTCGTTGTGCCAAGCTTTGCGCGACTTGGTGCAAACTGCCCATATTTGTTTTTTGTATTTACAGAGGCCACTCTGGGGCCCTTTAAAAAGACCGGGTGTATAAACACGGACACCAGAGAGTAGTCAAGACCCCACAAGCACCGCTAACAATTGAAAAATCACACAGCGGCGGAAAAGAAGGTAGACAGAAATACTTATGTGTGTAATCCCAAGCAAGAAGCCGTACCTATCAACCAGGTGCGTGTGGCGGTCTACGTGAAAAATAACTGTTCCCTCTCTTCTCTCTTCTGCCCGTGTTTGGACGTTCTGTCTTTTTAACACAAATACTTAACTAGCTCAGCTATCTGTTTTTTTTTTCCTCTATGATTGAAGCGCATACCGTCCCTCTCGTTTGTGTGGAGAGTTGTGAAAGCTCCTTGACGTCAACATGACGTTGCAGAAGAAAACCGGAAACAAAGGGCGCGCTGCTCGCCGAGCTCCCGCCAATCAGCCTCCGCTTGAAATAAACAGTCAATTACATAGACTCGTCAAGAAGAGGTCCCACGGTGAAGTGATGTATTATGTGTCCAGATTGCCCGTTCGGCTTAAAAGAAAAGACTAACGGCGGCGCGCCGCAATTATTGCGTGGCGGCGGCGGCGGCGTGATCACTCCCGGGACAAACGGTGACGTGGCGCGGCGGCGCACAGGTCTACTCTCCAGCCGGTGTCCCTACCGCGCTTAAACGAAGTAGGTTTCACGGTAACATGTCACGTGACTAGTGTTACGTGTGTCTACGCTACGTGACTATTGGTGGTCTCATCACTTGACATGTTCCACACGTGGTCACACCACACATGTTCCCACCACTAGTGACGTGACTAGCGGAGGGAACATGCCACGTGATTACGTTTTACGTACCCACTGTCTGTCACGCATAAACCATACTATACAAGGGTGTGCCATGCGTTATCCTCTACCTTCCTCCTTTCCTTCCTCCATGCCCTCACATCACTCATCGTCTCCCTCACTTAGCTTTCTCATCCCCTTTCTATACTCCATATGCATGGCTATGCTATGGTGGTAGCTTCTTGGCACACACCCGCTTTTTTGTAGTGGCAGTTCATGATGATGATAGCTTTTTGGTGAGCATACGTGGAATTTTGCGAAGCTTAAACAGCTTGACTCCATTTAACCAGCTCCATTTAGAACGTCCAACATGCTCCAATCTAACTTCTGTATGTTGTTGTTATATTAATATCTGGGGTTTAACGTCCCAAAACCACGATATGATTATGAGAGACGCCGTAGTGGAGGTCTCCGGAAATTTCGACCACCTGGGGTTCTTTAACGTGCACCTAAGTCTAAGTACACGGGCCTCAGACATTTTCGCCTCCATCGAAAATGCAGCCGCCGCGATGTTGTTGTTGGGTGCGTTGCTAGTGTACTTGTATTAGTAGCCACAAAATAGTTTATAACGGGCTCTAGTAATGCCTCTCTTCTAGCTTTCGTTGTGACTGTGCTGCGCTTTCCGCGCAGGCCTGGCGTTTTTTTTTTCTTTTTACAGCGAAGTTGTATTTGTCTGCCTGTATCGTGGTCATTGTGGTAGCAGCCGCAGGTGTCACGCAGGTCCCGTGACTACAGGAATCAGCGAATAAATAAATAAATAAATGATGGTGATGTCTTGTGATACAAAATATCAAGAAAGCAATCCGCACTTCCCTTTATTACTTGTATTGCAGTAAACCAAGGCAAGGCATATGGGCGCGTATAAGAGAGTCATGTAGATAAAAAATCACAGCATATCCACGGAGTGAATGATGATGAGTGGGCGAAGCTGCGGAGGTTCATCGGTAAACCGTGAATCTTCCGTGAATTCTGCCCAGTACATCATCACCGACGTGAGATCGGGCGCGTTTATACTAAAGGTTCGATGAGTTATGACGACTTGCAGCTCACTTTAATTTTACATGTACGCTGTGAATTTTCATTCTTTAGAAAACCATTGCTTTAGAAAACATCTGGCGTCTTTCGTTAAGCAGCTGGCGTCTTTTCGTTTTGCTTTAGAAACATCTGGCGGTCTTTCGTTTTGCTTTTAGAAAACATCTGGCGTCTTTCGTTGGTTTATTTCATCAATCAACGGCGTTTTGAACAAAATTTTTATTGTTTAATCACGCACAGGAGAAATCTCACCAGGCACTACCTTGGAGGTAAACAATGGCTGCTAATGGGAATGAGACACAGAAGAAGTCGGCTTTTAGCTAACACTTACACTTCTACTTCTACTAACGTTTCCTACTGGAACATGCCAATGGCTGCTAATGGGGAATGAGAGACAGAAGAATTCGGCTTTTAGTTAACGCGCACGCTGCGAATTTTTTATTGTTCAACAACGCACAGGAAAAATATCCCACTGGCACCACCTTGGAGGTCAAGATCTGGTACTAGCGTTACGACTGGTTACGCACTACTACGAGGGACGAACGGGTGCCGCCTTAAGGAGCTTCGCCTCTAAAAGGAGCGCACAGTTGGCAAGATTCCGGCTGCGCCGACGGCAAACCACATGACGCGAGGCTTTCGCTGAAACGCCATTGCCTGGGCCGGCAGGTGACATGCTCTCGCTTTGTCCAATCAAGTGTTAGTGCGCGTATTTCAAATCTAGCGGCGAATATATGACACCACGTGATCTCGCTAGCCAATGACACACACTCGCAGGCTTACAGGTTGAATGTCCAACAATTTTCAAGACGTAGACCTGGATGATTTTTTTTTTGCTAAGAAACTAAAAGTAAATGGTCGATGATGCATTGGTAAAAGGAAAGGTCGCCTGTGTGTGGTACGACTGTATGCAGTTCAGTTGTCTCGTCCATGACATGGCCGCGTCGATCGACCTCCTTTCTGCCGACGCGTGACAGCGCCGTTGTCACGAAATGAATGTTCACAAGTTTGACCAACAAACCAACCAAGCAACGATGTGGCACCTCAGCTGTCCTCGACGTGGGTCAAGCTCAAGAACGAGCAGATGTGAGCCTGTATGTGCTTGGAGAGGTTATCGAACATAGTCCTTCCTTTGCGATGCGGGCGGCATGATATGTTGGCCTTGACGATGCCCGTGAGGACAAAGTAGTCGAAGGAAAGCCTCTGGCGCGCCTCGGCGATGTAATGGTTCATGTCGGATTCGTCAGATGCGTTTAGGCTAATGCGCAGCGCCGAGTGTAGTGATGCGCAGTTCTGTAGGGTCTCAAAAGCCAGGGCGTCTTGTTTCTCCATGGAGCCCTTGATGAACCGGACAGCTTGGTTGACGAGCATCTGTGATAGAGCAGTACATGTGCACAGTCAACAGTGATACCAGCATAAGCAGAAACTACGCAAAGCGTCGTGCTAGCATCTTTATACGACAAGTTGCACAATGTTTATACGACAAGTTGCACAATCCCCCATAGTTTTCTGGACAGTTCTTTTTCAAGTTTTTGTCCTACGTTTCCTTCAACAGACTCATTGTTTGGAAGCCGATGACACCCTCTTTCAGATTACTTGCTAAGCAGTACTATTATGTTGCTGCCACCATATTAAGGTGAAAGCCTTCGATGCCTTATCAAAGACGAAAGCTGAACGTCAGCGGCAGTGGTATTGATCATCACGAAGTGATAGAAAAGACCATGCTCATGTGATGACGTCAACATGACGTCACATGTCACCCAAATTTGTGACGTCACGTGACGACGTCATCACACGACACAGTCGCTTGGCCCAAGGTGGGCCGATCTTGGAGGCAGTGTTGCAAAACCTCGTGAAGCTGCAGAAATCTGCGTTGCCGCGGATCCTGGAATGAAGGAAGGAACACAAATGGGACAAGGCGGGGAGGTTAACCAGACAGCAGTCCGGTTGGCTACCCTACGCCGGGAGCAGGGGAGTTGTACAGTGCCACAGCCACATACGTGTCAGCGCAATTATTGATCATTTCCTTTTTTTCTTGCTCCCCCCTCTCTCTCTCTCTTTGTCTCTCCCATCTTTCCACCGATCCTGGAGGCATTGGAAAACCACGCTAGGTGAAGAACTATCGTGGGAGGGGGCATCGGTCAATTCAATCGACTGTGAAGAAGACGAAGGAGCAAAGGAAGAAGAAGGCTTTCGCCTTCGAGTCATCTTAGGTGATTGATAAGGCACCGTGTGACTTTTCTCTTTGAATCTCTATACGGAGCGTCCTTTCTACACAGCACCGTGATCCCAGTGTCTTTACCTTGCCTCATCTTAGCTATCGACAATAAAAAAAATGTAAAGCATCTCCACGAAGTGAATGATGACGAGCGGGCGAAGCTAGGTCCTAAGGTTTATAATTGTTTACGTTGTAGTCGCCGACTAGTATAAAGGGTGTGTGTTTTATATTGTTTTGTCACAATTATGATTGTTGTTCGCCTACTGTAAGCCTTTTTTGTTATTCACATACACATATGTTCGACTATACCAACAGTTTTCTAACTACCACGAGAGCGGACAGTGAGCGTCGATGACAAAGCTAGGTCCTAAGGTTCGTAATATGCCTACGTTGAAATCGCTCACTAGCGTAAAGGGTTCATGCTTCTAGGTATCTTATATTGTTCTGTCACAATTATGATTGATATTAGTCTATTGTTAAACCTTTTTAAGGGGATTTTACATGGTGCTTCGCCGTGAGCACGGACACCACAAAACGGACAAGCCTAGACCCTAGGGTGCTTCGCGCCTAAAAATTGATCCGTCATGTTAAGGCAGAGAGAAATCAGCGCCTTCTTATACGTCGATGCTTCACAACGAGTATCACTTCTGCGCGCATCAGGCAAAGGTGCTGTTTCTCGTGACGCGCCCTCACCAGAGATACTCGGGGCACGCACTTTCCAAGACATACTTCATCGATTCTACTTGTGGCTGCAACATCGCATTTAACCAGGTTTTTGCGAGTTCCGATTAGCTCCAGAAAACTTCTCAACACTTTTCTTATGCATAGGCTGGCCGACGTAGTGGCTTTACTACGATGCGTTTTGACCACCTAGTGTTTAGCGAACTCTCCAATCTCGCACAAATTGTGCCTTTACAACTGAAATGCCACTTAAACCTAAAATTGGCTGGTTTCATGCACAAGTACAATACAGGTTATTAAAAGAAACACTGTACGAGAGACCTGAGAATAGACTCACATTTTCCCACGTTCACACGAGCTAAGCACGCATTCGACTTAGGTATTTGAAAATTTACACGGAGTATGGAGGCTACATAAAAGTTTGTTGAACTTTCGGAATTTCGCTCGCTCTCAAAGCGGAGAGTGAAACGCTTACGTGGTTACGTCTAATGGCGCTCCTGATGATGGCATCATTGTACAGTTCGACATCATTCGTCCGCAGCTGGACGTCCAGAAGAAATCGGTTTCGTGGAATGGCTCGCTGAAGCTCGCGGCAGATGGAGAATAGCTGAATCTCTTGGTCACGGTCACTCTCTCGCAGGTCAATCTTGAGCACGGCCATCGATCGATTACGCTCGACCATTCGTGCCAGAGCGACGTGGGACCCCCTCCTGAACGCGACGCAACGAATCTCCAGGACTGAGACGCTGCTGTTTATTTCGAGGGCTTGAAAAAGGCTGACGACATTGGCGTCGGACAAGCTTGCGCGTAGCAGCAATTCCCTGCGCGTGAAAGAGCAGACTTTGAGCGCGGCACTGCAGGTGACTAGGTTAGGTAGCAGACGTCGCTAACCAACAACTGAATTAGATTAAAACCAATGGGGCCTACTCATTTCACAGCGATAGCTCAGCTTCTCCCGATAATACCCTAGAAGCCTCGTTGCGGGAGATCTGACGTTAAAGAGCCCCTAAAACACCTTCGACAATGTTTGAAATTTTATTTAACGCGCTCATCGAGTGCAGTATGCCATCACGATGAACAGTGCCAAACGCAGCAGTACTACGAGCTTCGGGCGCGACACAAAGAAACAATCCCTTCTCCCCTCCGAACCTTTCGGTAAAACCCGGCGTTGGCCGTGACGTCGGTAGTCCCGTGGGGTCATGTAAACTGCTTGTCTGCTCGCAGGTACGCACGCTCGCCGCTCTTCCTCCTCGCACGGTGAGAAGGAGCTCACAACTAGGAGGACAGACGAGCCGATTAACAGAGCTTAGCGAAGCAAATCGCGAGGCGAGTGTCGGCCGCTTTTAAATCGTCAAACGCGTGTGGCTCCGCTATTACGGCACCGTTTCAAAAATTCTCGTGTCTGCGTGCTTGTTGAAGACTCGGGCAGAACTGCAACACCACAACTAAATTTCGAGCTTTCGGTGGTTTAGGGGCCCCTTAAAGCTCAGCCAAGTTCAACATCAGCGAAGGTGCTTCCGCAAAACATAGTGCGGAGAAATCGCGAAAACGAACGGTTAAAAGTGAGACTGTCGTTCCGCCACCCGTATGCAAGATTACTGCGCGTTCACGCCTAGAGCAGCAGCGGCGCCGAGTAGCGTCTGTCTGTTGTCTTGTAGAGCAACACGTTGCCTCCCTTGTTCCAGCCTGTATCTAGGATTCTCGTAGTCCTAGGCTAAACCAAGACATGCAATAAAGTTCAATTTCCGCAAACTAATTGTCTCGTCATTTTTTTTTCTTACGGGTTAGAGATAGAGAGAGAGAGAGAGAAATGTAATGCGGAAAGACAGGGAGGTTAACCAGAAAACATATCTGGTTTGCTACGCTGCACTGGGGAAGGGGTAAGGGGAGACAGAAAAGTAAGAAAGAGAGGGATGCGATAGGGAGGGAGGGAAGCACAAACACACACACACACACAGGAGTGTCGCAATCGTTCAACGAGGCGGGTCGCTCGCAGAAACCTCATCAGCGCCTTCGTTGCTTTCTGGCGTGAAGCTCGGTCTTTCCGACATTCCAAGATTGACTGCTCAGAAAGCGGCTGGTCGTCGAGGCGAGCAAACACTGCTGAGAGGGACTGTCTCTGAGAGCTGTACTGAGGGCACTGACATAAAATATGTTCAATGGTTTCGTCATTGCCGCAATGGTCACATGCAGCGCTGTCTGTCATTCCGATGCGGCAAGCAAACACGTTCGTAAAAGATACTCCAAGCCACATGCGGCAGAGAAGGGTCGTCTCGGATCGGGATAGGCCAGATGGAATGCTTACGACTCACTCTTACGGCTTAAATACCAAAAGATCGTCTCAGATCGGGGTAGGCCAGATGGAATGCTTACGACTCACTCTTACGGGTTAAATGCCAATAGAATGCAGGAGGAAGCTTTAGAGAATACTTCAGTAATAGTAGGAAGGTGCCTCGCCCGCGCTGGTGATGAAACTTTCGCTGGTATTTTCAGCTATTCATTATTTCTGCTCGAAATTACCCTAGAAGAAACCTACTATTCTCAGAGAGCCCCAGATTCATACAACTTCACAGCCCTCTCAAATGCACACAAATCAGCTTTCGCATAAGATATTACCATCGTATTCAAGTATTTTATATGCGATCCTCCAACTGAACCTCCTTGCTCATTCAGATGAGCACATCACTGGGCCACCTCTCAAATAATAAAATAACTCGCGACCCTTATCGTTTACTTAGGTATTACATTGCGCTTGCGAGTGTTACAATTGACAGGAGGATACCTATAAGGCTGGCAATTATGCGAATGTTCGTGCTCCCGTTCCCGGACGCCAAATGTCCGTAGATAATTGCACGTACAGCGCCCTATCACGTAACACCAATTGTGGACTACACACAAACATCGTGGTGTGCTTGGGCCATTAGAGTTTTGTTTCCTTTTGAAGAAAATGCGAGTACGCTTCATCTTACACGGTGCGGAAAAAGCCGCGCAGGGGACTCGTACCTCTGTGCTACATAATCATGACGCCCTGGGACATCACACAGATCCAGGATCTCACCGTTATGCTTTCTCAATTATAAACGCGAATAATGTCCTTGGAATACTGGATACTCTTTCCGATTACCCATACAGCCATCTTTCCATCGACATAACATTCATTTCTAACAATTTACGGTGACATGCGCTTCCTTCGATCACTGGGATTTCCGTCTCTTACGGGCAAAGAATCTGGCAGCCGTTATTCCCCGTTGTGCGTGGACCTACTGATCTTGTGTCTCCCCTAGCTGCCAGAACGTAGTCGTGAGCGACACTCCTGAATAATTTAAGTGGTGCGAGATTCTTCAACCCTTATCGAGATCTGAGTAATAGGGTGCCTTTTTAAAGACGATAGTCTTTCTTGGGGAACTTAAACGCAGAAATTTTGGTCTGTCTGTCTGTCTGTCTGTCTGTCTGTCTGTCTGTCTGTCTGTCTGTCTGTCTGTCTGTCTGTCTGTCTGTCTGTCTGTCTGTCTGTCTGTCTGTCTGTCTGTCTGTCTGTCTGTCTGTCTGTCTGTCTGTCTGTCTGTCTGTCTGTCTGTCTGTCTGTCTGTCTGTCTGTCTGTCTGTCTGTCTGTCACCCGATTCAGCGACCCGGCCAAAGTTGAACCACTTGCTTACCGCCCACCCATATTGAACTGGTACGGCTGTTCATACTTGTGAACGTTGTCGATCAAAAAGTGAATAATTACGCATATCTGAGGCGCAACATCACAAGGTAAGTATTAGGTGGTCTCTTCCTTTAATAGAAAATACATAGATACGCAATTTTAAAGACCCTAGTTTCTTAAGCTGCGCTGAAAATGTGGCTGCGCTGAAAATGCCTGTGCGCGCCGACGAACGCCGTTTGCCACGGAGGAAGGAAACCCTCTGCACAAGCTCATGTTTCCCGACGTATTGCCAGATGGCGTCCATATCTCACGCAGCGCCTCCTCTATCGTCTTTACACGGCATTTGCAGCGAAGCACGCAGATACGCGGCCAATTTTTTTTAAGGCCTCACGCCTTACGTGGCAACGCTGGCGATCCGATTGCGAGTCTTAACGGAAATCGCGAACCCAGTTTAAGAATCCAAGTGACCTTCATGGAGAGAGCGATGATGACATGACGTAACAAATCAACGTTTACAGGGTCATCATGACGTCACAAGATGACGTCAGTGCATTACGTCATCAATTAACATCGTAGATCGGCCAAAGGTGGGTCGATGGTAGAGGCAGTGCATGACTACGAGAGATGCAGAACACTTGAGTGTAAGGGTAGGAACAAGAGTGGCATCGAATGAGAACGTGAAATTAAATTTAATGGGTGTGCCTGACACACTGCAGGTCGCTATGTCTTGCAGGAAGTGTCCCCCGTTTATATCACCTAGTACATTACCAAGCGTGCAGCTGGCTTTGGCACTGAAATGTTGCAGAAACCTAAACATGCTGCGTTTTTTTTTTTCATTTCGTGTCAATGGAACCGAACTGCGAATAGGCCGGGAATTCTTGCCCGCGTCCACGACCTCACAAGCACCTTCTCCGGAGAGCTACCATGGAGGCTTCATCTGCGCATTAATATTAATTTTCGTTTTACGTTCCAAAACCACGATATGGGTATGACAGAAGCCAAAGCGGGCGCTCCGGAAGTTTCGAGCACCTAGTGCACATTAACGTGCGCTTAAATCTAAGCACACGGGACTGCGGTATTCTGCCTAGATCGAAATGCGGCTGCCACGGCCGGGCTTCGATCCCGCGACCTTCGGATCAGCAGTCAAGCACCACAACCACGAGACCACCGCGGCGTGTAGCAAGACATTTGCGAGTATGTTTAACAGCGACATGTGCTGCACTCATTTTTGCGTTATTAACATGTCCACATGCGCAGCTTACTAGACTACGATATTTTTTTTCATCTTCCAGTCGATTTGGATAATTGTGGCGTGAGCATGGCCGTCACTGTATCCAAAGCATTCTTGTATCTCTTTTTTGGCTGCAATGGATCCCCGTTTTCAATGCTTTGTGCCCGTTCATTTACTAGAAATTTTTAAAAAGGCAGAAGTTCACAGGATGATGGAAGGTTAAAGGAATGCACAAACTGTGAACACAGCTTGCCGCTGAAGCAGACGTTTCGACAAGCGGACTTGTCTTCATCCAGCCCGCTTTTCGAAACGTCGCCTCCAGCGCCACTTCGTGTTCACGTATCTTTCAGCTCTTAATTTACTGGAATATTAGCTTCACAGAATATAGAGAAGTGGTTATGTCAAGGCCCACTATTGGTCGAATTCCCGGATTCACAAGCTGTGCTTCCTCATTTTTTCTGAAGATACCGAACCAAATTCGCAGATGAAATGCCAGTACGCTGTGGAGATTGGTTTGCACGAGGCTTTCCCTACGAGCGCGACCAGGAAGGGGCGCGACGTACCTCCGCCGCCACACTCTCCACCACACTCTCCGCCACGGCACAGTAAACGCAATCGAGGCAGGTTTTCAACAAACACGGGTTTCTTAACCCAAGGCGCAGCACAGTGCGACAATAACGGGATTGTGGGCCGCGCAGGGTAACTCCTCAAGAGCAATCGAGTACGCTTGCCGGCTGCGCTATCGGCTACCACACAAAGGGGACCACTCAGCACGCGAACGAGAAGTTGCCTGCTAAGGCAGCGCGTGAACCTCTCGTTGCAGGCCTGAGAGCATCTGCCCGCGGCGACCAAGCGCTGGACAGAAGCGAGCTCAGGTGGAGAGAGGTCCCGGGGGCTGTCACTGGCGGCCAGTGAGCACGGGCGTGGAACAGTGACATATGTTAGCGTGACGTGCGGCTTGTGGCTCCCGGACGTGCAGACGCCGGAAAGGCAGTAGCATAGCTTGCTCGGGAAACAAAGCACTGCGCCGTGGTGATGTTGCCACTAGACGGCGATTTCCGGCGATCGAACCACGCGGGGCCGGCACAACACACTAGATGGGAAACGAGGCGCAAGGGGAAGGCGCTCTCGATTCCCACAACACATATTAACATCATCACTTAAAGGGGTGGTGCCATCAAATTTCGAAGCTATAACAAGCCTGTTGTGGGTTTCCTCTGTATGCAAGGACACTGCACACGAAGGGTCAGACACAGCAAACGTTTAACTATATATTTAATTCACTTCCAAATTGTACCTAAATGCCCATTCTCCCGATCGAAACCCATCGCTAGCGCGCCAACTCTGGCGTAGTTGTATAGGAGGGGCAAGGAAAGTTGTAGTGACGTCCCAGCAGATCTGCTGTAGTGACGTGAGCGACCTCCGGACCTCCTCCACCTCGGCAACGTACGTACCGGCTGTAGTGAACTAGAATATATTCTAGTTCACTACAGCACCGGCAAAGCATCGGTTGCTACATCACTCGTCGAGTTTCGATAGCTTCCTGGCTAAGTGCGTCACAGCCTTGTGTGGTCACGTGACCAAGTCCCCTACACTTCCGCGTCACTGCCCAACCTCGGCGCCCAGAAACCGAAACCGAAAGTTATCCACATCAAACGGAGATCTGAAATTATTTAGCGAGAATACAGGAATCTCGGTGCGTGCATCATGCTTCCTGGAGCTATTGGCCGCGAGATCGACCTATAGGTGGCAGCAGCGTCGCCGCGTTAGTGTGGAGAGGCAGTCGGAGGCGCGTTTACAAATGCACACAGCGGCGCTTCGTTGTGAGTAGTTTGAGCCGATTGTCGGCGAATAAAATGCGTTGATTGCTGCTTACTGGTAATATATACACTCCTCATTGATGAATTGATGCACGAAGATCATCCAACGTTCCCATTACTAGTGAGAGAAGCGCAATCATCAGATGAAACGGATGCTCGCCCTAGATGACAGTCTGCGCTTACGCACTATATATATATTGTTGTTTTCTCTGTACGTGTTTAGCTTGTGTTCTGTGTACTACGCACTGCTGTAGCACGGCTGAACTACTTAAGTGTTTACTTCACTTCTTGTTAATTTGTATACCAGCCGATATTCCTGTGCAATGAGTTCAATAGCATTGTTCACGCGAATACGCATACGCAGGTAAGAGTTTAGCACAGAGCTTTCATCGATTGATTACGTGCACGACAGTGATGCAATAAAGGTCCGGTTATTTTGTGGAATAAGTGTCTTTCTTTTTCAAAATAATAATGTCCGCTGCCTTCCATCAATTTATAACAACTCCACACAAACGCTCAAGATAATGTGAAAAGAAAGGATGAGGTTTTGCGTGAAATTATACGACATAAATGTAAGGCACGCCGTCGGGCTAAGAACACGGGTGGTTCTGCATAAATTTCGCCGCAAGTTCAAATTGCGCGCGGCATCACCGTTTTATCACTGCCGTGTCATTTCATTGCCTGTTTTTTTTATTTAGGGACAGTTTGAGTACCGAAGTGTCAGACTTCACTCGATACACATATTTCGCTGTTGCGGGACCACGACCGTAAAATAAAAGGACATCTTAAGCGCAACTAAAAGCTCATCATGAACTACAGTGCCACAGTTATACACCTAACAACAACGCAAAAGTGCATGAGCCTCGTTTTTGCTTACCCCGGAGTCGCTAAAACGCTGCATTCACACACACTTTAATGCTCCTTACGTTTGGGACTATGCCAAGCGCACTTGACGACGTGCTTGAACCAGAAAGCGGCATCAGCACTGAAATGATTCCGGCGAACGTAGGGTACGGCACCAATACACAGCGCTCTCGAAAGTCGCACTCACTGATCTTATTACAATGCGCATGCAGCCGAGCAAGCCCATTTCCTTCCGTACACCATGTTAGGTATACGCACGAGCAGTTAAAATCGCGCTAACATAACAAAACAAACCGCCCTTTGAAAATGTGCAGGACGTACGCGCACATGCAAACACGACGGGGCTAGCAGACGACGCAGGGAGCAATCCACACTAGGCGCGCTTCAGCCAGTAGCCGCCAGGCGGCTACTCCGCTCGATCACGCGGCCAAGTAGGAAACGCTTACAGGAAAGAACGCAGCAAGCCACAAACATGGTGGCATCATATCTTTAAGGTGATTACTCAGGGCCTAAGTGCACTTTTGTTTCTATGTATTGGCTAGCAACAGGGAAAAGAAGTCAACAGTGAATGAAGCCAAGGTGAGACAGGAAAACGTCAGCGTTGACTATGCTGTACACATTGGCAGTCAACTGCATATCAACTGCAAATATTCTGCAGTTATTTTACGGGTCTGCTCCCATATCCGGACGGAGGCTTGAAGATATCAATATTATTGAACACGGTGTCGATGGAGCCAACGTTGCGACAACTGGTCTTGTCTTCTTCAAGGCCGCAGCTTCTGCAGCTGCTGCCTTGTAGATGCCAAGACCACTTGTCTAAACGTTCATTAAGCAACACCCCACGTACAAATTTTTTTCAACTCCCACATGTGGTAATCCGGATTCCATATTGCAAAGGTATTGCATTATGCCACCATCCAAACTGGTGAATTGAGCTTGTGTGCTGACATCATTGTCGTTCGCCTGAAACAGGGGGTAGCAAACCTCAGGTTCGAATGCTTTGGTAACCTATTACTGCTTTTCCTCAAGAGCCTAAACGTTAAACTTATCTGTTCAGTACACACCCTTGAAACTAAAACGTGACTTCGCGCAAGGACCCCTCGCTTCACATGTTGTGATACAAAAAGGACAACTTAAATAGAAATAGAAATGGTACTTGCCTCAGGTACTTGGTCCTGGCGACTGTGTCGATCAGCTTGGTAACCACGGGTTGCGCGCTCTTGACACACTCGAGCCACGCAACGGATATGTTGCGAGTGGAGGCAAGGGCGTCCAGAAACTCCATCGCGTCTGCAGCTCCGTGGTCGTCAAAGTTCCGTGTTGTGGAACTCACTTGAGAAGACATCACGCCCTTAGCGAAATCCGATCCACGAGGATTGATCCAGTTGAATCTCAGGCGAGAGAAGACGTCGATCTTCTGGACCAGGTCGAACAGGTTGGAGACCTCATCCTCTGATTGTGTGCTTGTTATATCAAAGGCTAGTGTCTGCAATGTCTTGTTTACCTGCAGGCCCATACACACTTGTACTCGGTATCATCCACTGAACAATATTACTACCGAATGCTCATAAAACACAGACAGAAGTACATTGGCTACCTGAAATAAACTGTTTTGGCTTGAATAAGAACCTTTGTTTTGAGGGCTACCTCCAATTTAGCAATGGATGGCTGTACTTCCCAGTGAACTTAAACTGCGTTCTTCCAAGCACTTCCCCGGAACAGCGCTTGTGCTCCTTTACCAGTAGGTTCCTGGCTGCCATAAAAACCGACGACGGATGCTTCACTGTTTTTAGCAATCCTTTGTTATGGTACGCCGAGGGACATTCGTATATTCGCCGATCTTTATGGAACCGCGATTCGAGATTATTCATACACCTTCGAGTACCATGTATGACTGCACTGCTCATATGTAAAAAAAATGGGACACTTTGCACATTCCAGAGCGTGTTCGGCGAAAGCCTGTGGTCATTCGACTCCGCCAATGAATACCGCCGACGCGTTGCGCAACGCGCATTGGAAGGAGCAACGCACAATTGTTGCTATGCGCCGCTTTGCCATCACGTGATTGCTGAGAGTGTGAGTGCGAGAGGCCACAGCTGGCACCGTGCCAGGGCACGATCGGCCCGATGAGACATTAAAGGTTTTTGCCTTAATACCACTTTGATCGCCTTGACAAAGGTAATCTAACCCGCAGACCACGCATTCATGGTGAATGCTTTGCCATTAAGCTACAATATATATATATATATATATATATATATATAAGGGTCATTCCACGCCAACTGTCCCAATCCCAAGCCAGAAGCCTTCCACCAAACTATTTTTGGCAAAAAACTTTGTCAGTGCCACAAAACCTATGTGAAGTTTTTCGGAAAGCTCGAAGCTATGGCTCGGAAAATGCGTTTTCAAAAAATCTCTTCTTCATATAATCAACTAGGACAAAATTTTCCCTACATAACGATCGTAGGCTTCTCACTTAAAATAAGTTTCACGAAGGTTTACGCTTTCGTGGGTATTTCATGCGGCCTTAAATATTGACAATATGACCCATAATGGGGATTTTTTCATAGAAAGGCGACATTCAGTGAAATGTAATATTTCGATTTAACTGATTGCCAGGAAGTTTTACTGTAGCCCAAAAATCGTTTGAGACGTATATGGCGTGAAATGGTGTGTAGAGCTGGCGACAAAGTTGCAAGAAAGTTCATTTTCGCGCATGTTTAGTCGTAAATTTAACATTGGGGTGCACCCAGTAAAATTATGCTAAATAGCGCATTTACTTGCAACATTAGTTGTCCACTGGCTGAGAAAGGTTCATTAAAATTCTTTTTGTTTTAAGGAAGAAAAAAATTTTTGAAGTTGTGTTCTGCCGATGTCTATTTTTGCTCGTGTTTTCTCTTCGCAGAAACGCGTCCAGCGGTTAGTACAACCTACATGGGCGCGAGGTTCGCCACGGAAGAGCTAGACAACATAATAATCTCTGCCTGTGTTCATTTGAATGCTTTACTAGTGAGTATTGGTCTGAGTAAAAGAGAAATACGAACTCCGCTAGAGAGAATTTAACCACATGCAGCTGTCCATTGAGGGCCGGCATAGTGTGCTTACTATGTAACTAGTAAGCACACTTACTAGTAAGCACCCCCCCCCACCTGTTGGTTCCACCGGCCAACTCGCCCAAAACGCGTATTACCATCACGGGTGCGCAGGAACGCAAGCAGAGTTGCAAGCGCTGCTCCCGTGCATGTCATACCCACCTCCAAGCGCTATGTGTTAGGACGGTGCCGGTGAATAGTCAACTGAGAACTACTTAGCTGTTAAAAAACTAAGAGTGGAGTTATCTTGTCGAGGAAGGTGATAAAAAAGATCAGTTTTTCTGAAAGGCTATTCGAACATTTTGGTATCGGCACCATCCACTGAACAGAGGCAGCTGCGTTGCTCGCAGTGGCCCGTCCCAAGTTTGCTGACATTGGCCGCTAGGGCCACGCAGAAAAAAGACGCGCGCACGCGTCCCCCTTTCGCCCAGCCACAGTCCGCCGCTCATGCAGGCGGAAAGACGCGCGCATCGCATTCCGTTTTGTCCGCGCCCGTCTCAACATTGCACGGTGCTTATGACGACACCGCAGTGAACCGAGGTGGTTTCATGTTACATGGCCTTTAAGCAGCAGAATAGAAGAGGCGACAGTGCGAAACATGTACGCATTATCCGCGTCAAGATAGCATCTGCTTACTTACATAAACGTAGCATAAATGAATGCACGTGCGCATATGTTTAAACGATAAGTACATATTCACAAGCTCTATGATATGATGACACAGAAACAAATGCAAAACTCGATTGTAACACCAAGCCACAAGGATATACATACGGATTTCACAGAAAGAAAGCTTCGTAGTTGCATCAAAATTCGCCCAGTTCCTGGGTTCGAACCCAGGACTTAAACCTTTCCGGGGCGGTCGCTACCAACTGAGGTAGCCAGGAAGCTAGCAATTGGTAGCGCGAGAGCGAATTAATAGGACAATTCGAAGCGCATGGACGCAGAATACTGGAAAACGGTTCTGCGGAAGTCCCGCAGGTGGCGGACGGCTTGAGAAAGGCAAGCTAAGGCGGTGTTCGAGGGTGTCATACCCTAACGAGGACGAAATTTTCAGCAACTAAGAAGCTTTCTTTCTAAAAAATTCGTACTGGATTCCCATGCGGCTTCGTGCTACAGTCAGAGTCGGATAGTTGTCAATTTCCTTTTCTCTTCCAAGCAATTTTGATCGAGAACTTACGGTTTCACCGAAAATTCCGAAAATGTGTTTTAAAAAGTAAAAATGTTACGAATCGTTGTTTCTGGTTCACGTTAAGAGCTATGTTAGACACATATGATATCTGAGCATAAGTTCACGTATAGAAGGGCTAATTAACTGTGAGGATAATAACGAGAATTAATACAATGTGTTCATTGAAAGAGCGGATGCTTTTCTTGTGAGCAGCTTAGTCTGCCTTCATGCGCGCTTTGTAAGGGGGGGGGGGCGCAAGCATCGAGGCCCATTAGGTCAGCTGGAATTGTTGCGTCACCTGGCGGAGAGGACCAAAACCACGCGCTTCTTTCTACGTGGACTCAGAGATCCGCTTCGGCAGCGTGGCGAAACCAAAGCTAACTCCAGGAATACACGAGGGCACACAAACGCCAACGTCCGAACTCCGCTACCAGCACCAAAGTCAAGAATTAGGGTCGCTTCCAATTTTTAAATTGGCCTAAACGTATCGATTAGTGCGCTATATTGATCATGATGTGGCAATGATTTTACAAATCGGCCATTAAATAAGCCTGCTTTTGAATTCCAGGCAGTCTTATTTGATTGACATTCAGTTCAGTGACTCTCCCCACTATTACCCTTCATAATCATCGGTGGGCACTTCGTTGGGGCATTGCTTACTCTGTCCGGACTAGCGCACCATAAGGATGATAGTAACATACCTCCAGAGCCTCTACCATGTCGTGCACTGCGTTCATGGGGAAATCGTTGTCTTCCACGTTGAGCTTACGTAGCCGGTAGTCAGTGAGCAGTTTGCTTGCAGCGGCCGTAGCAAACGCCTCTCCGAGAAAGCATTTGGTCACTGTAAGGTCAACCAAACCACCTATGCCGAGAAGGCGAGAGGGAAAGTGGAAACCATTATTTGAGCATGTTATAATGCTCAACTACCGGGGCTTTTCGTCCCAAAACCACGATATCAATGAGAGACGCCGTAGAGGAGGAGTACGGAAATTTCCGCCTCCTGGGGTTCTTTAACGTGCACCTAAGTCTAAGCGCCCTGGCCTCCAGCATTTCGCCGCCATCTAAATGCGACTGCTACGGCGACTTCGGCATTTGATCCCGCAACCCTCGGGTCCGCAGTCAGCTCCACAAACACTGGAAGACCATGGCGGGTCAACTCTTTAAGCATGTTCGCTTGTATATTTAAGCGATCCTTGTCTGAGGCGAAGATAACTGGATGTGTGGCCCACGTGCACAATTGAAGCCGTCACACCCTCGACCACAGCTTTAAAGAAGTTAAAACGATCCGAAGATAGAGGTTCTTCTCGCAACAGAAATCCGCAGACACAGACATGCTCGCACACCCAAGTCAGACAGCAGACTTGGGCGATGTTGCAGTGTTATAGCCATATATATATATATATATATATATATATATATATATATATATATATTGATGTTCTGCAGTTCAAGCAACCTTCATACGCTACATGAATCTATCTCAACTGTCTGGAATAAGACCATTTATAACGCGCTCGAGCCCCTGCTCTGGACACACTCTGCTTCCGTTTGTTGGTTCTGTTCACTTTTATAAGCAAACATTGCTATTCTATTTAAAGAAGCCAAAAGTTTACTTCTTATTAGGAGCACTTTCTTAATAGCTATACAACTGTCACAGCAGTGGAGGCTCAAATTACGAGGAATGATAATGTGGAAGCAATACTTTTCTTTGGAACACAAATCATGCCCTGAAGAAAGTGATTGTTTCACGTGAAAGTTGCAGCACTGAGTTACATATACTACAATATAGAGTAACGCTTCTAGTATTATGCGTATTACGAAATGCGGCACATGTTCGTTTAATGAGCAAACGTGCAAGGCGACGCATGTCGGCCTTGTTGCCACTGTCTTTCTACATCCCTGACTTCAAACATTCGTATTACGACAAAAATGGTGCACCATACTGTAAGGATGGCTGTTCCTCATATTCGAGCACATTACTTAATTATAGTCTCCACAAACGGAAAAGCGAAACGTGAAACGCTAAGTGATGCTCGTAATGCTATGATGGTGAGGTCCCGAATTCGCCTAGACTTGAGGAAGGAACTGAATAAACGGGCACGCAGGAGGTCAATCAGTTAGTTAGCGCTGAGAGAGAAGTTCAGGGATTCAATACTCGGCTCTAGCCGAGGCAGACGACCTCAGCGTTGACGCAATGAACGATAATCTGACAAGTATCATGAGGAAGTGTGCAATACAAGTCGAATGTACAGTCGGTAGACAGCACACCGGCAAGCTCCCCAGCATTCGGAAAAATCTCATTAAGGTGCTTCAAAGTCCCAAAGCCTCGAACAAATAGAAGCTCTGTCAGTACTAATCAAAATGCGTAAGGTAGGGACATAAGGTGTAGTACGTAGATAATTGAATATGCTCTAAAGAATAGACGAAGCCTCAAAACGGTGAAAAGAAAACTACGTACATGCGAAAGGAGACAAGGAAGGCGATGTCACTCCCAATATTGATAATACAGTTAAGGTAGCTGAGGAGTTCTACAGAGGTCTGTACAGGCACAACCAGGACGATAATTTAAGAAGTTGTAGCCCAGAGGAATCAGACGTCCAACCAATAACGACTAGGGAAGTAAAGGAAGCCTTGGAGGGAATGCAAAAAGCCAATGCCGCTGGGGAGAATCGGGCAACAGCAGATCTGTTGAAAGACGGTGGATAGATTGTGCTAGAAAAACTGGTCACCCTGTATACGAAGTATCTTTTGACTAAGAGCTCATAAGAATCTTGAAACAATGCTAACATTCCATTATTCCATAATAATAAAGGGGGCGTCGAGGACTTGGAAAATTACAGGCTAATTAGCTTACTGTCCATAGCCTGCAAGCTAACTACAAAAGCATTAGCTCATAGAATTAGATATTGACGTGGACAGCGCGTGTAATACACAAGGACGAAGAAACGACGACGTTTCTTCGTCCTTGTGTATTACACGCGCTGTCCACGTCAATATGGAATACCAACTAGCCCGGTCACACACCTTGCTTCATAGAATTAGGGCCATCTATTTCAAACAAAAGACCAAGCACGATTTCGTACAGGCCACTCGGCAACAGATCATATTCACACTTCCAATTTGGTGACAGAGATATACTCGGAATATTAACAACTATATATTGCCTTCATACATTACTGAAAAGCATTTGATCCGGTCGAAATCTCGGCAGTCATGCAGGCACTATGGAATCAGTGGATGGACGAACCATATATGAACATAATGGAAGCAATCTACAGCGGCTTCAGAGCTACCGTAGTCCTCCATAAAGAAAACGATCAAATTCAAATAAAGGAGGGTATAAGGCAGGCAGATACGGTCGCTCTAATGCTATTCACAGCGTGCTTAAAGGAGGTTTTCAGAGCCTGGATTTGGAACAATTATGGGCAAGAGTTAATGGAGAGTACCTTAGTAACCTGCGATTTGCTTATGACAGTACCTTGTTGAGTAATTCGGGGGACGAACTGCGAGTCATGATTACTGAATTGGACATTAATGTTTGGACATTAACAAGTGGATGATTACTGAATTTGACATCAGAAAAAGAAGGATTTCGTACAGGCCACTCGGCAACAGTACCGTATTCAACAGACCGTATTCGCCGCTGCAAGGCCTTTGCCTTGCAGCGGCGTATTCAGGCTGATGATGATGGACGACTGCTCGTACTTTGGTTTCCAGCGTCTGCAGTTTGCGTCATATCGGCGTAATTTTGATTCGAATACTTAGTTCAGGGCAAACATTACGTTTTAAGGCCAGAATTGCAGCGACATGACGCCGTTAATTATAACCAGCACTTGCTCACCGCAGCGGTTATACTAAAAAAAATGATATCACATTTCAATTCGCGAGTACTGTACAAGTACACACATGGAGTCGTCGAGAGATCTCATATCTTCATCTTAGCTTGGAGACGCCTTTGCTGGCCCCATGCGACCAAGAACTTCAACATTCGACTCGAGGGCTAGCAAGGAAAATGCTGGCGCTGCTACTGTTTTGAGTACTAGGTTAGATCACGTGATACCCCTTCCCTTTGGTAGCACTCGCATGTCTTGCAGTACACCATTGTATGACGTTGTTTAGGCGGCACATTTTTTCACCTCTTTGGGAAGCACCATCGCTTAACATTGTTTGAAGGGCATATTTCTCCTACGTCGAGGCGAAATCATTCCACGGGTAGACGGAGGCCGAGTTCACGGCGTTGCCGTGGTCTCATATGTGAACACACACTTGTCGGATCGTGCAGTGTCGATTTCATGTGACCGTTAACACTTTCATGACCGCGCCTATTCCCATCGTTATTATGCTAACGACGCTTTCATGTTCAGATTCTGGCGCTCCATGAGCGCTTCTGGACAGCTAATGCCATCGAAAGTGTAAAAGATCATGTTTTTTATCAGTTTCGCTTGTGAATTCCTTTTTCCCGCCCCAGGGAGATTTTTAAAACTCGTTCGCAGTAGGGTACGTCAGCGCTCGTAGTTTCATACAAGGTCCACGTCGCTCGCGGGTGCTCCAGGGAAGCGGCGAATTTCGACGGATTCTGATGAATATGACAGAGAATCCCTGTAGCAGCGCAGACATGGAAAACGACTTCAATTAGTCAGACTTCAGTACTGACGGTGAAAGTGCGTCAAGCCGCCCCGGAACATCAGCAGCTATCCACCGGTAAGTTTCGTCGTCTCCAAAGGCCGTTTTATCGCGGCTGCGTGTCGATGTAAACGTATCCAATGCGTACTAAAGGTCACAGCTGTTATCTGAAAGGTGTCAACTTAGTCCGGGCGGGTGTATTTACCGCTGGCTGCTGAAGGAGCAAAGTTCTCTCCACTAAGATAGCGAGGAGTGAACCTTGACCTAGTACTCCGGAGTGCCGTGCGGCGACTTCTTCGTGTTTTCACCGCAGAAGTCGTCAGAGAGATATGTAACCACACAAATATGCGTGTATGCATATTTTTGAAAAGCGACGTCGCAGTGAGTTGAGTCTTCTCCAAATCGTGCTGCCAGCTACATTCATTCACCCTAATCATATGGCGCAACAATATGAGCCCTAAACGAAAAATTACACGCTCTCTCGCAAGCTTTCTTTCTGCATTTCACTTAATCGTATCGAGTGAATTACCTTCCCGGCAAGAATATCGCAACCCACTGACCACACGCTCCAACTTTTAAAGCCACGCTCACACACAACTACCCTCTCGAATTCATTTTTCGCTCGAACAGCATCACATTAGAATGTCCGCCTTCCCCAACAGGTTGTGTTTATCAAATAGTCAATATTTGCCCATTACTGGTTTATCTTCAGTGTTGAAAAACTAATCAGCCTTTATCCTACAAATTCATCATTTAACGCGGGTATTAGTGCAGTGTGTCTGCCCTTTTAAAAATGTACCACTGGTAACTCCATTGAATTGCATGTATGCGCACTTGTATGTGGTTGTGGCGCTCAGTGATGAAGCACGTCGATGAGATAGGGGCATCAGTGAACCGTGTTTGTTTTCTTTCTATTTGACTGTTAAGGTATATATATATATGTGCCCACACGTCAAAATATTATCAATTGTAAGTCAGCGCTGTTGTCGCACCTTCTTCGTCTTGTCCTGTCTCAATTTTGCGCTGTTTTTTGCCACGTTTAATCTAAATAACAGCCCCCATAAAGAGGCCATTAAAGGGGTCATGAAACACCTTTTTAAGTGGTCTTCGAATGAGCACAGCATCGGAGTCTGTGGCCTCAAGTATCGATTGCCCCCAAACTTTCTCGAATCATGCAAGGACGTGCGGAGTTACAGGAGCTTGTCGCGCGCTTTTAGGGCTTTCTCTCTTCTCATGATCCGACGAGCGCGCCGGAAGTTACACAGGGAGGGATTGCACGGGGGGAAATAAGTTACGTCAGCGCGCGTCATGTGCTTGAGCGCGCATGATGAAACGCGATCGCTCCTTCCCGTTGCGATTCCTGTGCGCGAGTGTGGCTCACTGCGTAACGTTAACATACTGTGGAGCGCCGAGCGTCCACGTAGTGGCACCCTAGGTCGAGAAGCGCATCTTATCCAAACGGCGTTTTTTATTTCTATCAGTTATTGACCAATAGCATGGTATCTGCTGTTCGACGTCAAACAGCAGACGCCGCCAGCTCCGAAGAAAGCGAGCACAGGCCACTGTACGAAAAGAGGACGCCTAGGAAAACGGCAACTTCGCGCTTCGCTTCTAAACTCTTTGGCACACACGACTGCAAGATTTGGCTGAGCTGTTCATACCAGTGTGTGCTATCCTTAGGATGTTATCCAAGCCCGTACGATGCTATCCAACCCCGAGGATTGGCTCATGACCCCTCTAAAGAAAGAAATTGACCTCACCTGCCATGAGGTGTGGTTGCTCATACACCGACTTGCGGATTGCATTAGATTTTTTAAGCCGTGGTTTGAACATTTAGCAACACCATGCATAGCGCCTCTCGAAGAATTCTTCACATTGAAATGGGAGCAAAATATTCGAAGCATGCTACTTGCCTCCGATGAGGTCGGCGTAAGCTGCCTGCACACGCGGGCCGTCGCCCATGCATCCTCGAAATTCAAGTTTCTTCAGGGAGTTCACTCGTGGTCCCACGTCTGTCGTGTCCCCAGCGTCCAGCGTGGGAGGCCGTGAAGAGAGCGTCAGTGCAGCGGCCATAGCTGCGATATCTTCGGCGCGTATCAAGCATTCTTGCACGGACAATGATGTCAGCGTTGGGCTCTGGACCACAGCCTCCAGTAGTGCCGAGGGACTACAGTACAGGGTGCCCTTGACCTGCACCAGGAAGGAAATGTGCTCGCTGTGAGCAGCTCACGGCAATGGAAAATCCCATGAAACTACCGCGAAAACAAAAAGGAATGCGCGCTAGGTTGTATCAACTTGCGCTCTAGTGTAAAATCTGTGTGATTTGACAGACTGTGAATCACTTGTGTCGCATACCCGAATGCCATGGGCCTCGGCATTCGGGTATGTGCCGCACGAGGCTGGTGAAAAGGATTTCACGTTATGCGTCGCAAGTATGTAACGTTATATCTTAAAGCAAATAGGCGCACTATGGGAACAAGGACAAAAGGGAGGAACCGACGACACAAAGCGCACACTCGCAACTGAAGGTTTATTGAAAGAGTACACATAAATACGTTACAAAAAAAGGGGCACGTGGTGCAATTTTCCTCGCCGAAACAAAACAAAACGAGATAAGCATCCCCTTAACAGATCATGAAAGCGCATGCGTCTATACACAAAGGAAGTTCGAAGAAAACCGGACTAAAGAAAATTCAAACTGCGTGGGGAGGAGGGGGGGGGGGCGGAGGAGAGGGGAGAGGGGAGGGCAGACAAGTTTAATGCAGTGTGTTGATCAAATATGAATATTCTATCTCTGTTATGGCGATAGAAGGGTGGCTGACGCATCTATCCCCGCATCTCTTTATGTGAAAAGCTTCAATTAGTTCGCGCGTGGTTTTATCTCGATGCCTAGATAGAACCATCGCGTCAACGAGAAAAGGTGAGCAACGAGAAAAGGTGAACAAAAGGCGAGGTAAACACACCTCGCCTTTTGTTCAATGCGCAACCTGTGTCGTGTACCTCATACCACTGTCATGTGGCCGTGTATACGTTGGCCAAACTGGCCGTTGCTTAAATATTCGCCTCCAGGAGCACAACAGAGCCGTGGCGTCAAGAGAGGGTGCCCACTTGTCCCAGCACTGAACCACGTGCGGATGCTCACCTTTTCTCGTTGACGCGATGGCTCTATCTAGGCATCGAGATAAAACCACGCGCGAACTAATTGAAGCTTTTCACATAAAGAGATGCGGGGATAGATGCGTCAGCCACCCTTCTATCGCCATAACAGAGATAGAATATACATATTTGATCAACACACTGCATTAAACTTGTCTGCCCTCCCCTCTCCCCTCTCCTCCGCCCCCCCCCCCTCCTCCCCACGCAGTTTGAATTTTCTTTAGTCCGGTTTTCTTCGAACTTCCTTTGTGTATAGACGCATGCGCTTTCATGATCTGTTAAGGGGATACTCATCTCGTTTTGTTTTGTTTCGGCGAGGAAAATTGCACCACGTGCCCCTTTTTTTGTAACGTATTTATGTGTACTCTTTCAATAAACCTTCAGTTGCGAGTGTGCGCTTTGTGTCGTCGGTTCCTCCCTTTTGTCCTTGTTCCCATAGTGCGCCTGTTTGCTTTAAGATATGAACCGTTACCAACTAGCCCAAATGGCTGTTTTGCTACAATATGTAACGTTATTCGTGTGATAACCTGCGAATCGTGTTCGACATGCACTGGCGTCCTTTTATGTCGATTTTGGTATATATCAAGTTAGGGAGGCGACCACGAGAGCGCAGACAGACAGATAGACAGACAGACAGACAGACAGACAGACAGACAGACAGACAGACAGACAGACAGACAGACAGACAGACAGACAGACAGACAGACAGACAGACAGACAGACAGACAGACAGACAGACAGACAGACAGACAGACAGACAGACAGACAGACAGACAGACAGACAGACAGACAGACAGACAGACAGACAGACAGACAGACAGACAGACAGACAGACAGACAGACAGACAGACAGACAGACAGACAGACAGACAGACAGACAGACAGACAGATAGATAGATAGATAGATAGATAGATAGATAGATAGATAGATAGATAGATAGATAGATAGATAGATAGATAGATAGATAGATAGATAGATAGATAGATAGATAGATAGATAGATAGATAGATAGATAGATAGATAGATAGATAGATAGATAGATAGATAGATAGATAGATAGATAGATAGATAGATAGATAGATAGATAGATAGATAGATAGATAGATAGATAGATAGATAGATAGATAGATAGATAGATAGATAGATAGATAGATAGATAGATAGATAGATAGATAGATAGATAGAAACGCTCGAGGTTCCTAGGGTTCGCTAAAAATGCTTCGCTCTTAAAAAACGCTCAAAATGCCTTTGGTACGCCAAGAAATGCTTCGCATTTAAAGGGACTCTAAAGTGAAATAATGAATCGGTTAAGATTACTACATTGCACTTTGAGAACTCTAATGTCGTTACTTGTCCCATTACAGGCTTATTATTAGAGGAGAAAATTAGGGTCAAAGATTCATTCATTAGTTTCGCGCCGAAATCTCCGCATGTGATGTAATTCGTTTCCATGTTCATTTTTCGTATTGTGGCGGCATTGTCGCAACAAAATTTCCTTAAACTTGGTATGCTAGGTCTGTGGGCCTCTCAGAGGACAATTTGCTTCTTTTTTATTGATTAGGTACTATGTGAGACCTAGTAGATGCCATCAAACCCATGACGTCACGTCGTTTGGTGCTGGAATTTGAAGCTGGCACCGCCACCGGCATTTTATTTTTGTGCTTTTTCTGTCTTAGCAAGCGTGATCTCGCGGCAAGCGCTGTGAGCTTGTAATTTTTAAACAGTGATTTACTAGCGTAAGAAAAATCGTTTTTCCCTTTAGAGTCCCTATAGAAGACACCGAAGACGTTTGGCTAGCGACAGGCAAGAAAGCTATACTTGGTAAGAGGGAGGCAACGGCCAAAGCAATCTAATCGTGGCGGCCATTGAAACAGCTTTGTCGTGTGTCTCTTTGAGAACACTTATTCGGTTCAATTGTGTTGTTGAAAGAAGAATGATCTCGGCCTTGCGATCGCCAACTCTCTTTACTTCACTATCAGCGCACCCTAATCACTAAAAGCATACTGAATGGCCCGCATCAAATCCACAAATACTGAGCTTGCCCTTAGTGCATTCAAAAATCATTGATATTTTGCCACTTTTTTATATAGCACTCGCATTATTTACTCGGGTAAACTGAAGAGAAGCTTTGCAGAGAGGAGGAAATGCAGAGGAAGGACTATCTAAAGCATTTCTCTCGCGAGGCACCCCACGCGGTTTCCAGGTGTTGAAACATAACCGCGGAACAAAATCTGTATATTTCCGCATCAGCGTCTAGACTAGCCATTCTGGAGACCGGAATCGATGTGTTTCTCGAACCCTGGTGCCAAATCTCCTTCAGAAATGACCCATACATGAGATATGGCAAAGTCATTGTTTCAAGTGGCATTGTTCGTGACATTTTGTTCAAACTGCCTTCCCTCCCCCTCCTCCT
This sequence comes from Rhipicephalus sanguineus, assembly GCF_013339695.2. Classification (NCBI taxonomy): domain Eukaryota; kingdom Metazoa; phylum Arthropoda; class Arachnida; order Ixodida; family Ixodidae; genus Rhipicephalus; species Rhipicephalus sanguineus. The sequence continues at coordinate 85,319,259 of NC_051185.1, read as the reverse complement.
TCCCTCGCCCTTCCTCCCCCCTCCCCCGGTCAAAGCTTCACTCTCCCGGCTCTTGCGGGAATAAATTTGGCGAATTGCGGCCTGCTAGTTGAGGTTAGTTCGACCAAACCAGCGATCTTGAACGTTGCCGGGCGCTCTCGGCAATTGGCAGATACGTCAAAATGTCGCGCTGCATAGTGCGGAACTTTGACAGCGGGTACGAGTCTTTATGCTAATACGTGGGCTGAGAGGCAACGCTTGAGGCGAAGAGTGCTGAGTATCTGTGTGCAGGGTCATTGGCACCTGTACGTGAAATCAGACTTTTGACAGGGTACATTTCGCTGCTGGCTACGGTGCGTTAGCTTAAACGTATGGACAGGAACGGCGCAGCGAGTGTCCAAGCAATACGTCGATAATCGCAACACAATCGCGCCATCAGTCTTACCTGAAGACTCTGAAGGGTCACGTGCCTTTGAACGAGGTAGGCGAGAGACCGGCTCCGCCGCGCAGTCAGGAAGGTGGCTCCTACGGACAAGTGCTTCAGGCTCCGGTTATAGACCACGAAGCGCAAGAACTTGTCTGCACTTCTCTCAGATGCCTGCATGTGCGTCCGATTTCCAAGAGTTCCAGCACAGATGTAACTCAGAGTCTTGCATATGCCGATTTATGTTTTTATAAAATGTACAGCAAAGAACTCTGATGAGAGCACTGAGGGACGTGGCAAAAGGCGGAAACCTGGCAATTCAATTTTCATCGTGCGGCTACGTGCCGGCGTTTAAAAAATGCCAAATTCTAAGGCGACACAAGAACCAGAGAACACGTGCGACAGTTGAGGCGTTCACGATTCATAATACAGACGCATCCTGTGCAAGCATGCCATGTAACAGCTTAACTGACAAGGAACTTTGCTTTCTCAGCGCCATGAGTTTGTAATCGCCTGTCACATGTGCGCGCTCTGATGTGTCCTAATACTAATCTATCATCAGGCATTCCAATGGAGAACGTTTTATGCTTTTGCACATCTCGTTTCGCGCATATCTGATTTTATATAATATCTTGCGATTAGTCCGCGCCTATGTCCGTGTCTTTTTGTCCTGTCTCTTAGGAACGTCGCGGGAGCCAACGTTTCAACAAACGGCAAACTTATCACGACCCAAAAACAAAAAGCATGGACGCTCTTCTGAATGAAAACGGGGGAGTTCAGCGAGCATGGCAATGATTCGCATTGTGCATATTTACATCAATGACACACATGTTTATCAATTAGCTTTGCCAGTGTCGAAAATGGTAACCTTCAGCCCAGCGTTACGTCCTGAATGCCGTAATTTGTTGCCTCTGTGCACTGCTGCGAATTGCATTGCCATAAATATCTGCAATCGCGAAAACATATTCGCGAAGTTTGTTCGGTACTTGCCTCTTTATTCTTTTTTGCGTACGCGATCGCTTTGACTTGCCTTGATTTGCAGTTTTGTACTGCGCGTCCGCGTGATGCCTTTTGTTGTACTGCGTAGAATTCTGGAATATTTCTGGCACTATGCTTCCTGATTCAATTCGACCATTACAGAGGCGCACTGTGAGAGATTTTTCACACAAAATGTACTGGAACAAAAAAAACCAAGCACTCTAACAGAATCCATTCTGAGTTACTGCGAGTCCTAAACAAGTGTTCATTTGGCAACATACACCATTTCATTATTTAATTTATACGCCATTCCAACCAATATGGATGTTCCACACTATGACGATAGATGCCTTTAGCGCCATGGAGTAATGTAGTTCGTGGGGGTGAAGCGTTCAAACGAAACCCCTCATGAATCAATACACTGCAATTATTCTACATAATTCCTCTAGTGCTATTTCTTGGAAAAGGCGTAGCAGTAACTTAGTAGGTTCTTGCAGAGTGACAATGGGAGATGCTCTTTATGGGAAAAACAGATTTTTTAGGTATATATATATATATATATATATAATAGCTTGTATGCTACTCTGTAAAGAGATGGGGAATGGTATTAAAAGATTTCAGAAGAGAGACAAGAAGAATGATACTGCGGCAAATACTCGGTATGTGACACTATAAGTATATATACTGATTTCATGTCGTTTCATGCTTGTTAGAAATAACGCGCATTTGCAGGGCACCCTAGCCTCACAAATGCTACCCGCGACTCCTATGATATGCATACTTAATAAGGTATGGGGCGAAGTGGAAAAAGCGATTTTTTTTTCTTTTTCGATTTTTTGTCATCCTAAACGCGCAATTTATCGTCCGTCATTTTGCTGCACAAAGTTTCTGTGTACGCAGTTTCTTTTAAAAGATACAAGCAAAAAAACGCCAGGCCTGCGCTGAAACCGCAGCACAGTCACAGCGAAAGCTGGAAGAGCGGCGTTTCTAGAGCCCGTTAAGCTCTCTTGGGGCTACGATACAAGTACACTAGAAAGGTACCCACTACGCCATAAATCACAATTTTTGTGAAGTTGGGAAGCTTTAATTGTAACACCTACTAAGCCGATGAAGAATTATGGCTCAGCCCTTTGTAATGGGTTGGAATCTATACGGCCCACCAGTTATGTAATTTGCATTGGGTGACGCCCGGTCGCTATTTCCCCTCTCCCGTCATGCTGTATAACATACGTTGACGTGGGAGAGAGACGGGGGGGTGCGAAGAACTTTACTGAGACCCCGAGGAAATGGATCATGCGCTTATGGGCTTCCTTGGCAACTAATACAAGTGCACTTGCGAGGGACCCACTACGCTATAAATCATTGTAATTTTACTGAGACCCCGAGGAAGTGAATCATGCGCTTATGGGCTTCCTTGGCAACCAATACAAGTGCACTTGCGAGGAACTCACTACGCTATAAATCATTGTAATTTTTGAGAAGTAGGGCAGCAGGCACTGTGCCATTTTTCGTCATTCTACGGAGAGCATTGGTACCTGCTAAACCCATGTAAGGCATTATGCGCACTTTGTTGATGCTGTGCCTGATGACGATGAAGAATTGTGGCAGAGTCCTTTCTAATGGGTTGGAAGCATTCAACAACCTACTCGTTGCGCAATTCGCATTGTGTGACGCCTGGTTACAGAATTCGCGTTGTGCGACGCTTGGTGCTTATTTTACTCTTCTACCACGCTATATTGCATATGATAATGTGGTTCCTTCCCGACATGAAGCCTGTATAGGACCTTTTAGCAAAGCAGTTTCAAGCATCGGCATGGCTCAGAGGTTGAATACTGGGCTCCCATGCAGAGGGCCCAGGTTCGAACCACGTTCCATCCTGGAATTTTTTTCTTATTTCGTTTTTTTTTCTTATTTCGAGCGATACCGGTTACGGACACCGGCGGCGGCGGCGGACAACTACGGCGCCAAAAACGGCCGGTGAAATGATCTCATAACAGCTTTCGCTGTAAAATGTTAGACCACTCATCTACGAAACCGAAACTGAAAGTGCAAGTTGTGTGTGCATCATAAGATTAGCTTGATATGTATTATTTTGTTGGTTATTTAACAATCATATCAAGTGTGAACGCGTAATAATGCTCTAACAGCATTGGCAACATATCATTTTATTCATAAAAGTCAAACATCTCTCAAAGTGGACGCGCAATGTCGCACATGTGTTGTTTACATTAAAGGGCACTTATGTGAGCCTGTTAGCCGTCAAATTTGTTTTGTATGACGCTGTGTATCATTTCAATAATGGCAAGAGAAGCACGTTCGATATTTGAAGCAAGTTAGCATCGAGCCTGGCCTCTACACTGCAAAAGATTGCCTGACAAATGATGGACACCGCATCATGAATGCATTCCGTCACGGCACTGATGCTGCAAGCAGGCTAGAAAAAAATGGCGAATTGCCTGTCGAGCGAATTCACGCAAGAGAAAGGTCCGAGATGGAGCTGGCTACAAATTTCGAGATTTTTGACGCTCCTGATTTCCTTGTATATGTGCTGCACCTGTTTCAAATCTTTTTTGTTGACTTTCTCAAAACATATTTTTGGCATTTTTGCGTACGCGAACGATCATAACTATTTAGCGAATAAGGAGTTTGTATTAAAACATGGCTGACTTCCTTATCACATTAGAGGCTCTGCAATGCACATAAATAAGTACAATCGTGCCACAAGATTTAATAAGGCTGCCTGTTAGAAAAGGTGCCCTTAGGGTTAGTGCATAATTTCTTGGCTATTTAATCACTATGTCTTTATTATTTATCTGATCTCATTTGTTTTAATTCATTACACTGGCCAAAGGTTCCTTCATGTCCCTGCAAAAAATTAATTTGTTTTATTGAGTTGAATTTGAGCTAGGAATGTTGGCGTAAGGCCCAATTTCATGAAATTCCTAATTATGAAAGATTAACCAAAAATTGAACTTGCCTTAAAATGCTCACATGTGCTATCTATCTATCTATCTATCTATCTATCTATCTATCTATCTATCTATCTATCTATCTATCTATCTCAGACAGACAGACAGACAGACAGACAGACAGACAGACAGACAGACAGACAGACAGACAGACAGACAGACAGACAGACAGACAGACAGACAGACAGACAGACAGACAGACAGACAGACAGACAGACAGACAGACAGACAGATAGACAGATAGATAGATAGATAGATAGATAGATAGATAGATAGATAGATAGATAGTAGATAGATAGATAGATAGATAGATAGATAGATAGATAGATAGATAGATAGATAGATAGATAGATAGATAGATAGATAGATAGATAGATAGATAGATAGATAGATAGATAGATAGATAGATAGATAGATAGATAGATAGATAGATAGATAGATAGATAGACAGACAGACAGACAGACAGACAGACAGACAGACAGACAGACAGACAGACAGACAGACAGACAGATAGATAGATAGATAGATAGATAGATAGATAGATAGATAGATAGATAGATAGATAGATAGATAGATAGATAGATAGATAGATAGATAGATAGATAGATAGATAGATAGATAGATAGATAGATAGATACATAGATAGATAGATAGATAGATAGATAGATAGATAGATAGATAGATAGATAGATAGATAGATAGATAGATAGAAAAAAATTTAATGATAACCCCGGAGATCCTAGACTGTCTTCCAGTCATCACACCTTTTGGTGCGCACGATACATATGCGTAACACAAAGTTAATTCAGCTCTACGCCATAATTATGCCAATATTTGCTGAAGCTTCCATTCGTTTCAACTGTACTTAAATCAACGAAGCAGAAGAGGTTCCTCCCATCATTTTAGTATGGAATTGTGCGCGTCAATAGACGAAAGTGAAGACTGAAACATGCACTGCCTTCCCTTGAAGGGGTGAAAGACGAGGTCTGATAAATGAGTTATAATATGTAGTAATTGATGGGATTTAACGTCCCAAAACCACAATATGATTATGAGAGACACTATAGTGGAGGGCTTCGGAAATTTCAACCACCTGGGGTTTTTAACGTGCACCTAAATATAAGTACATTGGCCTCGAGCATTTTCACCGCCATCGAAAATGCGACCGCCGCGGCCGGAATTCAATCCCGCAACCTGCGGGTCAGCAGGATAAATGAGTTTGTCATTCGCTGTAGGCACCTGAACTCTGTGTTTGCGATACAAGTTATCTCACTGCATCATCCTTAAGCCACGCTGCAAAAAAGACTGAAAGCGGTGCCTTTACCGGGCGTTATAAATGACTCTCAGTGCTAACGCTTCATTGGATTTGCGGTACTCACCTTGATATCAACCAAAATGAGAGTGGTGAGAACAGAGGCGTGCTCCACGTAGACACCAAGTGCGCGCGCGAGTTGCTCGGTAATGTAGGCGCTGGAGATATACAGATGCACGAGGTTCGTCAGTGCGGCTGCTGCCCGAGGCCAAGCGTTCTCGGCTGCAGTCAACTGAGGCGGGAATGGAACAATAATAGGTGGAAGCGGACAGAATGAAGACTTGTAATCTTTACGCATATTAAACTGCAGCACATTCACAAGAGGACTGGTCTGGGCTAATTTTCAGGAAATGACACGGTTACTAGCGCTCCTTTCTTGTTTCTGCTCCTCTATTGTGCTCGTTTTACCCCTGTCCCGCGTTTTTAAGGGCAGTGATAGTAATCGTACCATGCTGCCCATTGGGAACATATAAAAAAATAGGCGACATACTGTGACTTCGCTGGTCACTCACCGTATCAAATGAGGGGCTTTTTATTTCCAGTAACTTGACAACAGCTGCGCCGGTCCTTATGGCGTGCCACAGGACGCGGGTCTCCAGCAGGGTCGTAGACATGTCCAAACTGATGGCAGTTACGCACCTGTGCCATCAAAGCCAGTATGAAGACCATCATATATTTGCCATACATTCAAGAAAGTGCTGTGGCCAATTAACTCGAGTCATTTACATCCTACGAAATAATGTTAGCTTCACACACAGAATTGGCGCGCCCGCCCTTCCACTGTGAACGAGTCTATAAGCTGGTTTCTCCTCGTACCGTAAGTATATTTTTTCGGATAATGTAAATGCTACGCATATTAAGAGCAAGAAGTCCATCGTTGCTACCTAAAACATTCCATTCAGGCTGAGCAGCGATGAAAGAATCACTGATGAAATTTACCAGAATGGTCGTTTCCGAACAAAAACCAGCGATAAAGATGTGTCCTCGAATGGAAAAGTAAACAATCTGAAACGCTCGAGAAGTACATGACCTCACAAAAATGTGTAAGTGCTGTTGGACGTAGCATTTATTCAGATTCTCTGCAGAAAGGAATGTGACGGCTGTGGGCGGAGCTAGCCTTTTTTGGTACGTTGCAAGCGACAATAAAGCAGCATACTATGTTAATGTGGGATGGGGTGAGGATGGGGTTCATTTTGAAGGCATTACTTGAGAACTAGGACTCTGTCAGCGACGAGACGCAATTGTGGGAGACACGACAAGCGGTTCTGGCCAAAGCACTGCAGAGAAGCATAAGTCAGCTCTTGGCTCGCTCCCATAAGGGCATCTGCTCCAAAACTCAGGACAAGATTTTATCCTGCTTCGTCAGCAGTACATAGTCAATCTACGCATCAATGCTTCCCTCGTTTGGCACGATATTTTGGGGCTGATACCGTCTGAGGCACCTTCAGCAAGTTAGAACATAAATTTCAGTTCTACGCCCCAGTTGACGTTCTATTGCCTTTTCCTAGTTTAACTGAAGAATCAATGGGAAATCAATAGGGAATCAAACAGAAAGCAGGACTAGAGAAACTTGAAACAAGGCACTGTCATGACAGGCTAAAGCTATTTTATTTGTAATATCACAAGGAAAATACGAGTTGATTCATCCGCATTCATAGCACCTGCCATTAGCCGCTTTACTAGGTCTCTTCACGCAAAAAAGATGGCCGAGCTGAAGTGCAGAACAAACACTTTTACGCACTCTTTCTTCCTCGGACATCCCAACTTTTCTGCAGGCTATCAGAAATGAAGCTCCGTAAGCGCCACTACGCTTGAAGCGTCATGTAACGTCATGTACCCATTTGCTATCGCTTTCACTTTGCTGTGTTCAAATAAATGGTAAACCTTTCTTTTTCTCTTTTTTCTCTCTTCGACTTTTTGTGCTATTTGAGTACAATGTCAGAACCTGTGAGTAATTTGTGTTATGTAAATACTTCAAATGTGAGTACCTTGTGCTATGTGAGTCTGACTGCCGTGTAATTTGTTCCCTTTCGTTGTTTTGCATATTATACCAATGTCATTGCTTCGCAGAATGTTACCTCATGTATTTTTTTTTCTTTTTCTTAATGTGCAACGCTATTCAATACTTCGAGCTTGTGCTGTGTTGCTGCGTCGTGTATTTATGCCCCACTCCTGCCAAAGCCTTCGTAGAAGTCCGGCAGTATGTAACAAAGTAAAAAAATAAAAGAAATAAAAATGAGAGCTTAATAATCTGCGTCCGCTGTGAAACGCTCGAGCCCAACTGTAACCCAGCGCTAGGTTTTGTCTTTGCTAAAATCGTTCATTTGCTTTGCGTCAATATTTCCCTCAGTGCACCACCGCATCACCCTGCAACCGTTTACCGGCGATTAGCTGATAAAATTATAGTGCGGCAATGTAGAGAAGTGCCACCGCGAAACGCAGTGATTGGTTAGTGAAGTAGTGTGAAAGGCAAGGAGGGTTGTGAGAGGCACAAGCTAAGGTTGTTTTTTGCGACGCCGAACCACATGTATCTGTCACATATATATCCCGATGGTGTCTTCGCGTTCGTCCCTCAATCCTCTCTTTTCGGCCTAAACCTACTCAACATTCAAGGTAGACCAAGCATACCTAGAGGAGTTAAAACCTGGGCCATAACAGTCGCTGGTTTTGAAAAGGCGCTCTTTTTCACCTGTGTTGCCGCAGTAGCAGGTGGATGAGGAAGGAGGCACGAAGCACGTCCTGACGTTCCGGATGGCTCATTAAGCCCCCACAGCCCTGCAGCGTGAGCTCGCCCCACGCGTGCTCGCGGAGTTCGATGCTGCCCCGGACAAGAATACTGTTCCACAGCTCCAGGTCGGACACGATCCAACAGCGCTCCTTGTCTGGATCCCACGTGCAGGAGCGGTCAAAGGCCGAATCGCTGGCATCAACTGCGCAAACACGAACAACGGAATCGATCCTCACTCACCACACGCTCATCTGCAAACTTCACGAAAAAGTGAAAGCAGCTTCGCACCAGCGGTGCCAAGACTGAAGTAAGTGCGGAGCTGGGCGTCCTTCATTGTTTGCCTTTATTTTTCTTTCTTTAGTCCTGTCTGTCTTTCTTTCTCTCTCATATATCTGTTTTTCTTCTTATTTGTCTGTTTATTTCTGTTTCTTTCTTTCCCTTTTTTACGTATTTCTTACTCTTTCTCGCTCTCTCTGTCTTCTCTTTCTTGGCTTTCTTTTTCTTTCTCTCTCTGTTTCTTTCTCTGTCGTTCATTTTCTTTATTTCTATGCTACGCTTTACTCTGTCTAATTCTTTTTTCCCTTCTTCTAATCCTGATTTCTCTCCTCACTCTAATTCCTCTTTCCCACCGCCTTACTATACTGTAATATACAAGGTTATGCTTTGCTCTGCTGGCGTGTCTGAATAGCCGAGTGGTTGCAACGCTCGCCTTCTTATCGTCGGTACGAGGGTTCAAAACCGGCCTCACCAATAATTTTTTTTTCGCCAATAATTTCTCTCTTTCTCTTTTTTCTTTATCTGTTTCTATTTCTATTTCTAAGCATTATCAAATCATGAATGGTAATCTACCACTATCCCTCAAGAGAAAGGTATATAACAGCTGCATCTTACCGGTACTTACCTACGGAGCAGAAACCTGGAGACTTACAAAGAGGGTTCAACTTAAATTGAGGACGACGCAGCGAGCGATGGAAAGGAAAATGATAGTTGTAATCTTGAGAGACAGGAAGAGAGCAGAGTGGGTCAGGGAACAAACGGGGGTTAAGGACATCATAGCTGAAATCAAGAAGAAGAAATGGATATGGGTCGGGCACGTAGCACGTCGGCAGGATAACCGGTGGTCATTAAGGGTAACTGACTGGATTCCAAGAGATGGCAAACGCGTGAGGGGGAGACAGAAAATTAGGTGGGTAGATGAGATTAAGAAGTTTGTAGGTATAACGTGGCAGCAGAAAGCACAGGACCGGGTTGATTAGCGGAACATGGGAGAGGCCTTTGCCCTGCAGTGGGCGTAGACAGGCTGATGATGATGATGATGATGATGATGATGATGATGATGATGATGATGATGATGATTTCTATCTTTCCGTACTCATCCTCTCGCCTATCACTATCATTGCATCTCACGCCGGACCAATCGGCGCACGCGTCCTGGTAGCGAAGCAGCAGAGGAAGAGGACGACGAAGAGAGCGCGTGTCGGTTCATGATGATGATAGGTTTCTGTTCCCTCTGCGCGGACTAATGGTCGGCTAAAGAGCTCCGCTGTAAAAAGACGCCGAGGCTGTGGGCAAGGTACCAGTGGACCGTAGTATGGCACGGGTAATGATGTAAGGGCACACAGAACCGTTGCATAAGTTTCACACCACGCGAAAAACCACGGAACACAAGGACCTTGATGCACGGCGCTCGTCCTGTGTCTTTTCTACGTATGCCTTCTGTCGTCGTCTTCGCCGGTTCATCAATGCGCAGATACCAAAGGGAAACGTACTAGCGGTATGTTTGTCAGTCGATCAGAAGTACTTGATGTTGGGCCAATTAGAACCAACACACAAGAAACCCGTAGAAAGTATAGGGTATGTTATGTTGTAGTAATAATGATATAAATGTGAAGAAACTAAAGTCGACGAAAAGAGACCGAACCTGCGACCATCGAAGAACGCGTCCGATGCTCTACCAAATGAGCTACAGCGGCGGTCCTCCCCCCGTCCACTTTATGGGGTATATATGTTCATATATATTTCTTAAAACTCGCAATCTTGATGACCTGACGAATTTAAAAAAAAATATCGCAATAAACTAACGAAGAACCTGCGCATCGCACGAAAAGAGTGCTTCTCATCTTTCATGGATGCGAAAACGCGCCAAGCGAGCTGGTTTGGGACAAATTAAACGTGCTACTGCATCGTGGTAATAATCGTAATAGCATTAACAAGCTTACAATCGAAGGAAGAGACTTCAGTGGGGTGGAATTGGCTAATGCTGTCAATACTTTTTTTACAAATATGAGTACTTTAGGTAGTCCCACAGATGCATGTCTATACATGAACATCAGGAATAATAAAACTTTATTTCTGCAACCAGTTACAGTGCAGGAAGTGATTTCGACAATCACAAATTTGAAAAACAGCAGCAGTAGAGATATCGACGAAATCCAAAAAAAAAAACCGTGAAATTTGTAGCAGACACAATCGCACCGGTTCTTGCAAACATATTCAATACGTGTTTAACTACATCAACATTTCCAATAAAAATGCAGATAGCCAAGTTAGCAGTACTTTTTAAAAAGGGGAATCGAAATGAATTAGGCAATTACCGCCCTGTATCCATATTACCCATCTTTTCAAAACCTTTTGAAAAAATAATTCATTGTAGGATCTCAAATATTGTGGAGACCTCCAACATATTACCACCACATCAATTTGGATTCCGGAAGAACAGATCAACAGAATTAGCTTTGCTTCATCAGAAAGAGTATATTTTAACGGAATTTGAAAGCAAGAAAATAGTAACTGGTTTATTTGTTGATTTTTCCAAGGCTTTTGACTTGGTAAATCATGAATTCTTGTTAGGTAAGTTAGATATTTATGGTACACGTGATTGTGGGTTAAATTTACTGCGGTCATACTTGTCCCACCGGCGACAAGTTGTTCAAATAAATAACTCGCGATCACAAGTTCTGCCAGTGCATTGCGGTGTTCCACAGGGCAGCATTTTGGGGCCTTTGCTGTATAACATTTACATAAATGACATCGTTAACATTAATAATAATGCCATGTTTATCATATGTGCAGACGACACAACCATATTTTTCTCTGGCAGTAACAGTGACTATCTTATCTCTAATTGTAATAACACATTAGTTCAAGTCCAACAGTGGTCATCGCTCAACTCAATTAAGAATAATGAAAATAAAACAAAGGCCGGTATATTTCGAGCCAAAAATAAGCCTATCCCTCCTCATGCAGATATAATTCTCAATTCCCTTCCAGTTGATGTTGTTGACCACTTTAAGTGCCTTGGCGTTGTATTTAGTGCGCACATGTCTTGGGAATGTCACGTAAATTTGGCACTAACAAAACTAGCTCGAATAACTGGTATAGTCGGTCGACCGAGATACATTCTCTCTCGAAAACTTAAAATATTAGTTTACAATTCTCTTTTCTATTCACACATTAACTATTGCCAACTTGTCTGGGGTACAACTACATTTTCTAATTTACAAAAAATTCACATAATGCAGAAACGATATCTACGTAATGTTTACAATGCTGAGTATAATGCAACAACCACATGCTTCTTCCATAAAACCCGCATTATAACAGCTCATACACTATACTATTATCGGCTGAGTTCTAGATTTAAATATGAAGTGAGAAATAATATACGTAATTTAGATACCTTGGCACATTTGGAAACAAATGAGCATTGCTATAAAACAAGACACAGAGAGCATTGGAATGTTGTCACACCCCGTTTGAATAGTGGCACAGAGCTTTTGTGTTTTTCTTTACCATCGGTGGTGCTAAACCATTTTCAGTTAATTATGGTTTGTTTGGTTGTTCCTTAGCAAAACTTAGATCGATGTTTGTAGAACAAAGATAATTTCGTTTATCCTGGCGTTGTATTGTATTGTATTTTTTTCTATGCATTCTTTTTCAGGCTGTTGTGTATTACTTTTATTCTGCACTGATATGTTTTGACTTGTTAATTGACTGTTTTTCTTTGCTGTTGGTCACACGCCATACATTACGGGCTGCGGACTAGTCAAGCCGCCTATAGGCAGCTTTTTTTCCGTTGTCCTCCATCTGTAAAATACACGGCGGAAATAAAGATTTGATTTGATATTAAACTTGGGAGTGTTAGTCAGCGCCAGTAGTAGACATGACGACGAGTATGGAACACTTTTTCTGCCTGCTGGCTTCATGAAGCCCGTGATCACTTACCGAACTGGCAGCTGACCAATAATCCCTCGTTCGGTGCATACTTGTATCGACCAAAAAACTATGGTCACTTAGCACAAAAACGACAAAAAAATGGAAGAACGCCTCCTCGCTCCTCACTTTTCGTCGGTTTTGCGCTAAGTGACAACAGTTCTTTGGTCAATACAAGTCAATCATCGCTTGCAGGTCGAATTAGCTACATAGGCGAAGTCACGGAAAGCCTGCAAGAAATCGCCAATGCGAAACATATTACGGCCATTGCGAAAGCGGCCTACACAGTCGACCCACTTACCAATAGGCAACAAGTGCTTTTCACTGAAGCTCACCTTCACTCACGTCTGAAGTATCACTTTCGTGGTTCTGCCATACTGAAATGCGCGGCAAAAAGAAAATGTCAGTGTCACGATGGATCAGAGGTGCGATATTCATAGGCGCTGTGGCCCAGGTAGGCATTCTACGGCCAGTGAGCTTAGGCTTAGTGTGAAGCATTGGAACGCCGTGCTTATCGGTAATCAGCCCGGATGGAACTCGGAGCGCTATGATGATTATCGAAAACGACCTGTTTGTGCGAGCGCCTTCGACTGCATTGTACCGGTGGTGCACGAACACGCGACTGCAGTTTCCTCCTCTCGTGTAGGCGAAAACACTATATGGCTCATAAGTAAACAAATCAGGCGCCCGGCCGCGTGGACAAAAAACGGTACCGAAAATCAGGTTGCCAAATATCAGAGGTAGTGGAACACAGCCAGAGGAGTGTAAAGCTTCAAACGAGGGATTACTCATCACTTGGATATGACAAGTGATCAGAAGTGATAATTGACGCACACTTTATCTCAAACGTGGATTAAGCTAGGTTACCTAAAAGGGAGCAAAGGGCAATTAAAGTAATCAGGGCGTGAGAGTGAAGGACATTCTAATAAACAGCAAATCAGCAAATCCGAAAAAAATTGAACTGAAGGGGAACTAAATGTAAATTAACCCCTCGGCAACCAAGCCTCAGCGTGTGAAATCATTGGTGATGTCTGGATGACCGAAAGAGAGCAGTAAGTAGCAATGCAATTCACTGAAAAGATAAAATTTAGTGGCTTGCGAGAGCATAGGCTTTCGCCAGCGCCTTTTTTTAGCGCTGGCTCGAAGGCCTGCAAATATTAAGGACGAAGCACTTCAGGCGCCCGGGATGCCGTCTCATGTAGTCGCTTGGCGCCTGGCTCAAACTACCAAGATAGGTAAAAAAGGGCGTAACAGGTCAAGTCAATACCAAAATAGGTCAAAAGAGGGCGCTTCAGGTCATGTCACAATACCCAGGATGAAGCTTTACGTGAAGCTCCCCCCCGTTTGAAGCTTTACGCTACTCTCCCAGTGTTGCACTACCTCTGATATATGCCAACCTCATTTTGGTACCGTTTGCGTTCACGCGGCCGGACGCCTGATTTGTTTACTTATGAGCCATATGGTGTTTTCGCCTCAAAAAGCGTTAACGAAAAGTTAGAGGCGGAGACGATTTACTGGATAGAAGCGATGGTAAAAAGGCGGCTCTGAGTACCGAAAGGGCAAAAAGGCAATAAGAGGGAGGCATTTTATGACATGCGAGGGCAAGCGCTTTACTGTTTGAAGTGAGGTAGGGTTGCCTTAGAACGCGTACTTATAAAGTGAGATTCAGTAAAAAAGAACAATGTACACGCTCTGGGGAAAAAAGGGAACGACGGAGCATGTTCTGATTGAATATAGACATATTCACCCAGGTGTAGGTTCGGGCATGATCCTACATGAAGCCCTGGTTTTTGTGGAAAAGAATGGTAAGCTGAACAAGCCTGCAATAGAAATAACTAAAAGACCGTTAGAGTTTTGGTGGCAGAAAACTAGACAGATAGGACAAAAATAAATAGTGGGAAAAGTAAGGGCATTCCGCCGTAAGGGAGAGAACTGGGCTGTGAATTTCTTTGTTTTTCTATAGTAAGATTGATTCAATCGTAGTAGAAGAGGCATTACGCCAACTAAAAAAAAGTTTTTTGTCAAGCCTGGTGGCACACGTCACCGCCCCGTTAAAAAGGGGACGCTCATAGCATCCATCTATTCATCCATCCATGCCAAAATAGGTAAAGAGAGGGCGCCACTGCATCAGAAATGAAGGTTTCCTTTCCCGCCATGGATGCCGAGACGACTGCACGTTGTGAACGCCAGCGTGTTCTTCCACGTGCACGCCTGCGTTGCCGAAGGGCTAATTCGTCTGTCTGAGCCAGGGAAGTGATAGTGAAATGCCATCGCCGGGAGTTAGAGGCAGATCTTACCGAAGAGAAACGCGGAGGTGAAACGCCAGCGAATGCTATGTAACCGTCAGCTTCGAAAGACTCAGACGCAGTTCGAGCGTCAACAAGAAAGGCGGACCCGCAGCTTCGACTCAGACACAAACAAGCCAAGCGTCAACGAGGCAGGCGGATCTTCGGTTCTGCTGCTAAGTTTGTGCAGTTTTCATCGTGTGGAACTGCCTTCACTTTTTTTCTATTGCCCTTTCTGATTTCCACAGCGCATGGCACCCATCCACGAACTTTTCTTATTAACATTCCTTCCTTCTCTTTGTACTACCACGTGGTCTTCTCGGTAAGACATGTAATAATATCGGAGCACCTACATCACATCCTTTCCATCCATTCCATTTTTTCCGACTTGCCAATGAGATAAAGGGAAGCTGAAGCACTTTCGAAGAAAAATGACTTTGGAGCGTGTAAAGGCCGTTTGATCCAAGTTGAATTCAAAAAGCGATGTGAGAGTTCTCAAAACGGAACACAAATAACCCTTTTTGGCAAAAAGCAGAGGCTATGGAGCGAACGGGTTGACGTCATACGCGGTATGCCGCGTTATCTGCAATTACAGTGTTGCTGAAGCGTGGCCTCGATTAGCTCCGGCAACAGCATGCCACGAGTTAGTCACGGAGGCCACGGTTGAAGATACGAGAGACGCTAGTGCCGGTAGCGCTCGGCTGTTTGTTGTTATTCCATATACCGCAATCCAGCTGCAGAACTTTCCGCTTCGCTAAACTTACTTCAGCCTTCGTCACAAAAAACAGCGTTCTCGCAGTTCGGATCAGTGAGCGGCGGGAAACTTCCGTAGGAGTGCAGCGCGGCTCCGCCAAAGGAACCGAAGATGACGTAGGTTCCCACGTCCGCACTTTTGGCGCCCTCGCGTGGGCGGAGCAAGACAAACTTTTCTTTCGCATATTCTAAAGCTCCTGCTGCAACAACCGCGGAAAAAGTTACGACATCGTCGACAAAAATGTTGCTCCTTGCTAACTACGAAGTTTTAGCGAATTATAAAACCTCTCAGCTTCCCCTTAACCAGCAGTTTTTCCTACGCGGTAACCGAAGCGGGGGCGTCGGATGAACGACCTCAAAAAGTATTTTCGCACATTCTTTTTTAGCATATAATTTCTCTTTACCCGCTGTTGTTGAAATTGTAGAGAGGGAACTGCAATTAGATCATTTAGGATTTATATTTCCCATCAGTACTTGGAAAGCGGTGCTACGGAGGCCTCCTCGACTCATGTTTGTAGGCACCTATTAAATTCATAAATTATCAAGTCTATCGCGGCCGAATGAAGATGTTATTATGAACGACGCCTTAGTGGCGTACCCTGAATTGACTTAGAGAACTTGACGTTCTTGAACGTGCATCTATGTACATGTACATGGGTTTCTAGCATTTTGATTTTGTGCACTCTTTTGTACTCTTTTAATTACTTTAGTGATTCCCTTACTGCGCTTCTCTGTGCCTAATTATACTACTCACATTACTATATGTCTAGGGAGCATGGAGTGAAATTAAAAATGTGCCTTACCAGTGTTGCCTACACGTATCCTTGAAGCACGGGGCGAATACGGCGGTGACAACGAAGAACGCTTGGCCGTTTCGTGATTAAGGCAACGGCGGAATTCCCGGAATATGGCGGCCACGTCGGTAAATCTCGGCGTTGTTTTCATTTCGCACAGGTTCCGAAGCAAGCTCATGTATTCCGTAGTCCTGACGCTGATGCATGCGTCCTTTGTGGACGATTCCATGCCTGCAGTGTGAACTAAAAGAGCACTGGGAATAGTGAGTCAGCAGGAAGGGTATATCACTATGTCATGGCACTCGTCTGCTTTCGCGCCTCTTACTATAGCATCGCACCTGTCATCGCACCAAACTCATTTAGCTAAACCATTTAGCTATCCTTAATGAAAGATAGTGTCACGTGGTACTGATCACAGGTCGGCAAACTCACTCATGAGTCGACTCACCCAGACACACTTAGACTCAGATCTGGCCGTGAGTCTGAGTAAGTACGGGTGACTAATATTTTGGTGAGCTTGAGTTCGAATGAGTCCGGTTAAGAAAACGTTTAGTGAGCCTGAGTGATTCCGGTTATGGAAAATATTGGTGAGTCTGAGTCCGAGTGAGCCTTAAGTGCAAAATATTTTTCTTGAGTGAGTCTGAGTGAACTCCGCCTTTTGTTGCTGACTTATGGTCTTATCTACCTCTCTTCAGCATTACTATAAGCCTTATATTTGCTAACATTTATATAATCATGTCTATTCACACATATCTCAGAGAACTAGCGTTCATCCCCGCAAAGTCTTTCACGGGACTCTCTTCATAAAAATATCTCGTGTGAGTTGCTTATTTCACAAAAATGTCCTTATTGGATTGACAACACTGATAACTCGCAGTTTAAGGCCCAAGATGAAAAGGCTTATGGTAGAGCATTGATTATCTGAGATAACTGCGTTATAGAGCAATGATACCATGATCAAAAAAGTTAATTTTACGCTAACGGACTCATGAGTCCACTCACTCAGGCTCACTCAGATCCAGGTCAAGCCATGATTCTGAGTGAGTCCGGCTGAATGATACGTTGCCAGTCTGAGTACGAGCGAGTCCGACTGAGGAAGAGTTTGGTGTGTGAATAAGCCCTCAGTGCAAAAATTATTTCTTGGGTGAGTCTGAGTGAGCTCCAATATTTTTACCGACCTATGGTACTGATATCAGTTTCTTTCTTTACGAAGGTAAAGTGGACAACCCCACAAGGGGGCACACTCAGCGCAATGACTACTCCTATGGAGTGATGGTGTCTTTTTCAGGTGATATCAAAATGAGTGTGGTTACGGCGATACAAATGCCTAGGAGATAAAAAAATGTCAGGTTCGCCGCAATGGCGAAGCAATGAATGCGATAGCAATAAATTGGAGTGTAACGCGAAGAACAGAAAGCAGCTCAAAATTGCCAGCGCGTCGCTCGAGCCCAAAGGACGCACGAAAAGAACGCACACAGTACGAGCGCGAACTAGCATGCGTCACAGCTCGACACTGGAAGCGCACTGCTGAAACATAAAAAGGACGCACGAAACGAACGAACAGGTACACACAGGAGGAGCGCGAACTTACTGTCCCAGTCGTTACTTATTTCCGCTTGAACAGCGCGCCCTTTTCGCAAACACGGCCGCTGCAGCGTCGAAGCGACCTTCGTACGCTCTGTCACTTCAGCGCAGACATCGCGGGGAAAGCACAAGACATACAACACCCCGCTCTCCCGCCAGCCGCCCCCTTCTTTCCTCGAGATAAGCGCACGAAGGCGACCACGTTCGCAGGAACGGGGCCAAGATCTTTAAAGCGCGCCACGCGCAGACATCGCGACATCTACGTGGTAACTCAGAAAGCATACTGATGTAAGTGGTGTATATAAATAGCTCGCCGTTAGCAGGCTGAAAGACTGGGCTCTTCGTGGTCTAACCGTCTAACGCCGCGCGCTGGAAAGCGGGAGATCGCCCGTTCGATTCCGCGCGTCGGAAAGTTTTTCTGAATTATTTTTCTTTGTGGCTTTGATATATATATATATATATATATATATATATATATATATATATATAGACATATACATATACGGTGCATGACGGCGGCGACGGCGACGGCAAAAATCAGCCGAGACTGTCCATATAATTGCTATCGCAATAAAACGAAAGCAGAGGAATTGTCCAAGGGGCTCGTTTTTCTGTATTAAGCACAACTAGTAAAACCGACACACAATTAAGCCAAAGAAAGCCTAGAGAAGATTATTTGTGGTTTCTTTACTGTGTTGTAGAGATTCTCACCTAAACTGAAAAACATTAAAGTGGGCGTCATGCACCTTTCATCCGAATTGCTTCATTTCTGTTGCAAATTCCTTATTTCGTAATCCATAACCGTTTTTCTCCGCATTACCTACTCTTAGTACTTCTTATACTTGGTTTATTTGTATTTTGATCTTCGTTTTTAATTGAGGAAAAAAAGGTATTTTGAGGATACCCTTCAAGACGACCCGGATCTTGGCCACTCCCTCGGTGCGGGTTTGCGCCACAAGCTGAATAATATACTCTGTTCTACTCTAGCTTCCGGGCTTGTGGTTGGCTGCTGGAGGGCATAAAAATATGATCCAGTCCACTCTGTGAAGGTTGATGACAAACGAAGCTGTGTAGTACACAGATCTATTTATTTCATTTATTCATGAATGTATTTGTAATTTAGAATTAAGCATACGCTCCACTAAAGCGAGTTCGCCTCGATTTGCGTGGGCCAGAAGTGCCCCGCGCAGGTAATTCATGTTTGTTCGTTTCTTTGTTTCATTTATTAAATTATTTATTTATTTACTCTTTAATTCTTATTTTCAGTGCATCACTGGTGAGTAGTGAATTTTCCCAATTTCCGCGGCACATACCTGCTATAGGCGCTCTCTGTTGAGCAGGTAAATTTCAATTATAGGTTTGCGGAGTTACGCATGGCCCAGTTTTATACAGCTTCGGTGTAATAAAGCGGCGTACGGGCCACTGATATCTATGTAGTAATGTGGAAAGGGCGCGCTATGGAAGACACCGAGCCAGAGTCTAGTATATTGTGTCGTAGGCCGAAGTATGCAACTACTGAGGAGGCTTGACAAACACGAAATGAGACACGAATTCCGGCTGTCGTTTCAATCCTTATCGCATCTGTGTTCAGACTTATGCCTCAGGCTCAGGCTTATGCCTTCGAGTCGTCTTAGCGGTAGTGTGAAAGTACGCAGGAATTTTTTTTTCTCTTGAATTCTCTTTGTTATAAATCAATCTTACTGCGATAGCAATTATGTGGATACTGCATGGGCATTTTTTTCTGTCATATCATATTCCGTATAAAGTCGAAATCGATAACTTATCAAAGCTCCTCGTATGTTCTCTGTGTGAGTGAAAACGCGATCGCTGTCGACGAACGCCGCTCAAGCGACGATGAAACGAGCCCGCCGTATTCGTCGGGCGAAAGGCGCACTGAAATAGGAGCAGGAGGCGGGTCTGCGAAGGCCTGGCAAGAAATGCATCCTTTGACAAAACCGGGCGTGGTCGCCCGCGGTCGAGCGCGCCGTATCCTTTATCTCTAAAGGTGATCAGCAGATGAGTTGCAGCTTTCTACGTGCTTTACTATGATCGCAAGGCTGGCGTTAAAGTCATACATGTATACAGCTATAATCTCACTTCGTTCGGTGCGGCGGCCACGTTTCCTAAAGGAGTAGACTGCAAGCCTTACTTCTTATCACATTCCAATTTCTTGTTGTCGCATTCATTGCTTTGTCCTTGTGGCGAAGCTGGATTTTTTTATAGCGATTACGCAGGCAAACTTGAAAGGCAAGCGATAGATTTTGCGGACAACGAAAACGCGGATAACACAGCTCTGATGTGGCGATAGGGCACACGGACACGAGAAGGCACATAAGGACACCACCTTCTCATGTCCGTGTGTCCTTTCGCGCTACATCAAAGCTGTTCAAATGACTAACCAAGAAGCCCACATTGCAACCCTCGTCGGTTAACACAGGCTTGCGAGGGCGTGGGTGACGTGGCGTTGCGACGAAGCCCTGTACTCTGTCGCAACTAGATGGCGTCAATGGAGGCGCGCACCTGACGTCAGTGGCGTAGCCAGGGGGTGCCACACCGGGCACGTGCCCCTACTCCCGAAATTTTTTTCTGCCATGGGATATGCAGAACAAAATGGCACTCGACCACACCAGCATGCGCGGCCCCCAGTTCAGATCAAGGGCGTGCAACCCCCGAAACAAATTTCTGCTTACGCCACGGCCTGACGTCGCAGCAAATAATAATGTACTTGCCGTTACAGACGCTTGCTTTGTCGCTCAATAAGCCATTTGTGCTTTTCCAATAAAATATGCCCACTATATCAGGATGTGTACTTAATCGTTAAAGTTTACCAGTCACGCGAGCGCGCTGCCAATATTTGCGCTGCGCCAGCGGCAATCGACAATACGGCAACGCCGAAGACACATCCTTCCCTTAATCAATGTCATCTTACTTTTCTCACTGAGCACAATAAGTTTTATGTTACGCTCATTAAGGGCCAGTAAACAACTCCGAAGTCCAGAATTTGTTATGTACAAGTTAACTGCGTATTTGTACTATGTTAACTAGCTGCTGCAGCAATTTTGCGAATACGTCCTCCAATAAGGAAGTTACGGAGGATACAACGGCGCTGTCGTGGCCGCTTTGGCTGCTTTCGGGTTCTCGCTCGGCTTCTCCACCCTTCTCAGCCACACGGTGCAGTAAGCGTACCCCCATCGTCGTGGCAACGCCCGCACCAGGAATGTAAAGCGACATCAGCGATTAGATCGTCAGCACGCAGACAACGACTGAAGTCACTGGAACAAGAAAAAGTACGGCGTTGGCTTTCTCTTCGCTGCCGCGCCGCCCTTGCACGTGCGCGCAATCTCGCGATCTTTTTTTAGGGGCGAAGCTCCTTAAGCCGTGGGTCTGTCCATACTCCGTATGTAGCGTTGTAGTAGCCCCCTCTAGCTCGTGAGAAGCGCGCGTTCTGGTATGCAGTAGAAGAAGAAAACGACGTTGACGAGTGACACTCTCGTTGCGTGTTCGCCTGTGTGGCGTTCTTTCTTCTTTACTACGTCTCGTGTTTTCAACGACACCCGAAGACAACATTTCAGAAGTAACGCACCATGAGGCTCCCTCTTGGCACGCTTTCTCTTTAGCTCGGAGTCGCCAGATGGAAGGCAAGGCTGCGGAACGGAGGACACGGAAGGCGGCGGCAGCGCGCGCTCGCAGACAGAAATCTGAGATGAGAGCCCGCGAGGCCGAAGATGCAGGCACGTCGACGCCGCGAAGCAGACCCCGCTGTTCGAGCCCGCGAGGCCGAAGCTGCTCGACAAGCTACAGGGCTGCGGCGAGAAGACCCCGCCGTTCGAGCCCGCGAGGCCGAAGCTGCTCGACAAGCTGCAGGGCTGCGGCGAGAAGACCCCGCCGTACGAGCCCGCGAGGCCGAAGCTGCTCGACAAGCTGCACGGCTGCGGCGCGAAGACCCCGCCGTTCGAGCCCGCGAGGCCGAAGCTGCTCGACAAGCTGCATGGCTGCGGCGCGAACACCCCGCCGTTCGAGCCAGCGAGGCCGAAGCTGCACGGGTGCGGCGCGAATCGGGCCTTCAAAATGTGAAGGACCGTGAAGCGGCGAAAAAGCGCGCGCACCGGCAGGCAGAGCCCGAGGCTGTGCGAGGACGTGAAGTGGCTGCAAAACGCATCAGGCGGGCTCTGCCCGAAGGCGCCGACGCGCACTTCCAGCGGGACTTCCTTGATAACAGTTTCGGCCATAGTTGCGGTGCGTGCAACAGATTGTGGTTCTCAAACAATCTAGTCGCAATATCTTCCATCAAGAAGGACCACGCTCGCGCCAATGCCATCGCCGTGCTGCAGCGCGAGTTCGCTTCGCCCCACTCATCATCATTCACCACGTGGATATGCTGTGATTTTTTCTTTTTTGCGGCCACGCAGTCATTTCACGCCATAAATGGTCCTATTTGCCCATGTCTGCGGCAGCGCGTGGCTCCAGAAGGCTCGCACTGCCGATGAGAAAGCCGCTTACCGGAATCGCGGCGCACTGCCAATCGAGACTACTGGACTCGACTCGTCCAAAGTAGCCAACGACGTAGTACGGCCGAAACGGCAAGAGGCCACTCTGCTGGGCTCGACCGGAACTTTGCATCAATTAGCATAAGATCGTATAAATTGGCATCACTTAATATAGGCAACCCAAGCTCATGTTTGGGCGCGATTCTCGCGCGGCCATGCGTTACTGGGGCTAGACGCTGCCGGGGAAGGCGGTTTGCCGCCGGATTCGGCAGTGGAGACGGCAAGGACACGTGCGCGCATGCGCTGCTTATTCGTCCCGGAGCACTGCTAGTCCGCAACAGTTACATTGTGACGCACCACAGATAGAATAAAAGAGTTTTGCGCGCGTGCGGGGGCGGCAGTGCTGTGGCGAAGGGAGACGCGCCGTGGATATTACGATAAGAGCAGTGGATCCGCTCGACGTTGCTTTGGAAGCCTATATCTTTCCGTACGCATCATGTATTGTAGCGCGTACCGAAGATATCAAAAGAAATGTGTTTGCATCGCGCTCTCGCCAAACAGCAGAATCATCCTTGTTTCTATCATGGCCGTCTGTAGTGTGTTTTATTAACCGATAGTTTACAAGCGCTTTAACATAAACGCCGCTAGCGGAGGGCGTAAATGCGGCGCAGTTCGCGTTTATTTCATCGAGTTAGTGTGCGTGCGCGCTTAGTTTAGTAAAACTTGTCGCTATTTCTTTCGGAATCAGTTAAAGAACAACGGTATGCGTCGTTCGGGGCTCAAAAAGCGCGCGCAATTCATAAAACAGGCGTTATTACACGTAGGTTCCACCAGTTCGAGCGCTCTGGACCAATTATAGCGGAAGGCCGGACGGTCGCGATACTCTTCTCGTTCCATTGACTTAGCCAACGACCAAGGAAGGCTTCCTCCGTGTATCGTTCGCATCAACTACTCCCAGATGCACAGTGAGTGACGAGGTAAACAAATTCGCAGTAGTCGCGACAACTGCGCGGCAGAAACCGCATGGCCAGGCGCAGTTTCCAAATGCCGAGGACCAGTCGACGAGCTCAGCAGGGGCGCAGCGACAAATTTTTTTCGAGGGTGGGGATGAGGCTTCAACCATACTTTATGTTTTATGTGCGTTTGTATGTGTGCGAGTATATAACATAAAAGTGCAAAATTGAAAATACCGGGGGGGGGGGTTCGAACCCCTTCAACCCCCACGCTGACTAGGCAAATGGATCTCAATGCTACGTAACGTTGCCGGTGGGCAATAATTGTATGTGACGAAGAATTGATGTAACGTTGCCGGTGGGCAACGTTACATCACTAGGCGGGCGAAGACTGAAGAGGCCATGGGAATTTTTTTTCGAAATGAAGGGTCTGCGCTGCGTGCAGGGCTTCGCACTGGGAAAATGTTATCGCCGCGGCCTTCTTTACGCATGAGCGAGCTTGTTGGGAGCTGTAAGAAAAATGTCAGGACTTCTTTACTGCCATTTCAACGCGACGCGTCCTTTGGCGACTTGCTTCTGTCTCGAGAGCATCCTATATATATAGACTGTTACCAGCCACAACCTTCCGTACAAACTGATATCTGTCCAGTGGTACGCCAGTCCAGACCCACCGTGATCGCTGTTATACAGCCATCAAATTAGAAGCGTGAAAGCCGTGCTGCAGATGAGCGCTTTTCGTCAGAACAAAGAACTAACAATGCGCTGCAGCCGGAAATTGATATGCCCGTGAATAACAAGAAGACCCATTTCCGGCCAAGCGCTGCGGTCGACAGTTGGTGGCGCATCACTACGTGGCACAGACAGCCAGTTTGTCACGCACTCTCCTGCTGCGTAAGCTTTCGCAGTTGACTGTACACTGCATAGCGTGAGCACATGGCAAAAGGATTACAGATCATGACATGAAAAAGGAATGACATTATTCCATACGTCGTGAAGCCGTCGAGGTCGCTTCATTAGGTATATGTATAACGTTTACCAGAATGCGCACGCGGTTGTGACAAGCGTACAGTAATGAATATCATTGCATAAATGGCATGAGTGAATGGATAGCAGTGCAATCGTTCCTTTAGCTCAAAAATCAGAATATGCGTTACATAGTATTTGTTGGAGTTCTACGTGCCAAAACCAGGATATGATTATGAAGGACGCTGTATTGAAAGGCTGCGGAAATTTGAAACGTGCACCTAAATCTGTAGATTTAGGTGCACGTTTTCGCTTATAAACACAAAGGTCTCCAGAATTTATTTTTCGTTGAAGTGTGGCCGTCGCTGCCCGGATTCGATCCTTCGGGTCAGCAATCCTTAGTTAAGCAATCCTTCGGGTCAGCAGTTAAGCATAAGGTAAATGACATGACACACACGCGACGACGTGTCATATTTATGCGCATAACGCCGACACTAGTTGCCGCCAACGGCTAGAGCTGGGTCATATGGTGCCCTTGGTGTTAGCCAACTGTTTACCAGCATTGGCTAATTTTGGTTAACTCTCCGCTAGTGCCGCATCATGTTCGCTACAAGTAGCGCGGCGGTGGCTAACCACCGTTAGAGCAATTAAGTATTACACGCACACTACCACGACTTTCCCAGTTCCATTGTAGCGTGGCTACATTCCGCAGGAACGGCCAAACAAACGCTGATTCTAATACGATAATTTTTTGGATTTTACTTCCCAAAAGCACGATATGATCATGAGGCACGCCGTAGCGGAGCGCTCCGGAAATTTCGATCACATAGGGTTTTTTAACCTGAACTTAGCCTCTCGAGTACTCGAGCCTCTAGCATATCGACTCCATCGAAATGCTGCCGCTATTCAATCCCGCACCCTTAGCGTCAGCAAAAGAGGGCCATAAGAACTACACCCCCGCGGGGGGTTAACAAACGCTGATTACGACAGCTCGCCCCAGATGTAGCTTGCGTCTGCACTCGAGCGAGCGAGACAGCCGACGTTACGTCACACAAAACGCGAGCGCGTAGTCAACGTGCCCGGCAAACCCATGTCACACACACCACTACTTGTATACAAGGACGTCAATTCGCCTCCTAACGCTAGGCTTGCTACTCCAGCTACTCAGCCGTCAGTGGCTGGCTCGCTACAGCCAGCTACTCACTGACTGCTTCGCACAAAGTCGATTCCCACAGTGCGTCGGCTCTCCGGGAATTCCTGATTCCTTACTGTCGAGTACCTCGTAAATAACTTAGTATATAAGGCGGTTAGCCTCCTTTATCGCTGCACAGCGTCTTATGTTAAATAGAAGCACGAAGTAATCCCAAACGAAAAGTGTAACTTCCTGTCTGTCGATACCCTTTCCGTATTTAGCGGTTCGTCATTAGCGCGCTCGCTAGTGCGCGGTATATGTTCTCTGTGAATTTACTCGGACTGTCCAGCACGTATTGTGGTTTTGCCCAAAGAAAGTTTATCGTTCGGCTTACCTTCGCTGCTGAGCGATGAATGGCCGTACTTCAGCGTGATTCCCTTGAACGTGTGGCGTTTCGCTCATGCGGCACGGCTTTGGGGCCACGTGAGATCGACTGTTGTGCGCAGCATATTGTTGACACTGGCAAGAACTTGCGACTGGTGGCAATGCAGAAGAAGGGCGGGAAACCAATGCGGGGAAACTTCGGCTAGTTTAGTTATCTGAAATAAAGCGCTGCCATGACGCTGGTAGACAAGCGAAAATTCAGTAACCTTTGTATATGCGGTTTTATCTTTTCAATCTACATAACAATAAGGTAAAGTGATGCAGTTATGTGTAGAAATAAAATGCGTGTTCTTTTGTAACATCCTATATCTTTATTTACTGGCTTCATTCGCTGCGACAACGGGTGGCGCTTTCTTTCTTATCGCTTCGGCTGCCCATTCTCTTCGTCTGCTCCTGCCGCTTTCGCCGTCTTCACGCGGACGATTTTTTTTAGAATGTTCTGAAGTTCCAGAGTTTGTGTTTCTATACCAGCGAACGTGCCGGCAATGTCTGAAAAACTGAGGAAAGGACACAAGGCTTGCTGCACCGTTGTGTGGTGTGAGACCTAGGAGAATAACAGCAAGACAAAATGTTCCGCTTCCCAGCGGAGGACAGGTAAGCACACTTTTTCTTCAGTCGTTACGAAGAAGCAAGCGCAATCCTTATCAGAAAGTTGTAGTACGGAACGAAAGTTGTTCCGCGTTTGCCTTCTAGTGAACATATTTTTTTTTTCAGTTTGGTGTAGTGCCTTCTTTCTCTGGTGACACGCAGATGAATATTTGTTAGCGATCGCTTTTTGCTTTTTACACGAAAACAAAACTTGCAATTTATGTTTCCCGAGTGCACTTGAATACTTGTTCCACAAACTGGTTTGACTGGACAACATTCCACTGACTAGTGTGCTTTGTCAAAAAGCATCTTTAAGCATTCATGAACATGGCAGAAAAAATAAAAAATTACGTTGCAGTCACCGTTTGCTTACTGAATTACAAGAAAATCGAGAGACCTAGGTAACGTACGACGTGCGCTTCGCTTTTCAGTGTGTGTCTAAAACGACAGGGTATTTTCGTCCCTTCTTCATGCCCACACCTTTAGTTTTGCTTTTTCGCGTTATTTCTTCGAATTCACTGTGGTATTTCACCCGCTTTCCAGGAGTATCGCGTGGTGGAACTCTAAAAGAGGATGCGTGGCGAAGCTGACATGGGAGCAAATGCACCGTGGCTACCGCATCTGTATCCCTTCACGCAAAAACTTGCGCCTTCCTGACCAAAACACGAGTGTTGTCGCCGGTTGTGCCGACCGTTGGATTGAAAGAGTGTCCCTGATCGATGAAGTTTAGAGAAACAATTTGTGGTTCGGACACTCTTCGGTGCCGTAGTTCATGCGTAATTCAAGTGCAATATTTAAACCTTAATTCGAAGAATGTCAGTGACGCTAGGTATTGGGCCACCGTCTTTACATGCAAATGGTTCTTTCCTACGTTCGGAATTGCTATTTAACTCATTCCTATTTCAATTATTCTCTCGGGTAGAAGCCACCGCTACTGCAGCTCAGGACTACCTCACCAAAAAAAAAAGCTGCCCCATTTGTGTTCCATGCTTCATGCAGAGTGCACGAATCTGAGGATAGCAAATAGAAAATGTATTATATATGGTTAGCGTATTAAATGAGTATTGAAAACCGCTCAAAAGAGCATCCCTTCGAGTGTACTCCGTCGCATCGAATGGACTCGACTTCAGTTTGTTTTTAAAATACTGCTCTATGTCTTGAAACTCTAAGTTCCTTATTGGCTTTCTACGCCACTCACTGTTAGATCAACCTCAAATGACGATCGAGCGTCAACTGACACTTCCTCCTCCAACATTTATTGCACCTAAAAAAAGAAGAAAACTTACCGTGTGGACATTTTTTTAGAAATGTGTAATTAGTGCCTCGGTGGTGACAGACCAAATATCTACATCGCAAGTTCTAAAATAACACCTCGAACAAAAATTTCTTAATGATGCAATGTCAGCGATGTTAAAGCCCTGAATGAAGCTGTACTGGTCTTAACGTTTATCGCGAAAAAACAAATCAAATGTCAAAAAGTCATTTTTGATATAACTTGCTATCTGTGTACCGGCACATTAGCGTAAGGTGAGCTGTGCAGATAATTCGCTAGCTATAGCATGCTGTTTGAATTATAAAGCTTACGATTTGCATGGAATAAAAGAAGCAGTTATATTGACGTCAAATATATTGTTCTTCTGCTCATGAGAATCTTTTTATTAATCACAAAATATTCGATGCAATAAAAAACTGATTATGCGGATTTCTATTGTATGCACATGAACCATAGCTTCTCTACTGATTTCCTTACATACAGGGTGCTTTTTTCGGACAGCACAGGTTTTTTTTTAAAATCTTATGACAATAAGGCCATGTCGTTTTCCCACACGAACTCCACGTCAGTGGGGAAATACTTTGCCGTAGCTGAAATGACATTGTTGTGACTAATTAACCAAAACTCGTTGCCTTTTTAATGGCAGATGTGTATAGTATTTGAAAGTTGTAGTGTGTGCCAATTTATGGCTTACGCATTTTTTAGAAATCACAAAAGCTGCACGTAGTTTGACATATTCGTCATCGAGTTCTAAGGGCAATATTGAAAGTGATAGCGGCCGGCGCGCACGAAGCGCGGCCGTTCTGTTACGTCAGACCGGAACTACCCAGGACTACCCGGGACTACCCGGAAATTTCAATAAAGGCTCGCCGCGGCCGTGTCTTTTCGTGAAAAGGTGCAAGTCACTTCACTTGTGCCAGCGCATCGCCTTTCTTTTGCGTGTAATGTTCGATGCTTATCTGTTCCTTTTGAGCTGTGCACATGAAAATCACAATATGAACCTTTTCTTTGTAATAATAATATTTGGTGTTTAACGTCCCAAAACCACGATATGATTTTGAGCGGAGGGCTCCGGAAATGTCGGCCACCTGGGGTTCTTTAACGTGCACCTAAATCAAAGTACACGGGCCTCAAACATTTTCGCCTCCATCGAAAATGCAGCCACCGCGGCCGGGATTCGATGCCGCGACCTTTGGTTTCTTTATCTAGGAAGCATAAAACTCGGGGGCCGCCACTGCGGCGCTTCTTCTTGGAGACAGGCAACATAGTTTTTCACTCCCCTTGTAGTTTAAGAAATAGACAAACACTACACATCGCACGCAAACAATAAGCTGTCTACATCTGTATCTTAGAATGCTTGCCAATTTTGCCGACAATATTCTGCGTCATAGTCACTTCATAGTCACCATAGTTACTTCCTTGTCACGTGGAGGTCCGGTATTACGTAGAAGAGAGGTCGCGTTTTCTGCGGGCCGGGCGCGATCAGTTTTCGATTTCTTCCTTGAAATTCGATGATGAATATCCCGAACGACGTGCAATTTACGTGATTTCTAAAAACCGGGTATGCCAAAAATTATCCTGCAACACCACGTTCTAATATAAACAGCTGCACTAAAGTCAATTAAAAAGTTAATTAACGAGCTTAGGTCAATTAGTCGTGTCAACGACACTTTAGCTGCGGAAAAGTATTTTCCACCTCGACAGAGAGTTCATTTGCGAAAAGGACAGGAGCCTGACTGTCATAGAATTTTTATGAAAAATCTGTATTTTTCAAAATATAAAAAACACCCTGTATCAGAAACTGTAATATATTTAATATATATGTTTGTGCAGTTGCTATACAGAATGTATCCATTTGTACTCAATGCACGAGATAATTAGCTTTACGTTATTGTGTTGTGCAATAAATGTTGCTTTTGCATTCTTTGCGAATAAAAGCAGCAAATAAACCACACTTTTCTGTCTAGTAATGTTTATTCCGAAAGAAAATGGCCGCACTCCATGGAGTGCATGATCCTGCGTATTGAGCACACAAATTGTATCCAAACAAATGTACTCTGCATGTGTTGTGAGTTCGACAGAATCACCACTCCGAAGCTGTTGAAAACAACGTGTGCAAGAGCAATGCAATCTGAAAAATAAATGCAAGCGATGTTGGTTTCCATTCGCCCCTGCCAAGACGGGGGTGCGATCGTCGAGCTCATATAGCAGGCAAACGGGATGGCGTTTTCGCAAATCAACAAAAGCATTTCTACGGGAGCATCACATTAAATGCGAAGCATTTTTTACTTTTTGTTTTTGCTTGGTAGTTCGGTCTACCAAGCTCCAGGGGATAAACTGGCGCTGTTGACGCAATTCTCGCCTACCTGGATGGTATACCAGCCGACATAACTGTCTTTAATGTTCCGTCACAACCGTTGTCAAGGCTGTCCGTTTCCACTGCACCGGACAGATTGTGAGCTCCACGCAGTTCGCGTTGTTCTTGCGTGGAGACATTTCTACATATGTTTTGATTATTTTTTTTCTTTCACTCACTGTCTAACCCTCTCTTTCCTGCAGCGCCATGCGATAATACGCGCACGCACGCACTCACATAATACATAGTGTGTGTTTGAAATGGGAACAGAGCGGCGATATAATAGGTTGTTGGGGTTTACGTCCCAAAACCACGATACGATTATGAGGGACGCCCTAGCGGAGGGCTCCGGAAATTTTGACCATCTGGTGTTCTTTAACGTGCACGTATATCTAAGTACACGTGCCTCAAGCATTGGGCCTCCGTACAAGGCGGCCGCCACGGCCAGGATATAGCGGCAATAGCGAAACGTGGACAATTTGGATATCGCCATTATACTTCGACGATAAATATCTCGATTTACGTTAAACTTTAGCGATTTCCAAAAACTCGATATCGCACTAATTGTGACGTCTTAGAGCTTT